>NC_138049.1:31786625-32296072 GCF_964194185.1 Rhinolophus hipposideros | reverse complement strand
GGACCCAGTAATTTCCTTCTGGGTATTTATCCGAAGAAACCCAAAATGTTACTTCAAAAGGATGTATACATCCGTATGTTCATTGCAGCATTGTTTAACAATGGCCAAGATGTGGAGGCAGCCTGGGTGTCTGTTGATGGATGAATGGATAAAGAGGAGGTGTTAGATATATATAATGGAATATTGATCGGCCATGGAAGAGAACATGTTCTTGCCATCTCCAGTGGCATGAATAAATTTGGAGGGCATTGTGCTGTGGGAATTATGTCAGACAGAGAAGGACTGATGCAATGTGATTTTGCTTACATGTGGAATCTAAAGAACAAAACAAACAAACAAAACAGAAACAAACTCATAGATAAAGAATACATTTTGATGGTTGCCAGATGGGAGAGGGGTTAGTGTTTGGTGAAAAGGGGGAAGAGATTGAAAAGTACAAATTGGTTGTTACACAGTAGTTGTGGGGATGTAGGGTATAGCATAAGGAATATAGTCAATAATATGATAATAACTACGTATATATAGTGTCAGGTGGGTACTAGGCGAGTCCGAGTGACACTTCTTAAATTACATAAATGTGTAACCACTATGCTGTACATCTGAAATTAACATAAAAATAATATTGAATGTCATATATCACATTCAATATTACTAAAAAGGGGGAAGTGAAAGGGAATAAGAGGTTCAAATGTGCAGGTATAAAACAAGTAAGTCATGAGGATGTAATATGCAGCATAGGAAATATAGTCAATAATATTGTGATAGTGTGGTATGGTGTCAGATGGTTGTTGGACTTACCACGGTGATAACTTCTTTAGGTATACAAATGTTGTATAACTATGTTGTACACTTGAAACTAATATAATATTGTATGCTAGCTATACTTTAATAAAAATCTTTAAAAAAGAGAAAAAGTGATCATATTTTCATAGTGTACAAAACTGGAACTCAATTTTAACTATCTCTGAAAACTACTAGAATTTACCAAAGAATTTGCAGGGAATTCTAGGCAGTGCACCACAGTAAAAATAAACATTTTTGATTGTTCTGCATAGTTAAGAGATTCACTTTTGGACAGGAACAGAGACAGTGCCCAGCTTTATCAGTGTTCCAATGAAGAACTGAAAAGAAGGTGGAGAGCCTCTATCTGAGATCAGAGGTCTCTATTCTCTTGGGAATCTGTGCTACCTAAACATGGACGTGGAACACAGTACCACTCTTTGGAGAGTAACTGAAGACCTCAGATCCACTCAGCTGTTCTGTAGTCTTTTCCTGTATGTACTAACTTCTGACCTTGAATTCACACATTCCTAAAGTCAAATTTTATCCATCAAACCTCTCTGGGGAAGCTAGATTCATGGTTTCAGGCCATCTGAACTTTCTCTACTCTCCTTCAGTCATAGACCTGCTGTTGCCGTCTTTCTCTTACTACCCTTGATAGTTAATTTTATGTGTCGATTATGACTGTGCCACACAGGTGCCTTGATATCTGCTTAAACATTATTCTGTATTGTGATGGGGTTTCCAGACGAGGTCAGCATTTGAATTGGTATACAGAGTAAAGCACATTGCCTTCCCCATTTTGGGTGGGATTCATCCAACCCAGTGAGGCCCTGACTAGAAAAAAAAAGGCTATGGAAGGGAGAATTCCCTCTCTCTGCCTGACTGCTGTACTGATACATAGGGCTTCTGCCCTGGGACTGGGACTAGAACTTACACCACCAATTTTCCTGATTCTCAGGCCTTTGGACTCAGACTGGAGTAACACCACTAACTTTCCTGGGTCTCCTGCTAACAGACAAGAGCTGTGGGCCTTCTCAGCCTACATAATCATGTCAATCAATTTTTATAATGAAGCCTATCTATATCTATCTCCTACTGGTTGTATTTCTCTGCAGAACCTCAACATATACATTTCTCTTCATATTCTCTTCACCACTGAATCTGCTCGCTGCATGTCTGCATGTTCTATAGACAGCTATGGCTTCCCATTAAATCTCTGCTGCGAAGTATTCTTTTCAAAAATATGATAAAAGTAGGCAAAAAAAAAAAAATCACACTTCTCACCTAGAATATTTTAAAAGAGAACCATCTCTTATTTTTACAAATATGGCACATCACTAGGGCAATCGGATAATTCATACATTTTAGTCTCTGTCCACCCATGTTTTTCTGTTCAATACAGGTATTTAACCTGCTCTTGAAGTTCAAAGCTACTGAAATAATCCAAGTCATAACAGTAACTCAATATTTTAAGCACATAACATTTCAACCCATATGAACACACTAAAATAATTCCTTGTAAGAGCTGTGTAAATATCTGGACAAATCTTATCACTTTAGCAAGGGAAAGCCTATTCTAAGCATATGACCACTGCTACTTGCACTAAAACAGGTAATGTTCTCAGTATAAGATTATGTTCCTATGGCAGCTGCAAACCATGATATTATGAATTCTCCTGTACCAGGAATATTTTTAAGAGAAAAGAAAATATTAATGATTCCCTATTACATGTTTGCATTTGTAATAAATATAAATTCAGTATCAGGAATGAAAATCAGTAATTTAATATTTTCTTAGTGTACACATCCAGAACTGCTTTTTAATTAATCTTTGAAGAATCCCAGAATTTCTCAGCAGCCTTTGAATTACCACTATATTTTTGAAGTTCATTAGCACGTACCACTAAAATGGATATGATAATAAAATGTTACCTGCAATATTTACCCTTTCAACTAAAGTAACACACAGTGCTAGTTTATTTTGTCGCACAATAAGTAAATCTTTGACAGGGGTGGAATAAATCCTATAAAGCTAAAGGAATTTGCCAGTCCTTTTAAATTAGATTATCTCAAGCTATTTTCAAATCCCCAACACACAGAGAAACAGACTTATGCATTCTGCATGTATGAATGTAGCTGACAATAAAAATTTGCATATGACGCTCTCTCCCTATGAGACCAACTTTGTTTTCCTTCATTAGTTTCTATGAATTCATATTCCAAAATCTCTGATTCTAAAAAATTGTTTTCTTCAACTGTTATATCAAAGTTATTTAAGCTGAACCACAAAGGAGATAAGACTTTCTTCTGAATCTTTTGCGAAACTGTTCCATCTTATAGAGGAAGAATAAGTAAACGCATTTTAAAAAAGGGTGAAAATCAATGGTTTGTAGATTAGAAACCCTGGTTCTATCATTGCTCAAATAAGATAAAATGCTGAGTAAATAGCTACACCTCAGAGAAAAGGTCACAAAATAATTTTCCATCTACATATTCATTTCCAATTCCCACTGTAACAAATTTATCACAAACTTGGTGGTCTAAAACAGTTTGCATTTATTATTTATTCTCTGACAGTTCTGGAACCCAAATCCAAAAGCAGTACCATTAGATCAAAATCGAGGTATTGGCTCCAGAGGCTCTATGGGAGAATAAGTTCCTTGCCTCTTCCTGCGTATGGTGGTGGTTAGTATTCCTTGATTTAAGGTCGCATCTCTCCAGTCAATGCTCTGCAGTTTTATTGCTTTCTCCTCTTATGCATGTCAAATCATCCTCTGCCTCTCGCTTATAAAATATATATGATTGAATTTAGGGAGGATCCAGTTAATCCAGGATAATCTCCCCAAGTCAAGATCCTTGACTTAATCACATCTGCAAATACTTACGCTTTTTTATTATGAGGTAACATGTACAGGTTCCAGGGATTAAGACCTGATATGTTTGGGTGGTCATTAATCAGCTTACTAAAATTTGTGTGCTTTGTAATGTGTTTCAAACAGTATTTTCAAGGTACATGCTTTAATTAATTAAGAGAATCCCATAGGAGAGAGACCAAAGTGATGGCATTGAACGGCAAGGAATGAGAGAAGACCGAGTATTATTTGCCACATTTGACAGATCTTGTAGGCAGAGCAACTTTTCTTCATTCCCACTGTTTGTTGTTTTTAGTGTTAACAGAATCTCTCCTCATTCTCTACACACTCATACACGCATACACAGTCACTGTAGAAGGTCCCACAATTTGTTTTGAACATTTACTTTTCTATTTGTATTATTTTACCAAAATGGCCTTTTCTTTAAATCAGATAAGGTAACAATCCTGTCATAAAAGCTGTTTCTCAATAGCTGAGGGCAACATTTGGAAAAGAAATGAGAGGCATTCATGTACTCCAACCTTATTTGTACAAAGCCCTTACTATAATTACAGGAGTCCAATACTTCAGTTCCTCTGGCTTCTTCACATGTTCCAAGTTTATTTGCTTCTCCAGACTGTAATGGGGCTGCTGTTCTGCCCAACCACTCTGTTGCAAATCCATCCTCCTTTGTTCCTTCAATGTCTACCTCAAATATATCATTCCCATGAAGCTTTCACCACTGGACCTAGTAATGACTTATCCCTTCATATCAGAATCTCATGGTCTTCTGAACAAGTCTTCATTAGTTCCTGTTTACTGAAAGATATGTATATTGTCATCACTACACTGTAAGATCCTTAAAGGAAAAGACTGTCTTACTCTGAATTGATGTCCTCTGCCCTGATCCCCATTCCTATCTATTGACATCTTGCTAGAGAGACGTCCATATAGTACAGGTTCAACTACTGTTCAATTAAGAAAACTTTTTTCTTTACTTTGGGCAAAGCATTTCTGATAATATGATTTTGCTTTTCAGTCAAATTATAAAGAAGAGAGATTATTTCTTCTAACTTCTGGTTATAAAAAAAAGACAGTTATAAGACATATAACATATGTATTTATTTTTTAAAGGTCTGAATTCCTAAAAACAAACTTTATCCTTGAAATTGCTATTTTATATACCTGCCCAGAATAAAAATATATTCTTTCAAGTAACTTTTAAGTATGGTACATAATAACATATGCTTTAGTCTTTCAAATAATATCATTTCTTTGGAAAACCAAAACTATTTTCAGGTATTATTCAAATAGTATGTCTTTTTATTTTAATATTTCTAAACATAGGTCACAGATAAGTTAATTTTATCCAAACCAAGAAGTATAGAATCATTATTTGTTGAACGAATATTGACTGCTTTTTATTGCTAGGCACTGGGTAGATGCTAGGGATATATTATTTTGGCTTGGAGGGGCAAAGAGACAGTAAACAAAATTTTATAAATAATTTTGATAAATCCTCTGACATAAAAGAAATGGTATTAGGAGAACACATAAGACAAGACCCTAATCAAATTTGGGGAATACGGAAAGTATAATTACACTGAGGCCTAAAGGGTGTGTGCCCGTGACACAGAGATGTTGAATGAAGACACATTGCAGTATCATGCTGTAACTCTGAAGAGAAGTCTGAGAGAATAGAAACACGTTTGCAAGCCATCCTAGTATAGAACAGGATGGCAGCCATAGTGAAATATTGTTGTGAGACCACAAGTAAGAAAAAAGGGCCCAGATCTAAGCCCCAGGTAGTAGTTAAACATGAATGTAACATGGTGGGTATCATTTCATACAGCTTCGAAGGCCTTCTTGCAACGAGCAATTAGAGACAGTTTAGTGTGGCTAACTAGTGGGAAGTGCCACAAAGCCACACTTGAAAGCTATGTTACAACGAGATAATGCAGGACTTTGTAGAACAGACTAAAGATTTTAAACTTTATTTTAAGAGCATGAGGAAACCACACAGTACTTTAGACAAATCAGATTTGCATTTTTAAATGTTCTCTCTGGTTATTATATGGAGAAGCAATGGAAGTAGGCAAAGACAGATGTGGGAGGACCAGCTGCAGTGATATTACAGTGGTTCAGTCAAAGATAAAGATGGCTTGGACTAAACTAGCAGCAATAGAAATGGGGGAGAAAAGTAGACAGATTTACAACGTTTAGGCAGTGGAATAAATAGTACTTGATGATCAGTTGGACAGGGGATATTAGGAAGAGAGAAGAGTCAACCATAATTCTCAAACATTTGAGCTATGCAGTGTGGCAATAATATAAATTGAGATAAAGAATAGTAGAATAGGAACAGATTTTAGGGGACATCCAACTAGTTTGAAGTTATTGAGTTGGGCATGCTAGGAAGAATGAGATATCACAGTTATAGGACTGTAACTCAGAAGAGATACAAAAAACAGGTTTGCAAGTCATCCCTGTACAGAAAGATGATTGCAGGTGTGGTGAAATCTTGTAGAGACAATATAAGTAAGAGGAGAAGAAGGCCCAGGTCCAAGCCCTGAGAAACTCTAAAGGAGGGGTAAGAACTAGCAAAACACACTAAAAAATTGTGTATGGAAAAAAGAGAAAAACATGAAAGTAGAGTATTAGGGAAGAAGCCAAGGAAAGCAAAACTCTTGGTTTAGTCCTAGTCTAAATTTGGATAAACAGGACAACTATTTATTCAAAAGCTTATTTTTAATTAATATTTTTAAGTCCGAGAACTAGAGGTCAAAGAACATGTTTATTTGGACATTTTCAAATTGCACAAAAGACTTAAGTTCTTTGTTAAGTGGAAAAAAAAAAAATATATATATATATATATATATTTATAAGTGTATAATATATATGTACTTATAATATATAAAATTTTAAAATCTAATGCACTGGATAAATTATTATCATGTTACATCTAAAGCCTATGATCCACTTATAGATAGCAACTAGAAATTGACATGGAACATAAGTTGAAAGAGCAGTGATAAATTATCAATAGTTCTCCAAAAGTTTATGGTCCATGAAATTTCATTTACACATATGCCTTTTTATTATATAATTAAAATCATATCATATCAAGCTTGGATTTTTATAAGATTGCTCTTCTAAATATTTTAGAATGACTTTACAGGTTTGTTTTCCTGTTGTAACAATAGTGAAAAGATCAGAGGTTTTTTGTAATCTGTAAAAACATTTCACAGATCAGAGAGGCAGCAGGAAAAATTTGAGATAGGAAAGACTGCTGTGTAATCTGGGGCAAGTTACTCTGCTTTTTGGAAGCCCAGTTTTCTGAACTTTATAATGGGATACATAATTCTTGCTCGCTAGGAGTGTTTTGAATATTGTTGAATATATACTTAAAAAACCTGGAAGTGCTTGGCACATAGCAGGAACTTAATATCCAGTTAATATTAATTTTAACTTATTTTTAGGAAGGAAAATTTTAATGGTATGCAACACATTAAATACTTTGGCAGGATCACATAATTTTGAAAATAGTATAAGCATTCTTTTTGTATACTGTGTCTCATGAAAATCTTTTTTTTAGTTTTGAAAATGGAACAGGAAAGGATTCAGTAATAGACGAGGAGGTTCTTATTCATCTTAAATTAGTGACTGACCCAACACTCTAATCAGTTTCTTATTTCATTCATTCACTTTGTATTCGTCAATTCATTTAATAAATATTTTAAGAGCACCTGCTGTAATAACTGCTGAGGGTAGATTTAAGTCCGACCCAAGCCCTGTACTGATGGAGCCTGCAGACTAGAAAGGGAGACAAGAAATTAAACAAAAAATTGCAATTGAGTTTCGTGCCACAAAAGAAAAAGACAATTTATTCCTTTTCCAGACTTGACTTTTATATTTCACAGTGACCAGAGAACTTCTGGATTTTTGCTAGACCTCCCACTTACGTTGTGATTTACAACAATCACTTGTGTAGCCCCATTAATGTACACAGCTAACACACGCTTTCACTAGCAAGAAAATACCCATCACCATGTGATGACTGAAGTATTTTCACTTATCCATCATTTATTGGAATAGTAAATAAATAATATCTTTAATATCATGCTTCCCACTAGGTGGCTAGTAAATAGGAAATTATAGCCTGGCTGCTTATTAGCTCATTCATTGAAAACCTATGCGTGTTGAGAAATAATGTAAGTCAGATGGCGTAGTTAGCACATGAAGATGAATAAGACAGCAACCTGCCTTCAAAGAGTTCAAAAAGTCCTTCAGAAACTTGCATGCCTAAAAGTCAAAGTAACCTTTACGTTTTTTTTCACAACTTCCTCTGTTGAATGAAAGATTATTTAACAGCTTCATAAATGCCAAGTTCTTTTAATATATTATTTCAATTAACTTTCACAAGCACCTATAAGGCTTGTGAGGCAGGTATTTGTATCTTCTTTTATAGTTGAGGATGAGGGCACAGAGGACATCGCTTCTTTCCTAGTCTACCTACTTCTTTCTTAATCTACTTTGCATCGTTTTCTTTACTAAAGTGTCTGGCTCCCAGTCCCACTCATCTCTACCCAACTGTAGCTTTCAGGTGTTGTTTTATGAAAACCAAACTATGATCCCACTACTGCGCTGTTTAATAGCCCACAAAACGTTAAGGAAAATGCAAATGGAACTGCACATTAAATACACCATTTATAACAGTATTTAGCCACTTAAACACACATAATAATGTGGGAAGAAAAAAAAAAGCTCATGATATAATAGTAACTACAAATAATTAGAATTGCTGCAATTACGTAAAATATTTATGTAAACATTTTATAAGAGGAAGAAAAATGGTAATAGTTGTTTTAGGATATTGTTTCAAAATGAAATGTTACCATATTGTTTTAACAATTTTTAAAGCAGAGGAGAAAAATGAAAATCTAAATCACTATTCTTAGCTGGCCCTTACTCTCAAGATAAAGTTCAGTCCTAAGTCTTACAGTCTTTACATAACCCTACATCAACATACCTGTTAGCCTAATTTCTCACCCATTTTTCCCCTGAACATTCCATTAACATATTCTCCCCTGAACATTCCATTAACTTTCATGTCTACGTACCTATGCTCATTCTGTTCCTTATGTCTCTGGTCCTTTCTACCAGATGATCGTAAGTGTTATTTTGTATGGAATTTTGTTTTATGCCTGGGTACACTGTATCACAATTATTAGCTCCTCCATCAGTTTCTCTCTACTATTCCTAACTCCTTTAGAACATGAGCTACGTCATATTCATTTTTATTTTCTCAGTGTGGCAGAGAGTAGGTATGCAACAAAATTATGTTAATTAGATATTATTGTACACTTCCATAAGAGAACATTTTTGGTTGATTCCAATTTTAGCTTAAGATGTTAAAATGGATTCCACTTTGAAATTATCATAATTCCGCTCCTCAATTCTGCCAATTTCCTAAGTCTCCAGCGAGCTAAGATTTCAAACTCAAAGTAAGGTTAGAATTGTGCTGAACTGCTAGTCACTTCAATTATCCGTATTTCACTGTGTGGACATGGCTGACTAAAGGTCAAATTTCTTACTCTGTGCACTTTTTAACATATTTGAGATCATCACATTCTGGATATGCAGGAGACTGAGGGTGAATGATTACAGACAACAAACAGTATCTATGCTTTCCAATATATCACTGCCTTAGGTTAGGTTCCCTAGAAGCAGAGCCTGAGACAAGGATTCAAATGCACATGATTTACTAAGAACATGCTCTCAGGGACCGAGGAGCAAGGGAAGCAGAAGAGGAGGTAGAAAGGAGCTAAGTAAGAGTGTGGTTTCAGCGGGTGTGTAACTTTAGACTGATCCTGTAGGGGAACCACTGGAGCATGAATTGCCCCAGAGATGACCTCACCTTGAAATGAAGAAGCTGGCTTTTTGTACCCTCATGTCAATTAGTTAGTCATTGGCTATAAGCTGGTATGTTTGGGAGGTGGGTGCATAAGGCTTTGGGCAAAGCAAATGCTTTTCAGCTGCAAGTGATTCTAAAGAGAAGAGGAGAGTAGTGAGCCATTAGCAGCTGGCATTCACAGAAACTAGAAAATGGGTCCATACGCTCAGTAAAAGGGCACTCACTGGTCAGAACACCAAAACTGACTAGAGTTACACAAAAGCACACCCTCCAATGACAGCATTATTGGCTTTTAAAAAGAATATAAAGCTAAATAAATAAATTGTGTGTGTGTGTGTGTGTGTGTGTGTGTGTAATATATATGCAACAAGAAAGACATTTGGAAAGATATACATCAGAAGACTTCTAACTTAGCCAGCAGTTGTTCATATTTATCTGGCTATCTTGACATTATCTGTAGAAGGTCCTTAAGACCTGATTCTTCTATTAGGTGACTGTGTCATGTGAGACATGTAAATTGCTTCCATGGACTATTTTAATCTTATCAAAGTCTTCATATATGTGAGTCAAACTGAAAAAATAAGTTTTTTTCATTTCCACAGAAGAAATCCTACGTGGCTGATCAGCTAGCAGCTGGATTATTCTCTTAAAAGCCCCTCATTCTCTGCACAAAGCATGTGCACATCGAGTTTGCTTTTTCATTTCCCTAAGTCGGAAATCAAGTTCAAAGAGAATTTCAAGCTGACATGAAAAGAATTCTCCTCAAAAGTCAAACGTGTCATTTGCTATAGGCTATACTAAACTTTTCACATGGAACGTGGCACAAAATCGGAACATTGCACAGTTGAGACACAGCATTCATTTTCCCACCCAACAAATATTTATTAGACACTTACTAGATCCAAAGAAATACACTAAAACATATGGCAAATAAAAGGAAACTTCAAGTGTGGAAGAGATGTCAGTCAAACTTTCAATAGCAAGGGTATTTTTTTTTTAATATTTAAAAATCCTTGTAGAAGCCCAAGATAAGAAATCAATGAAGAGCAGGCACAGTAGCTGAAGGGGAGATAAGGAACCAAAGCCTTGAATGTTCTGACTTTATCTGGCCCCACATCCTTGAAAAACACTCATTTAACTGAATTTACAGTTTAGTCAGTCTAGTCAAGGACCAGTGATTTGGTTAAGACCACACAGTGAGTTTGTAGGACCCAGGCCATCTGATTCCAAGTTTGGTACATTTTCTTTCACACCACAGCTAAAGATATGGTTCTTGCCCTCTAAAACTTCACACCTTGTTTGGAAAGAAAATAAGTTCACAAAATAATACAAGTGTGTGACATTAATGCTATATAAATGCTGCAGAGTAAATGCTGGACATTTAAAAGAGGAGATGTGTATTTGAACCCCCCAAATCATTCTAAGAAATTGATAATGTAATTTCAACATCTGTAAAATTTCTGAATGTTCTACAGAAGAATAGACTACAGCAATTACTTTTTTTTGGGGGGGGTGGGGGTTGGTTGGTGGGCACTTGTGACAGCTAATGAGAAAACGCCAAGTAACCAAGACTTCAATTCTGTTTTTAAAAATTATCTATGCTCTTGTCCCAATAACTCACCACCCATATGTTTCTGAAATAAAATTGAATTTGGCCTTCTTTTCTCTTTCAAAAATCTTTTCCTTTATCTTTTAATTTGTAGATATTGAACTAAGTTAAGAAAGCTTAAACACTAAAATTTAAAATGACAAAGGGAAAGAGATGTATCATTTCCTACTTTCTTTCCCTATAAGAAAAGTACCTCACCTATCTAGTGAGTTGTATAAATCAACGTCTTCAATTTCATGCCCGTCTTTTGCTGCACCCTCACCCAGTGCCAGGGCGGGTCAGGTACGACAAGCTACGAAGCCATACTTGTCTCAGGCTACAACAGGCCACAGCCTCGTAGCAGTCACGAGAGTGAGGACTTCCTGTGGAAGGCAGCTGTTCTTTAACAGGTCAAGTGTTTCTGGTTTATTGTGCATGCTCTGATCACAAAATCCTGTCTGATTTTGACTTTTGACCTGTTCTGAATTTCCAGCTTCTGCATACAGCAGACTACAGCGGTTCCTTTGGCTGCTGCCTTTCATATTCAGACGACATTTAAACTCTGGCTCCAGACTTCATCCTCTCTTCCAAGTCCATGTTGGTTGGTTCCTGCCCCACCCTACCCTCTGCTTCTGGGCTCTGTGCTGTGTTATTCAGCCTCCTGTGGTTTTCCTGCTTCTGGCTTCTGGCTCTGTGACAGGGCAGGCTGGTTCCCACAAGCTTAGCCACTCACCTAATTCAGATCAGTAACAAGGAGATTCACTGTTTTGTTAAAGGTTTGTAAAGGCCACAGCTCTAATAGCTTCATAAAGTTAAACTTCTAAGAGAGTGATTTTAAGCTCTAATTATAATCCAAGAAATTTTCTACCAACTATATCAGTCATTAGTTATAATGTCTTACTTGTCTATAAACTGATTGTAACTAGGTATAAAAAAATCAAATAACCATCAAATATGAACTGCTAATTAAATTATCAGGGTGAAAACATTCACCGCTTTAAGAAGATGAATAAATGCAATAATTCCGCTTTCTAAGGGCTGGAAAGTTCTATGAGCTCTACATTATTTTCATATTGTAAATCCATCCCCTGAAGAGAGGAGTTGCTAGGATCTGTCGCAGATGTAGGTCTGCTTACTGAAGAAATATCAGCTGCAGGGAGGTTCTCCATGTGAAGAGCAAAAACATACTCAGGACAGTACTGCCTGGACCTGATGCTCAATTATTTATTCACTTGGATGACACATATTTTTCAACAGATGAACAAAGGTGTACTGTACACCAATGTGATCTAAGCTATGTGATCTTCTCAGGGAGAAAGCAGCTGAGTTTTAAATGTCTGAACAACTGAAGGTAATGTTGATGAAGATACTACGGGACTTTCGAGAGATGGAGGGAGAGGCAGATGTGACGAATGTAGGAAAAGAATGAACAACACATTTTTCAGCATTTCTAAACTGTTTCCAGTTGTTCACATTCCCCGAGGAATATCTTAGAAAAGCACTACTGATTTTAGTATATAAGGGTAGCACTTGGGGCCTGGCACAGATGCCAGAGCTATTCTCTTAATTTAAAAGTGGATTTTGTGGGGGAATGTCTGAAGATACTAAGGTATACTGGATAAATTGTGGTAGAAAGTAGCAATTGTTGAAGTCAGATTTAGAGCATAAAACCCCAGCTGACAAATCTCTTTCCAATGAGTTTAGGACTATATTGAAACATCATGAGATCCTAGCTATCTTCACAATTATCATCTTGCCAGATTTCTGAGGATTTTGGAACAGCACAGGTCTGCTGTGATTGCATTAGGATAAATTTTTGTTTTATTTTACTGACACACAGATTTAGAAGTTAAATAAAATGGTGGTTTTATATGGAATGAAAGATTTTGTAGTATAAGATAAAATTGATCATTGTTAAGGTCAATTTCACAAGTCAGGGATAATTTTGTATACAGTATCGGTTCTGATTAGGCTCCTATGAATGCCAATGAGGATGTGAACCCCTCTGGTACCACACATCTTCACATAAAAAGAAATATTGCCTTACACTTAGGACCGGCTCCTCCAATGCAGACAGACTAGTCCTCCAATACAAGCTACGCCCTCCCTGGTCAATAGCTTTATAGGCAGGGAAATTAAACATCTTTAAAATTATGTAATCCATACTGTTTTTTATACAAAGGATACGGCACCTTAAAAAAATCAACAGAAAGAAAAATATGCACAGCTAAAGCAATTAAAGTCTAAATGTGCTTCATTATGGAGAAAGGCTGGTAAAGCAGCACGACCAACTTGCTCTTAATGTTTTCAGAAACAATCCAAGAATATGATATAAAAACTATAACATGGACTTAATACGATGATTGATTTTTGATCGGTAGCATTTCCACCCTCAAAATGTTTAGTATAATCTTTTTTCCTTTGGTAAAGAAAGGAATCTTTAAAATCTTCATTGAAGAAATGTATTTGCTTGTTAAAATCTTACATTTGCGTGTTTAACCAATGTATTCAGTCACACATTCATTCACTCATGTAGTCAGTATGAAATTATTAAATACCCAGAGCATTGTAAAGCAAATAAGTTTGGTGAAGAGACGGATACAAAAGAACACAAATAAGAGTTCTGAGTTTTGTGAAACCTGTAGTCCACACAGATTTAAAAATAGGTCATCAAAAATGTTTTAACATCTTTAAATGTTAACAGTTTCAACATTTAAAACTGTTGAGATTTTATATTTGACAATTCCTCTTTGGAGAATGTAATAGTTGTGTTACATGTTATTTTTGTTTTGTTTTTAACTGGAAGAAAAAGGATAGGAAATCAGAAGTAAATGAGCAAAACTTGATGACTGAGACATGAACTGGAGTTATATCAAATATTTAAATCCTTAACAAATTCTTGTATCTTCTTTAAATAACATGTTTAAATCAAAGTGGTATACAGTGAAAATTTTGTTGACGGAGCAATATCTAAAGCAATATTGTGTTTCATAATGATGTGAGAAAGATATTTTAGGAAAGAGAAAGATATAAGTGAGACATGGAGATTTTGAGACTACTTATTTAATGTTGTTTGTGTTGGTTAAAGAAAATTCAGAGTTGTAATATTCTGCTTCTTAAAATACTGTCCTCCCAAAGGCCATTACCTATTAATTTTTTGTTATGAACATTACCAAAGAAATACTTCAGTGATTGGTTTCTGCCAATATCATCTGGACACATGATGGCAAGATGGCATGATACAATATAAGGAATTTATATTTTCACTTTATAATCTGCCACTTGAAAATATACTCACTAAAATACATTATGCCCAAGTGTGACATGTCTGGGTTCTATTTTTGGGACTAGAGTTCTGGAGGCATCTAGAAAATGCGTAGAAACATTTTGGTTGCCCAATAACTAGAATTAAGACTATAATACTTAGGGGTGAGGGGAGAGGCAGGGCACTCCATATGAATAGTTGTTGCATTCTTTGATTCTCTATATGGCAGGAAACATCAGAGTAGTATTTTTGTCTTCTAGTGTGGTTATGTCCAATCATTTAAGTAATGACGTACATTTTATTTGAAATATTTCTTTAGCTCTTTTTGACATTAAGGTTAGGAACTTTATTGATTGCTTTAAAAATTATGTTTGTTGATACAATGAATAAATTTTGTTTCTTTAGAATGGAGGCCTTACAAAATAGTTATGTTTGGGGACTAGTAGGGTTGGGGAACTTCTGTTCCATAAACATGACTCAGTATATGGGCAAAGAGAGGCACAGGAAACCAAGGGCTGTGGGGGAATGAGTTCCACAAAACCACTGAGTTTCAACAGACCTATATTCTGTGGTGGCTACATCATGTTCCTGGGAGCAGCTACATCTGGGAGATCTTAGGAGACAAACAATCTGAAGGATAACCAAATTATATGATGGCTGCTAACAACATAATTACATAGAGAACACTAAATGTATAAGTAAGAAATGATTACCAAAAGATTTACGAAGTGATAGTAATTAGCCATAAACAAAAGAGAGAAGAAACTTTATCAATGGAAAATGACAAGAAATAGAAAACGTAGAATGGTAACTAGGATGTGAGTGCCTAAAGGTCAGCAAACATAGTGTATTCATCTTTGTAACCCGGAAGACTGTACTTACTACCAGTATGACAAGTACTTAACAAAATAAGATATTGAAATAAATATGGGAAATAAAGAATTAACAAAATGGTTATATATATCATGCTTCCCTGAAAATAAGACCTAGCTGGACCATCACCTCTAATGCATCTTTTGGAGCAAAAAATAATATAAGACCTGGTTTTATTTTAATATAATATAATATAATATAATATAATATAATATAATATAATATAATATAATATAATACTGGGTATAATATAATACTGGGTCTTATATTAATTTTTGCTCCAAAAGACGCATTAGAGCTGATGGTCCAGCTGGTCTTATTTTCAGGGAAACACGGTACATATATTTATATACGGTACATATATTTATATATGGTACATATATATACATACATGTATATATATGTATATGTATATATGCATATACGTATACATATATACATATATACATATACATACATATAATATCGACAATTATAAAGGATCCTGGATAAGGACTACCAATTATCCTGATTTTTTTTTTTTTTTAAAGTAAATGACCATAGACACAGAACATTTTGATGGTTGCCAATGCAGAGGGCTTGGAGAGATGGGTGAAAAAGGGGAAGGGATTGAGATATATAAATTACCAATTTTAAAAACAATCATAGGAATGGAAAGTACAGCATAGGGAATATAGTCAATAATACTGTAATAAATATGTATGATGTCAGATGGGTATTAGACTAATTGGGGTGATCACTTCATCACTTCAAGGTATATAAATGTCTAATCATTATAGTGTACACCTAATACTAGCATTATATTGTATGCCAACGACAATTGAAAAATAAATATTGTTAAAAAAACAGAAAGTAAGAGACCTGATTTCTTTAAGGCTCCTTCCTAACTCACTCTTTCAGTTGTATTTGAAAGTGAGTCTTGTTCAGTGCTACCACCAACCCACCTTTTTATTTTGGACTAATCAGATTTTTCTGCCTCCGTGTAGTAAGTAGTCATGTATATGTGATCACTACACCTCGGTCTCCATCACTGATACATCCTCTTTGGGAGAAACAAGAGACATCATATACTAAGTCATCCCAGATACAGACTGAATTAGTTTACATCTCAGGGGACATTTGAAACTGGAGTCTCCTATCCTGAGGTGCTTTACTTCCTGCAGAAAAGTTAATTTAGGTAATTTTCCATTATCCTGCATGTGAGCATCTGTTCTTGTGAATGAATGTATCCAAATAAAAGCACGATGCAAATGTGGTGCAAATCAGTCCTCTGAGAGAGTTCCTCAATTGAGGGTCCAGAGATCTCAGAGCCTCCTGGAACACTGGCCTATCAAGGTTTAAGAATGTGTATCTTAAAACGATATTTAACAGGTCAAGTTTAGATTTTATTACTCCTATGACACTAAATTTTAGTAAGTCTAGCATAATTACGATTTTACTACATATTTATTTCAATGAAGTCTTTATTTAGAAAAAGAAAAATGGAGAGAAGGCAGTCAAGTTTAAGGTAACAGCAAAAATCATTTTAGCAATATTTTGGTAAATAAATATCATAATAGATTAGGGAGATGAGCACATCACTGGTTTTTTGGTCAATTCTAAAACTGAATTCCTCTGAAACTAGAAAAGAAGTAAGCCATAGTTTAGAAACATGAAATATCTTCTATTTTTCTCTGCTATATTTTACTTTAGATGACTGTATATGTCATAGGGAAATTTGACTTTCTTCTTTAAGGGTTGTAAAACAATTATTATACTGAGAGGAAAACTGAAATCTTGCTTCACAAAATTTCCATGTCTTTTTAACACTGATTCCCAAAACAGTATGTTCTTTATTAATAAACAGGATATATAGTTAAGACATTTCACAGAAATGTTTCACAGACAGCATTATACTGAACACTGAAAAAGACATCTATGAAAACATCTGGTAAACAGAAGTCAAACTGAATTTAACTGGTGATGTGCATATTTTTCTTACTTTTTTCAACTTGGTTATATATCTTAGAAGAGATGTAACTTTTTTTGTTTTCAGGAGAGATTTGAAATACTAGTGTACTTTATGTACAAGTATGCTCCTATAATTCATTTTGCCATTCTGAAAAGCATTGTGTGAATTTTTCAAATGGCTTCTTTAAACTGATTTTTTTTTAAAGGTTCTCTTACAGTGAGTTTAAAAACTCTCCACATTCGCCTCTGCCAACTGGCTTATCTAATGAACCCCAACTTACTCCTGTGGCTACTCATGCTTTCTTCTACTATGATTAATTTTTGACACATTTTGTTTTTAAGAATAAAAAGCGCAGATTTCACAACTTCTAGGAATGCTGCCCTGTTCAATGTGAGAATGTCTGAAGAATTTTGAAATCAGAGGCTGTTGGTGATTAATAAAAGTATATCATAAACCAAAACGATTTAGAACTGATTGCAGCTCAGAAAATGTGATACAACCACTATGTTCTTAAAGATACAGTAGTACCTCGGTTTTCAAACATTTCTGTTGATGAACGTTTAGGTGTATGAATGCTGGAAACCGGAAGTAAATGCTTTGGTTTTCAAACACGACTCAGAAGTCGAATATGTCACCAGCTTCCCCTGAGTGCAAGATCCTGAGGCATAGCTGTCGGCTGTTTTCGAATGTTCCAGAGCTCGTGAATTACGTTCGAAAACCGAGGTACCACTGTATTTCAAAGCAAACTAAAGTATTTTTAAGCTTTCCATAAGAGGCAGCCTTCGATGAAAGAGGTTGAGTGCTTGTTAATTTATTTTTCATCAACTTGAAACAAAATGCACCACATAAATTAAACATGTTCATGTGATCATCTCTTTGTTCTTTATAGACAGTTTTAAAACAAAATCAATGGTATCATTATGTAAATCATTTAAGAGTAAAACATAGGTGTTAACCATGTTTGCCCATTAGATAAGCAAAATCTTAAAAGACTGGTATCAATTAGTAGTGATAAGAGTATGGAGAAACAAGCATTCTAATATACTATTTGAAATGTAAATTTGTACAACTCTTTTTGAGTATAATTTGGCTGTAATTCTTTTAAAATACATCCATATCATATGACTTAGAAATATTGCTTTTAGGAACTTATTCTATAAAAGACAATATAAAGATTTTAGCCAAGGATGTTTATTCCATTATTCCATTAATTGCAAGACATATGAACAATCTAAGTGCCCATAAATAGAAGAATTAAACATACATTCACACAATGGGGTGGGATATCTTGAACATACGTCCAAGATATTTTAAGTTAAAAAAATGTAGGCTTCAGGCCACTATTTTAGGATGATAGTAATTTTTAAAAAATCTGTGTATTTTTCTGTCTATAGAAATATAAATATGCCTCCACAATTGCAAAATAACTCTGGAAAGAGATCCTCATCAAGTTGGGTAAATATATAAAATTTTGTATTTCAACACATTAGATCAGTGATTTGTTTTATATAATCTGATCCGAAAAGCCTACATAGTTTTCAGATACAAGTATATTTGTTTAGTGGAGGTTATTAGCAAATCCTAAATTATAGCAAATACATAACAAAGACTTTAACTATCCCACTAGAATGAAAAGGGAAGCATATTCTACTTTCAAGAACAAATCTTGGCAGAGTTGCGGAATGACCATGCAGAGTTGCGGAATGTAATTCAAGACAGAGGTGGCCACTGACTATTTTTACCACAAATCGGCTCTGCATGGTAACTGCATACAGGTGTCATACCCTCCATTCTACAACTGGCTTCCTTGGAGCTCAGTATCTAGCTGAGTGTCTGGCAGAGAGTAAACAAGCAGACAATAAACACATTCTGAATGGAACAGCAGACTTCTGATGTTTAGCTGCTGGTAGAATAGTTAGTTGTAGGGAATTAAGCAATTCACAAAGATGAATTTGAGAGATGACTGTTGTTCACCCTGATGATGTGAAATTTATGTTTTTAAAAAACCAGACACTAACAACACTGAGACAGGATGTAGTAGGAAAACCTTGAGAAAAGCCCAGATTACAGGAGGTGATACCTTAGCTATATGCTTTTAGACCACTAATTTTCTTTCTATCTTGTCTCTCTACAAATTTTTTTTATTTGCTCTAGTCTTTAGTGTACTGTTAGACCACCAAGAATGAATCACATTCACGACAGCTGTCACTCCTAGTAGTGGAACTTGCCCGAAAAACAGTAACTGGCCAAAACAAAGCAAACTTTATAAAGGAGTCAGACCTGAGATGAAGGTTATCAGGGTGAGCAGAGGAAAGTCTCACTATAATAGTACAGTGGAACCCTACCTCTAAAGAATAGCCCAGTTGGATTTTCATCTGGGAAATAACAGCAGCAAACAGACTAAGGATTGGTTTCCTCAAAGTCAAAGGGTGGGATTTTAAGAGGATCAGGTGCAAAATTAGGTTTTATTTGTAAATAACAGCAGCAGCCAGCAACTAAAACATTGTCTTACTGAATTTACAATATGGAAGACACACCTGTACACACAAACATCTATAAGGAAGAGTAGCATTGTTTTAAAAGGACAATTTGTATATTTATTTAAGGATCAGTGATAGCAAATTGTGAACTTCTTTCTGCTATTACCAGGGATATATAGGGATATATAAGATGCCACAAGGATCACTTTATCACCTCCACTATCATATTTACAAACATGAATTTCTGCATTGCCTTAAACAATGAAGTGGAAATAGTAATTACTTTACCAGTAAATTCTGCAGGAGCTCTTGAAAGAGTAAAAAAATGTAAGAAGTGAACAAGATTCCAAATTTTGAAGCTAGGTTGTGATCCATGTCAAGAGCAGGATGTGACAAATCTAGAACTATTTAGATGTTTGGGTGATAGCATTCACCTTTTGTCTTTAAAATAAAAACACACTAAACTATACATGTGCTCAGTTATGTGGCATTTTTTTATATCTCATTTTCACAAAATCCCAGAAATTTTTATTTTAAAAAGAAATAGAATTTTTCCAACATTTTTATAAATATAATAGGGAATTCATAATTTACTTGAGAAAACTGATCATAAAAACACTAATCTAAAAGTTTTAAAGGCAAAACAAATAAAAAAAATATGTCATTTATTATCTTTCCTTCTATCAGTAGTGGTCACAGCTCATTCAAGAAAGATCCAATTAACTTTTTACTCTAATGACAGTGATTAAATCGGAGAGATAATTTTTAAAGTAATCCACATGTCATTAAAAACTGAATAGAATGCATAATTTCAGACACTAGATGGATAGGGGATAAAGAATACTTGGTCTATTATGGAGTGATAATCATAAACCAATGTTCTATAACACTCTGCAAATGTGTTTCAATGAGGCCAAACTGGATTTTAATCTTTTATCCCTACAATAGGATAAATATAGAAAAAAGAGAGGCAGAGCACATGATACTGTAATATTGAAATAAAACAAATGTAATCTTGTGATGTGAGGATTCAGTCTAAAAACCTGTTTTTAATTGAGAACAACAAAAGTACTTTAAGTTTTCTGTAATTTAGCATTTGCTTTCTTCAAAATTAAAGGATTAAAACAGGGAAACCTGTCCTGCTAGTATATAAAAACAATAATAATATTAGTATCAACAAATAGCATACATATATACCCATGTGTGTATGTACGTATCTACATATATACTTGTGGGTGTGTATGAGTTTGGGAAAGCTGCACCTGCTTAGAAACACTGCTTAGAAAACTCCTCACCCTCATATCCAAGTTCATCATTTACAGTTTGCTTTCCATATAACTGTGGGACACAACTCAGCTAATTTTCTGCCACGTAACAAAAACCCCTTTCCTTCAGTTTCCAATAAACTGTTCCTCATTTTCTTCTGAGCCCTTGCTAGTAGAGACTTTAACATTCATATTTCTACTAATAGTCCGTTAAAGGCAATTTAGGCTTTCTGTGTCATGCTCCTAATAATTCTTTGAAACTTCAGCCCACTGTCCAATTCCGCAGGCCCTTCCATATTTTTAGGTATTGGTTACAGCAGGACCCTACTTCCAGGTGCCAAAATCTCTATTTGTTAATTTTTATACTATAACAAATTAGCACACATTAGTGGATTAAAACAACATAAATTTATTATCTTGCAGTTCTAGAGGTCAGAAGTCCTAACTGAATCTTTTGTGACTACAATTAAGATGTTTGCAGGCTTGTGTTCTTTCTGGAGGCTCAAAAAGGGAAAATCATTTCTTTGTCCTTCCAAGCTTCCTTGGGACCACCTGCATTCCTTGGCTCACGGCCCCTGTGTCTTTCTGCAAAGCACATCATCACTCCAATCTTTGCTCTGTCCTCACATCTGTTCTCTGACTCCCACTTGCCATTTATAAGGCCTGTTATTATTATACTGAAACCACCTGTATATCCCAAGGATAATGGTCCCATCTCAAGATCTTTAGCAGATCTGCCATGTCTCTTTTGCCATGTAAAGTAACATATTTACAGAGTCTAAGAATTAGAACATGGTCATCTTGGAGGAAGGGGAGATGATTCACCTACAGCAGAGCTCTGTTTCATTACATATTTAATATAATATGATTCCCTAGAAATGTTAACAGGCTCAGTTTTGATTGACAGTGTAAAAAAGTGATTTTGGGGAGAGAGAATCCTATCAGCAAAAGTTCTGCCATTGTTGCTCTACAAGATAATGTTATTTCTGACCCTTGCTCCTAAATGTCTATGAAAAGTTATATAAGTAGTGGAGTTATTCATTCTCATTCATCTCTTAAGGCGTTATTCCTATAAATAAAGGCAATAATTTAGACTTGATATTATTTGATATTATCTGAATTAACTCTAAATTATAAAATTCTCCCTGATATCATTATATGATACACTAACCACCAAATAAGAATTTTAGGATTCGTCTTCAATCACATTAGAGAAATGATTACTATGTGGACTTCTGATAATCATATTATCTCTGTTGACATGAAGATGGGGATTAAACATATATTAGTGTTTAAATTGGTGATTCCAGACAGGCAGTATGGAATAAGTGCGGTATATTACAAAAAGTACAGGGAACTGCTTTCTGGTTCTATACTTTCAACAGTCTATATTACTTTGGAAAAATCAGATCATCAATGAATATCAGCTTTTTCATCCATAAAACGCAAAGGTACTAAATTTTTAGCATAAAATCATGTTATAAAAGAAATACTAAATAAAATATAAATATTTTATTAATATAAGTTTATAAGTTCAAATTTGCTTATTACCAATATAATTTCAATTACTTATAAAGTCAATCCATGAAAACATAAGAGCTGTTAAGCTGTAGATTTGAAAATCAAGGGTTATGAGTGGTAGCTGCAGTATTTAGGAACCTATTTATTTGAATACTCTTTTGGCTAAACATTATCAATACATACAATCTCAAATGACAGTATCAATTTAGGAGCTCACTTTGCAATTTCTTGATATACTTAAAAACAGAGGTAGAAGGAGAAGTTTTATTTTTATATATTTTCAGAAATAAACAATGGAAAACTTAAGGGAAGCTATTGAATATTCTGCTTATAACAGATTTATGGATGTAACCTTTGTTTTAAATTTTTAAAAATAAATTATTACAAAAGTAAATGCTCAACCTTCAAGTGTCTGCAAATAAACTAATGATATCATTGTAATACATTGTAATAGCATTGTAATATCATTGCTAAAAAATAAAAATAAAATAAATATAAGAATAATAAATAAATTTCAATTGACTTCCTAAAACAGAGTTTGGAATTCATCACTTGCCAGAAATTTCCAATCAGTAGATTTGCCGTTTTTGAAAACTCCCCATTACATTAGTAGAATACTTATATGGTACACACACTTACATTACTCACAAAATTTTTATTGTATTTTTTTCTAGCCTTTAATTTTTCTCAGGTCTTTATACGTGTCATGAATTGGACCATAAGCTTCTCAGTGTCAAGGGCTCCTATGTGTCATTTGCTCCATCTACTTATAGTAATGTTAATACTCTCTCAACAGGATCTGTGAGGACAGGACATTCTGGACATCACTCATTCACAGGGTCACCAGGAGTCAGCTGACTTGGTGACAAATAACATACACAAATACTCTCTACTCAGGCCATTGAAAAGAAGAATAATTCTGGACAGCGATAACAGTCTTCCATCCATTTTTTCCATTCTAAAGAGGTTGACTTCATTTATATTAAATATCAGTTATGGAAAACAAAGATAAACACATTGTCACCCTTACCCTTATAAACCTTATACTCCATTCAGACAGCTCTTGATCCTAAGAAATTTCTGAATAATAAATAATTTATACAGTCATTAGCCTTTGAATCCACTGTAGAAGTGTTATGTTTTTATTCTATTCTGGTTTTTCAAAAGCAAAGAAATATTTTAGTTTTGCAAACAGGTTTGCAAAAAGAATTGACCAGCTGTTAAATTTTTAGTATAACATAGTATAATAGAGAAATAATTTTCTCCATATTAAAAAAAAAATTACAGTGATGAAGGCCTTTGACAGAGCACCATGAAATACTGGTGCTTAAAAGAGGCTAGTTCTAAGACATGAACCATTGATTTAAGCGTTATTAAAATTGTACTTGTTCTCGGCTTGGTTTCATGTAGGTATACTTTCATTATCCTCTGTTCAAGAAAAATGAAACCCCAAATTCAATACATTTTTGAAAACTAGGACACAGATCCCACAGGCAGAAAGAATGAGGAACACTAGTTCCCTTGCAAGGGAAAGGAGTGCGAGTACCAGCAAGAGCACTTCAACATTTAGAGAAAAAACCGTCAAGTTTACTCCCTGATGACAATTTTTCAGAAGGATGGCAGCTTCCTCAAAGCTGATTTCATCCTTGGGACCAAGAAAAGCCACACTTCTGTCCAGAATTTCTTATGGCCAGAGTAAACTGTCACAGTTGACCCTAATTTCCATCAACTTAAAAAAATTGTATAAAAAAAAAAAATCTGAAAATTTCTTTCTGATGCCTTACTATTTCCTTCAACATGTAGCTGGCAAACCATAAAGAATCTAGTACAATTTAGGAAACTAAGATTGGGATTTTAGATTCTGAAACCCATTTAAATATATTTTTTACTTGAGACCTCAACCCTACTTTCAAACCAACATCCACTGCAATTGAAAATCCCTAAGGAATAAAGAACAAGAGTGCAATTTAACAACCGAAATTCTTGAGTTGTAAAGTTCAAGTTCATCTGTGGTAAATATAGTGGGAATTAATTCAAATAGCTTCTACACACATGGTACAACCAAATGGAGCTTCCATGGTTTTACTGTAACTTCTTGATGGAATAAGTGTTCTTCTTCTTCTCCCATTTGTTATTTTTGAATGTCTGATCACCTAAAAAGACACTTAGCATTCTGACACTCAGAGTAAAAAGGCACCAATGAAAGATTTGATAAAAGCAACATGAGACAAAAGTAAGATTAACAGAAAATGCTAAACAAACTAACACAAAACAAACAAAAACAAACTAAAAAACCCTACTCATTTTCCAGTATTTAGGGAATAGACAGTAAAAAAGGGAAGAAAGAAGAAAAAATAAATAAAACATTACCAGTGTTTGTATGTTTTATCATATAGTCTAGATACAATATTCCATGCAAACCTACTCGTCTGTGATAAGTTCGTTTTTCTTAATATTGGAATACAGGTTTAAAATGCCTGCTAGCACTGAAGTCAAGATAGAAGGGTTGGGAAGGACCTATATCATTGTTTAATGTGATATTCTGAATTAATAATGATCTGATTAGGCCATTCCCTATAAAATAATTCTTCAGCTTTACAGACATCTTTCACAATCACATATCAACTTTGGGTTTATTAAAACAATAAAAAACTTAAATAAATGGGTGAATGCAGATATGCATGCCTTAGGGTTTGGAATTTCCTTCGTTCCATGGCTTCCAGGGAAACTATCTAGCTTCCTCCTTTCCAGGTCTCTTGGAGCCCAGTGCGGATAAATCCCACCAGAGTTCCTATGCCAATGCAGCAAATATGTTCTTGGTATTCTAAACTGACAACTAACAGATTACCTATTTCAAAAATGTGATTGGTGATGCTTAGCTTACGTGGATTTTAAATGCTTTCTTGCAATCATTCAGGGAAATAACTGGTCCTTTACACCTCATATTGGAACCAAACCATTACCGTTTTTTAAATTTTTATTCCTACAGTGGGGGAATCTATCATTAGTTCAGATGTCATCTGTAGGTAACACATTACCCACTAGTAGTAGTGTTCATAATAAGGAAGGACATTTATTTTATCAATCGCAAATATTTGTAGTTAAGGAGTCCCAGTAATGGGTAGCTCAGTTCAGAGTTTGTCCAGCTTCAAGTTGGCTCTTTGTTTCCTGTGACTTTCTCCTCTATATAGACCATTTGACTCTCAACCTCTAAATTTCATTCTTACCAAACAATGCCCAAGATAAGAAGGATGGGTTGGGGATTGTCCTTGCCATCTATCTTTATTTTATAAATTAGGAAGAAACACATTTCTTAGAAGACGTGACAGAAAAGCTGACCAAAACTGGATTACATGCATTTCACCACACCGGGCATTGACGCTGGGGCATGGGAATTGTCTGGATCGGTGGTTCTCAAAGTGTGGTCACCAGAGTAGCAGCAACAGTAACAGCCATAAATGTGTTAGAAATGCACGTGGTTGGACCCCTCCCTAGGCCTACTGACTTAGAAACTCTGGGGTTGAGGTCCAACATGACAGGTTGTAACAAGCCCTCCGGTGATTCGGACTCAAGCTAGAGTTTGAGAATGGCTAACTAAGATCAGTCAGATTCATTCCCTGGGTCTGAGCCCACCTTCTCTGAGCAGCGAAGGATACATTCTCCTCAAGGCCTCTGCATGGATTCCCTTTGCCTGGAATGTTCCTCACCACATGGGTTACTGCCTCATTTCCTTTACCTTACCAGTGAGGACTTCTCTGATAACTATAAATAAAACAGTAAAGCCTTAGTCACATGCCCCGGAATTCCCCATCCTCCTTTACTATTTTATTTCTCTCTAAATAATTTATCAACATCAGACTACCACATATCTATTTGTGTCTGGTATGATGCACTCAAATGGAATTTAAGTTCCATAGAAACAAGGGTTTTGTTCAATGCATTCACTGTTCTATCCCCTATTCAATGTTCTACCAGAACATTGTCTGGTATATAATAGACATTAAATAAATACTTGCTATATGAATGATGAAAATACTGATATCCAAATGAAACTGGAAGAAGTTAAGGAATGGCTAATGGGTAGACAGACAAGAGTCTGCTGAGGTAAACTATTTTCAATTGGAGTTTTGGAATAAAATCCATTTATGATGGATTAAAATCCATTTATGATGGGAACTTAAGTGTTTGTCATAATTGAGAATATAGACATATTTCATTCACTTAAAAAAGTCTCTCTCTCATTTTAAATGCTATGTTCAAATAAATTTCCATACATTAAACATTTTTCTGTTCTATCAAATTCTATAGCTTTTATCAATGGATGCCACATTTTCTTTTTAATGAACAGATTTGAACAACATAGAAATCTTCTTTAAAATTAAATTTGAAGTAAATAGTTTTCTTCCAAAAAATCCAGAAATTTATATAAGGGGGAAATTGGACACACCAAATAGTTTCAATATGTAAGCTACTTATATAAACAGATGGTAATACTTTCAACTTCTCATACTATTGATTTTGTTTCTTACTCTTATTCTAGGGAGCTATCCAATATCTTGATTTCTTATGAATGCCCACTTTATGTTAAGGATAATTTTATATAAATGAGTACATGGTTTCATAAATATTTATGCCTATATATTTATAAAATTTTAAATGACATGCTAAATATTATTGAACAAGATAAATAAAATATCAATTGAAATTCACCTCTTGTTAGTTTAATATGGATAAAGCATGATTTTCAGTAAAGTAGTTATGAAAATCCTTGGAGTAATTTTATCATTGAAATAATTTTTTCAAGAAGAAAATAAAGTTATCACAGTATACATTAGTTATGACACTATGGCATACAACAGAAGGCTTTTAGCTACTTATTTATAAATAATTGTGTGTACCAATTGAGAGGACTGTTATAAATTATATGTAAAATGATTTATAGCAAACCAATATCAAATAGCCTACATAAAGCATGCAACTTTCACAGTGCTCCCACTTCACTACACAAGTGACTTTCCAGTGTTGCCCCCTTTTTCCTTCCTTCCTTCCTTCCTTCCTTCCTTCCTTCCTTCCTTCCTTCCTTCCTTCCTTCCTTCCTTCCTTCCTTCTCTCCTCCCTCCATCCCTCCCTCACTCCCTCCCTCCTTCCCTCCTTTCTTTCCTCCCTCCCTCTTTCTCTCTCTAATTAGTTTCAGGTGTACAAAACAACGTGATACCGTGTTTCCCTGAAAATAAGACCTAGCCAGACATAGGTATAATGAGTCTTTTGAAGCAAAAAGTAATATAAGACCGGGTACATATATTATATTATATTATATTATATTATATTATATTATATTATATTATATATTATATTACATTATATTACATTATATCACATTACATTACATTACATTATATTGTATTATATTATATTATATTATAGACTTGGTCTTATATTAACTTTTGCTCCAAAAGACACATTAGAGCTGATGGTCTGGCTAGGTATTATTTACCGGGAAACAGGGTAGCTAGGCATTTACACACCTCACAAAGTGATAAACACACCCGCACCCCGACATCTTACATAGCTATTACCATGCCATTAACTACATTCCCTATGGTGTACTTTACATCCCATGACTATATATATAGTCTGCATGCAGACAGCTTTTCTCTTATTTCATGTTAGAACATACCAAGTAGTTCTCTCTTCCTTGTTGAAACAATTAATGTCTTAAATAAAGGATTATAAACAGTGAATGCTGGAGACTCTCCCACTCTGAGCTCTAAATACTCATTCAAAGATGAAAATATTTTCTCCTAAAGAAACTAGACAACAAAGCTATAATATGAAATATAAGAAAGAATTACCCTGGCCATTAGCTATCACGGATCTAATAATCTAATGGCATCAGATGGATTAAATAATAATAATAATAATATATAAAATATATGTGTATATATATATATATATATATACACACACACATACATATATTTTTTAGTAAAGCATCTTCAATGAAACCGTACTACTGATGATGATATGCACCAATCTCTACACCTATGCTCTTACCTACAGACTAGCTCGATTCTATTCATCTTTGGTTGTCTACCATAGGAAGTAACAGAGGTTTTTAGACAAGCAACTTGTTATTTTGAGCTGATATAGTTGAGCTTTTCTCAATATGTTGGTTGATCAATGGCGCAAGACGTTTCAACTTCTCATACTCAATGGCAGAAATAGCCCTTCTAAGGTTTTCTAAATCCTTCCTATTCTCATAACAAGATTCCTCCGGTCAAGTACTGTAGGATCGAAAGTAGCACCCCATTATGTGTTAAAGACACCCAAGTGAGTCAGAGGACTTGGCTGCCAGTTTAACTGTGCCCTATTACAAATACTCTGTAATAGAAGTGACACGTGTAATTAGCCCTGAAGCAGGAAACAAAGCTGTTTCATTTTAGCAAGCGGGCAAATTGAATTTGAAAAAAAATAAAAAGCAAACCTCTTACCTTTTGTAGCAATTCGTACACACTGGGTTTTAGTTTCCTGAAGTAAAAATGAAAGAAAATAGTCAGTGTATACGTAATGTTTCCTATTTCATAAACTATATTATGAAGCTCAATGGGGGTTATAAAATACGCTTATAAATAATAAAATTGCAGTATTAAGGAAAGTTTTAATGTTTTTATATGTATCCTGAGGTTTTTTTGTCTAAAATAAGAACTTTAAAAATTTTTCAGTATTTTTCTAAAGATTTAGATTCTGTTTTCACATTGTAATGAAACAGGCTATCATGTAGAACAAGAAGTATGGCATTCTATTTGCATTTATTGTACTTTTTAAACAATCAGAAAGAAAAATGTATTTGCAAAGCTAATACGAATCAGATCCAAATATAAAGTTGTTTTTCACCTCATAGCTGTATACTCAGACCAAAGCTGGGTATTACATACACTTACTTGGAGTCTAGCATGACTAAAGAGCTAAATGGCAGTAGTTAGAAAGACCATAAAAAATTACATTACGGTTGCAATGTAATTTATCTGTTCTTTTTTTCTTTTTAATTCAGCACTTAGGGGTTAAATCTTTCTTGGTGTGATTTTTTTCTTCTCTTGCTAGACAGAGGGGTTCAAGGAAATAGAAATAGAAAAAGATACAAATTATTTCAGATTCTTTTTTTAAATCTTTTGTGTCTTTTTTTTGTCTTTTTTTTTTTTTAACGTTGTGGGGTAGCCCTCCAAGGTGGAATGCACTTGTAGGCCCTCACTTCAGGACTTAACTCATTCAGTTTATATCTTTGAATATACAAGAGGTTGGGAAGGATGTTAAAGCCAGTGAACAAAACAAACAGACTATTTGTTTTTAAGATGTATTTATAACTCCATCTTGAGTAGTTCTATAAATCGATAAACCAAGAGTTTATACTTTTCTCTTAAGCATTTATTATTTTTAAATTAAATAAAATAAAGCACTGAGGAGGAATGAGTAATTAAAAATGGAAGCATGTACTTCTATTACTTAATTGTGACCCGAAGCCTCCATACTAAACTACAAGAGATTATTTCACTCTCCGGCAAAGGCCCAAAGGGATTTTGATTTCCTCAAAGCAATTGCTGTTTATCAGGATTACCAGCCTCTGCTGGTAGGAGCCATGTCACTTTTAAAACTCTTTGCCAGGATAACTATGAAATATATTATTGCTACTTTGTGCTTTGATTATACCACATGTAGATACATTAACAATTAGAAGACAAAATTCATAACAAAGCTTTTAAAGAGTGCCAGAGAAGATCCTTTATACCCTGAATGGAAAATTAACTTCTATCATCATCTCGTTTTTGAGCAGCCCAGTTTTACCAGTAGTACATAATGATGTGTAACTAGGAAGTGGGCAGCAAAATTGCCTCTAAAGATTCCCTCTCATGAAGAAATAAACTAGAAGATAAGAAAAGCATTTTCAACCATGAGCAGCCTCTGGTTTTGGGGTACATATTCGAAGATGCTGTGGCATTTTTCTCTGCCATATACTATAAGCTAACCATATAGGGTAAGCAGAAAGATAGCGCTTTCTATTCAACAGCAACCAGTCAACATCCAAAATTCTCATGCTCCCTGAAGAAATGTAAATGGATTGACATGTCTTCCACTTAAACTATTCCAAGATATAAACTGACTGTTGCAATTGGATATCACATATTTCACATCATCTCTCAAGTACCCACCTCAGGGACTCAATTACCCAAACCCAGCAATTTTCTATATAGCCACAAGTACACAAAATGGTCATTCTTCTACTGGATTTTAAATTTTAAACATTTTCTATTCTTAACATTTTTTTTTCTGTCTTTATCTGAAAAAAAAAAACAAAAACTAAAGTTTAGGGAAAAAAAGTCTTTCAAAGAGAACAGCATGAAGCATGAAAGACCAGGTTATTTCCCGTATATGGAACCACTGGTAGTTTCTAAGTTCCTGTTGTGTTTTCCTCTTCAATATTCATTTGGGATCAGCGGCAGTGCTCAAAAACAACTGTGTCCAAAATGGGAAAAGGAGGAGCAACCAGAGCAACGGAAAACAGGCTTCTCTAATGGCGCGGCATCCAGCCAGCTCCAGGCAGCCTTCTGTTTAGGTTCTGTCAGATATACCACGGGTGTCCTATTACTTTGTAATCAGAGAACTGTTGCTTGTTATTTACTGTTTGGCTTGTACCTCCTGAAAAGTTTATCAGCGTTTATTAACCTGCTGTGGAACACACTTTCTGTTTATCCTGCAGTAAATTTAATCTTCTGAAGTGTACCAGCACTGGGCAAAGACAGAACAATGCCCGATATTTACTAGGGCTGGAGTCCCAGCAGCAGCACACCCACCTTTCCAAATCACTTTATTTGCAATTGCTCATGTGGGCTTTCCTAAAGAAGGTGTAAGTAGAAGCAGTTACTAGGAAATAGGAAATCTGTGCAAGGTCATGTATGGAGGAGCCTCAGCCCAAAACTGTGCATAGAGTTGGGAATAGAAACAACACCCCATTTACACCGTTCTTTTTATTTGTTTTCATGACACAGGCTACTGAGTGTTTATAAAATTTTGATTGCAGCTTTCCCTCAGGGTAGTGAGAAAGCATATTGTGGAGGAAGCTTACCTTCTCCACACTGCTCATTGCTTGGAAATAGATGTTGTATCCTTTGCGTGGAGCCAAAGGCGGGTTCCAAAAGCCCTGATATGTCCGATTGTCACCCACTGTGAATGGGGCTGGTTCAGGAAGATTCCCAGGGGGTAGCTCTGCTGCGAAATAGTAGGGTGCACCGCCACTCATGGCATTTTGGTATGTGACAGGAACTTGGTAGCATTCCATTGCTCCAGCTTCTCGCTTGGTGCGGTGTGGGTGCAACTCCTCCACAACAATCTGATAAGCACTTTTTGGAAAGAGAAAATACAGCACAAATTTAGAGATTTTAGATACTGAGCTTTGTCAGCAAAGTATTTAATAGTAACATGCAACACTTAAAAATCTTTAAAGTCAGTCTTAACCCACTACATTCTTGTTTTCAGCTATTTTTCAATAAAATCGAATTTCCCATGGATTCTAACCCCAATGTAATTACTAAGGGACTCAAAAAATGTTTTAAAAAACAAAACAAAACATAGAACTCTACACATTTTTAAATGTTGAGAAATGAGGCATTCTAATAAGGAACCTGATATTAATCAGAGACATGTGATAGATTAAGTTCTTTGTCTGATACTTTTAAATGTTTAAAGTTAACATTTTCCTTTTACATGATCTTATGGAAGGCTCAGCTCCAAGGCCCAACAGAATGGCTGCCTCAGGGCGGAGCTCAAAGCACCAGTTTGCAGTTGTCATCATGTTAGAGACAGAATGTGCTGACAGGCTTCTCCACCTCTTGACCTTGCCACGGCATCAACATTGGCTCACAGCTATGCAGATCTAAAGCACAAGTGACATGCTGCAATATGGGCACAGATGGACAGAAATCTGTCCTCGCCACTGAAATAGACTGACTCCTTATTCTAGAGCCGTTAATAATAAAACGTTACAAATTGTAGAGACAGATGGCAATTGGCCTGTTAAAGCTCAAACCTAAACCTTACAATACCTTTTTAAAAAGTCTTAAACTTTCCTACAATAGCTATTATTTTAAGAGGAAAGGAAATTAAAGAAATGCAACTTTAAAGATCTGCCTACTCACTTATAAAATTTCTGTATCAGTTTCTGAAACTCATATATTAATAACATTCTTTCTTTGTAGGGCATTCTTTGGGCAAACATTTTTAGGATATGCATACCTAAGAAATGTGATGTTATTGATAGGTTTTTTTTATATATTATTGATGAATTTAAAAGAATTAAGTATCAAATTTACTGAAAATTATTAGGAAATGCATTGCGGTCACATATATACTCTTAAATAAGCTGTGTGTAGAGATGCACTTTTGACTCTTGAGTCTCCAGGCAAACATGCACATTGTATATATTGAATACAGTCTCTAGTCAATGGATTTCCAGTAGGAATAGAATATTTTCTTTAATGAACTTCCATAAAAAGAAAGAGAAATCCACACGCGCACACCCACAGAGAAAGAGAGAGAGAGAGAGAGAGAGAGACAGAGAGTGAGAGAGAGAGAGAGAGACAGAGAAAGAGAGAGAGAAAGAGAGAGAGATTGATTTTGCATCTATGACATGTAAAAATTAAAATTTCTATCAGTTTAGAATCTGGTATAAAATTCTAACTTAATATAAGCTGTTGTAAATATAAGACCTTCATAGATTAAAAGAAAGGAGCTTTATAAATTAAATATTTTCTTCTTAATTACTCAAGTTTCCATTTCCCATTAAAATATTGCTGAGAAGGTGGTAAGCTGTTATCTGTCTCCCTCTTTAGAAATATAAAAATTGTACTTATGACAGAAATTGAGATTTGGGCAAGTAACTAAGGGAGTTGATATTATTTGAAATTATGTGTACAGCACCATTCTCTATATCTCTGCCAAATTGAGTCTCTACACTAGAAATGCTATTTCCAAGATACATGCTCTCTGAGGGGGTTTGTGGAATAAGCACATAATAATTTTAAAATAAAGGAAATATGTAAGCAAATATGTAAGCATAGCGTTTGGAGAGAAAAAATAAAAGATCATAGCTGACCTATGCCATGTTAAGCAAACTTGGTCTTTTGTTGTTTGTTTATTTTTCTATTTAGAATCTACATTTGTATGTTATGCATTGGTATATCCTGTGGATACATACATACATGTAGATAATTTCACACATGCACACATTCAGTCTTAACTAATTCTATTAAATTGACATACGTTGTACATTGCAAATTAAGAAATTTCACGCAGAGAAGCTTCTCTTTCCAGGTCTACTAGGAGCAAAACAAATTGCTGACGGTGGAGAGCCGCGAAGGAAGAAAAAGTGCTATTTGCTTCTTGGGAAGATCCCATTGAACTTGAGATGTAACCCTAAACTAAAAACTATTAAATTCATTTTTAAAAGACATTATCTTCCCTTCATTGTTCAATTTGTCTGAGCAGACTGTTCCCCAACCATATACTTTCACTTTTTCTAAACTGTTTTTTCCCCCCATCTCCCTGCTACTTCCTTATTTATCAATACAAATTAATTTAAGGACAGAAAATAAGTAACGAGAAATCAAATTAGAAGTGGTTTGACTGATTACATGAAATGGGCCTTTGCTCTCTCATCCTTGTGCTTGTCTAATTACGTAATGGTCCTTAACTGTAGCTAGATCTAAATATTATTCAAGCTTAGTACTCTTGCAATTTAAAATATTCCAAAGTCACCTGAAGAGTTTTATTCACTCTACCCATATTTCATGTACTCCCCATTCCTTTAATTACATTTTAAAATATTTCCAAAATTAAGTTAAAATCAACATATTGGCATTATGAATCTTCACTCAATACTCAAAATATGATTTCCTTATATTAAAAATCTAAATATGACTCCTCTATACTATAATCTGACTTGATTAAATATTGGAATTGTAGTCATTCTTAGTTTTCTGGGAAGCCAGATAATGACATCTCATCATGCAATTTTCCTTCAGTTATAAAACTGTAAGAATGTACAAAGGGATTTTGCCATTAGCTCAAAAAGCCATATCATACTGGTGGTAGATACTTCTCTTGATTTAATGCTTAAAAATATTGGAGCTGAACCCAAAATTATACAACAGCCTGATGTGGATCTTTTTTCTTTTCAATTCAATTCGTAAGTAAACCTTCTGTGAATCTGGTTATAATTTCAGCTTGTACAGGTTCTTAGTGATATCAAATAACAAATGTTACAAAATTGTATACTTCCTCATTTTTATCTAAAATGTCTCCTTAAAGCTTTAGGAGAAACTCCCCAGCTCCGATGTTTTGCTATTTCTCTTATGGACAGACTTCCCAAGCTCTCACAGCTACCATCCTCATACTGCCCCAGACCCAACATGGTGATAATCCACAGAGTAAAGATTTAATCGCCATTGCAAATACCGTATTTCTGTGGATACCGTATTTCTTGCTCTCCATCTCTTCACTCCTTAAATACGCAAGCGAGGTCTCTCATGACTTAATCTATTTCTGTAAGAGGAACTACCAGTTTCTGAATAACAAATCTCGAAATTCTCGCATTAACTTTCAAAGGTCTATTTTTAACCATGTTTCCCTTGTAATATGCTACTTGAGGGCATGTCCTCAATTGCCTTATGTGGACTTCTATTCCAAGTATCCAGCTTGGCTCCTGGCACATATTGAATATTATTAAATGAATGAATTTACAGAAACCATGGGTTACTTTAGCTTTCTTACTAAAATAAACTAAAAACTAAACTAAACTAAACTGAACTAAACTAAATGGACAGACTCTACCCAACAAGAACTTCACAGGTGCTATGACAGAAGCTTTTGGAACTAGAGTTTGTTCAACATTAGGAAGGCAAGAGCAGAAAGAATTCGATATTTCCATGGAGTTTGGAAAAATGGATGGTGAAACACAGTCTGGCAGAGACCAGTTATGCTAGAAAACAGGGAAAGATAGAACCTTGTGTTTAGAGCGTATGCTAGCAAAGCTAATGGATGTTCTCAGGAGTTTTAGCTAAGGGGACAAATAGGTATGGCTTTTATTGGGAGGGGAGGAGATGGGCCACAGAGTGGAAATGGCAACAAGCATTAGCAAAGAAGAGATTCTGATAGGCTGACAGAAATAAAGACATTGGGTGGAAAGTATAAGAATTTCAAGATTCTGAAGGTAGAAATGAAGATCCAATCAAAGATTTGAAGGACCAGACCATAAATACAATGCTTTGAAAATCCTACAACAACTTGGGTCCTCATTTTCTAAGAAATTAGAGCACTGAACAAGATAAGCTTCAAAATAAGGCTTGAATTCCTGGTGACAATACCTAAGCTAGGAATGTGGTCAGTGGAAATAAGACAGGACTATATCCTGAAAGATTCAAAAAGCACAGAGGGCAAAGTTCATCTGAGGCCAAACTGCCTGACCACGCTAGTCTGATTCTGCCACCTGGCCTCCACCTATAGGTGATACCAGACAGCTGGTCAATCATTACAAAAAAACTAAAGATGGACAAGATGGGATGAGATTATCAGTTGGAAACCAGATATTTCCGCCCCTGGTATTAACATTCTTTTAAAACACATATTTGTGTATACATCATTTAATTATTTCTTCTTGTAGTATTCCAGGTTTAAAATTTATTTATTTTTTTTTTTTGAGCACTAATCTCCAAAGTGTAAAATTTGGAGTTCTCACACACTGGACTCAATTCCAGAAAAGGTTAAATGTCTTTCTAACAAATACGAGGAGGTGTAGTATGCCTGTGTCAGAGGAAGAGGATATGTGATTTTCAAGGATTATTTTTGTATAACCATCAATTCAGATTATGTGAATTCTGTGTAATTAAAATTTTTTGTGATAAGTAAACAAAGCCGAAGAAAGATTTTTGTGTTTTACAAATGTATTATTGATAGTATGTTTCTTATTGCAACTAAGTTCCTGAATACTGACTATAAGCAAAGGATTTAGAAGGCTGCAGGCACCTCTGATTGTCCAGCACAAATCTGGATCCAGGTTTTGTGTTTTGTTGTGATCATTTTATCTTTGATTTACAATGCTTAGCACAGAACCTATCACATAATACATGGTCTATCAATGTTTGTGTAATAAATTAATTAAATGAATAAATAATTAATGTAAGTTACATTATATAGCACAATTGTGCAGTTTCCAGCTTATATTAAGTAAAGCTGAATTCACTTGACTATCTAACTCTTAAAACATAAACGCAAGTACACGGCAGCTCATTTAAATAGCAGGAGCAGAATCAAACACCTACTAAGTAAATTTCATCACAGGTAGGAACATGTAAATGATCCTGATTACTTATCAATAGGAAAAGATACTGAATGCAGGCATTTTCTCCTTCTCCTTCGGATAGGCAATCAGACTCACTCACAGGTCATTGATTCATGAAGAGCACTCTATACTTCCTTTGCATTTTCAAGTAGCCAATGTTTCTCAAGTACTTTTATTACAAGTATATTCAGTCATCTCTTTTTTCCTGTGGTGTGGTATTCCCATGATTTTAAGCCAGACAGGACTCAAGAGTTTCCTTAGGAATTCAGGTTCTCCTATATATACCTATAGTTATATATCTCTATCTGTATATATCTATAGATAGCTCTCTATGTAGATCTATAGATATATAGATAGATCTAGAGATCTATATGTATAGATCTATATATACTGAATTAAAAATACTTCTTTCACTCCAGTGATATACAGGATTACCTGAATGGGTAGTATGTGCTTACAAAGTCAAATGTATTTATTTTACACACAGAATGAAAATTAATTTTATTTCTTAATAAATGAACATGTAAACTATTTGACAAAACTCAATTATGAAATACCAGCACTGATTTTTATGTCTTGGTTTCTTTCTCAATAGAAGTATAAAAACAGAAGTATCTATAAAATTAAAAAATTTGACATGCAAAAAGTGCTAAGTTTTAAATACTTATCTAATCACAGATGTACATAAATTAAAATGGTTGGAATAATTTGACTCAATCCCTGACAATAACGTGGCTTCTAAGTTTATGCAAGTGGAGGGTAATATGGGAGATTTTAGTATTGGAACGATAAAGGAAATAGCAAATTGAATTTTAGTATTTACTATGGAATTCATGATAAGCAACAATTTAGGAATTAAAAGCTCCTGGAGGCTACATTCATTATAAGTATTCTCCTTTTATTTCCTCAAAGCTTCCTATTTTTCAATCATTCCTATGAAATTATTCAGAACAGACTTAATGCATTGGGACCAGAGGTACTTTCTCATTCCATGTTTGACAAACACCTTCAAAGCTCATATACCATAGACACCAATAGAGGAAGTTAAATGAAATAGGACTAGAGAGAGAAAAAAAAAAGAGCAGCTCTTAAATCAAATAGCACAGTGAAGTGAATGATTCAGTTCATGAATATCTCAAAAAGCCCCTTAGAATTCTACTCTTAATTACAAGTCTATCTTCCAGCTTTGTCCAAATGAAAACCAAAAACAAAACAAAACAGAAATAAAACCTGACAATGTCAAATGACCATCTCTTAGAAATGAGCTACTCACTACATTGGCTGCTAAGCAGCTATGAGAAAACCTCCTGTCTACTGGCTGTGTTTTGCTTTAACTGTTATTTTGCCCCTCTTACCTGATAGGTGCACCTTTGGCCTGGGCTGGTCTCAACAACACAGTTATTGTGGTGGCAGTTTCATTGAGAGAGGCATCAACTCCTTCATAGTCAGGCAAAGTGGGAGCTAATGAGTGATAAATGAGAAAAAATGTTCAATCAATTAACAGGAATGTATCATAGTTCAGGATGAATAAATCATCCTGGCTGAAGGAAAAAATCAATGTAATATTTAGTTATCTAACATCTATCTTATTTTGTTTACTAACATACACCACTGAATGTTAACCCTGGGAACGTAAGGCAGCAGAAGATATAACGCCAAGAATTGTTGAAATTTAAATTATAATTTGGCAACTTGTGACAAATGCTCCAAACACTTTGTGAAGATGCTTTAGCATTTAGTTTCTTGAGACCTTGACATCAGCAATGATGGGATGGGATGAAGATGATAACTGTGGAGACTCTGGGTCATCTGGTTGAGGAATTGCATGGAGAGACGTGGAGATAGGAATGGCAGGAACTGAGGTAAAGGCTGCTTGGTGAGGCAGTGCTGTTTATAATCTAGTGGTTGCGAAATGACCCCATTAGAACCTGGGTCATTTTCACCAGTGTAGTCACCATAGAAACACTTCAAGGAGTTGTGGTGAATGCGAATGGCAAATCTTTTTTTTGTTTGTTTGTTTTTAACATGAACTTTTGTTTGTTTAGTACATTAGTTGCTAGATTCCTGAAAAGAAGAAACATAAATTTTCAAAATATTTGATAATGTTTGGGAAGTGGAGACTTTCTAATCACAAACTGGGTGAAAAAGTAACCTCAAATGTTCTTGACTATTTCCATGCAGAAAGATGTTTAAAGGAGTATATAACCTGTAAAATGTGTGCATTATCAGAATTACAGAACCAATGGCATCTAATAAATTTAAGTAGTTCACTCATTCATTAAACATTTATTGAATACATACTATGTGTCAAATTTTATAATTGCCATAAATATAAATAAAAATGAAGTGTGGTCTGACATTTATAAAATTAAAAGTAGAGGTTCACAATTTATTAGAGTGAGAGTCTTATAAAAAGATTATAGTAAAATACTAGGTGACCAAAAGACAAAGACGTTAATTTGCCAAATGAGTGGATCTCAAACTAGTGAGACCAGAAGTGCCTGGGGGCTTCTTAAAATACAAATTGCTGCCCCTCCTCCCTAGAGTTTCTGATTCAGTAGATCTGAAGAGGGGGCCTGATAGTGTCTTTTTCTAGAGGATTTCCCTCTAGAAGACCACACTTAGAGAACCACTGCTCTAAATTAGTGTTGGGTGTTGGGAAGATGAAACGGAGAAGACTTCACAGTTTAGGTGATGCTTAGAGCTGAACGTTAAAAGAAGGGTAAAAACTCATCAGGAAGAGAAAGCACAGAATAAAATTCCAGAGACAGGAAACAGGATGTTTGAAGACACCTAATGTGAAAGGGGATGGTATGTTCCAACACCCATAAGCAGTTTGCTAAGCCTGGAGCTTTATGTTCATGCATAGACAGGAGTGAAGAACGAAAAGAGCTAAACAATGAAGAGCCCCAAATGCTACCCACGAATGGATGTTTGGGCTTTATCCCTCTGGATACAATGTATCAGACTTAAAAAATAATTAAAACTTTAGAAGGTAATATATGTTGTATAAAGACTGATATAAAAATACATTGAAGTAATATAAGTCTGAAGTCAAAAATACTGCTTAGAAAGACATGTCAATGATCTGTTTAAAATATGGTCCAGGGGCAGCTAGTTAGCTCAGTTGGTTAAAGTGCGGTGCTCTTAACACCAGGGTTACCGGTTCAATCCCCGCATGGGCCACTGTGAGCTGCGCCCTCCACAACTAGATTGAAACAACTACTTACTTGGAGATGATGGGTCCAGGAAAAACACACAAAATAAATTTTTTAAAAAGTTAAAAAAAATAAAATGTTTAAAATATATATATATATATATATATACATATACATATGTATATGTAGTCCAGATAGAAAGGCAGGAATGGTGACATTATGAAGAGGCAAAGTATCTGCGTGTTATTTAGGAAGTAGAATCAATAGATATTATATATGCACCCTATGTATATGTATATTACATATACGTATTATACATACATACACACATACATATAATCATGCCCCCAAACATCATTCCTTCAATAACTTTACTTCATGTTTATTTAAAATGCTAAGGAATATAATTACAGGACTCAATGGATAAATAACAATAAATTACATTAAAAGTTCAAGTGATGCTTAGAACCACATAACTATAAATTTTATCAGCCTGAGCTTTGATTAGTACATGTTTCCAAAATATAGTGACTGCAGCAATCACTATATTTGTCTTTAAAGTACAAATCAAGTACCATGGATATAAGTTGCTTCGAGTGAAACGGCAGTTAAATAATTCAAAGAATTTGCAAAATGGGTGTTCAGTGTTTAATTATAAATTTTCTATTCAATACAAAGAAAACATGTGAGAACCGTCATATGGCTCAATAATGTCCATTTGTTCAATGCTATCAGTTTTACAATTTATGTCAATTTTGAAGATATCTCTGCTGAAGGATCTTATTCATTTATAGCACTACTACTAATTCAAGAGGGTAGGAAACATGCCTATGTCATGATTTCACCAAGTCATATTTTATAGTAAAGTGACTCAATAAGTATTTTAAATTGATGATTTAGAATGGCTCCATCAGGAAATAAATTAGCAAATTTAATACATTGCTACCAACGTGATGAATACTTTAATATTTTTCTTTATTAGAATATTAATATAAAACAAATATTATACAAAGGAACCATAGCTCATACTGAAACCATAGTTAATTTTTCATGATACAATTTTTCAAAGTTTTGTGTTACATTCAAAACATTTTCAAATAAAATGTCTGACTTAAAAAGAGTACGTAGCTTCCTTCTGATGCTTCCTTAGCAATTCAGAACAATGGTAGACATTTTTTAATGAGATATTACACAATTCATGTATGCTATGTAGAAATATAATAAACGTAACATAAACAAAAAGAACTTAGAAATTCAAAATTAGAATTTTAATGTTTTAATTTTAATATATTAAGTGGTTGACACTTTTTAATTTTAACTCTTCAGTTACATATATATTTATTTTAGTAATTGTAAACAAATAATATAAAACATTACATGAGCTGCAGTAGATTTAACGCATTTTACAGTGCTAATTCTTGGCAAAAAATTAAGCAGGTTTAATTGATAGCTTGACTAAAGGAGAAATCACATCTGTAAACAATCTACTCAAATGCAAACAAACTATGAAATTATTAGCATAATTTTTGTAAATTTAATTATATTTATTTATTAACTTAACACATTGCCATTCTGAAATTTAATCTGTGTGAGATTTCAAAGGGAAAGAAAAGCTTGTATTTGTTTATAATGATCAGAATGTCAGTGAAAAATGAAACAGAGATAAGATATAGGGTAATAAAATAGTAAAGTAAGGATCTTTTACCATTCTTTGATAAAATCCATTTACAGTAAAGGTATGATACCATAAATTACCAACTCCTCAAAACTATTATAGGCTATTAGCATAGATAATAAACTTTAAAAGATTTCTGATAAGGATATAATGTAATTTTTAAAAAAAAAAACACTGTCAATTAAAATAACTTTCAGATGTATTTGGTCTTGGACATAAAAACAAGAATAATCTCTATTCAAATAATTATTTAAAGTGCTTTTAATCATAAATTACATAAGTGAAATGAACTACACTTAGTGTATATGTGATTCAATAAGTGAAATGAACTACACTTAGTGTATATGTGATTCCCTGGGACATGCTATTAAAAAAAAATCCTTTACTTATTTTCATACCTGAGATATTAGTTGTCACATTGATGGCTGTGGCTGGCCCAAAGCCTTTGACTGTACTGGCTCTTATGAAAAACTGGTATGTAGTTCCAGGATGAAGATGCATAAAGACATGGTGTGTACTGTTCCATAAATTTGATACAGTCTGTGGAGGTCCAGCCACTGGAACTGCAGGATCAAAAGATCTTATGCTGCTGTAGCTAACCTGTTTTAAGAGATACATGTCCTATTAAATATCCAATATAAGTCATTGAAGGCCATCACTATGGAATGAATCACATTTTTTTCCACATCTTTTCCATTTCTTTTGGTATGATTATTTAGTTGTAATTTTCTATCGACTGTCTCCCTTCTCTCTCTCTCTCTCTCTCTCTCTCTCTCTCATCTATCTGTCTGTCTGTCTGTCTGTCTATCTATCCATCCATCCATCCATCCATCCATCCATCCATCCATCCATCCATCCATCCATCCATTTATCTACAGATATACTTAGAGTTATATCTGATTAGACCAATATACATCTATTTTCTCCTATCAAAAAATAAATTAATATACTTAAGTATGAATACATTATCTTACGATTATATATTTTATTGCATATGAAACAAAGAAAAAGTTCAACAAAAGTCTGTTATAGTTAACTTAATCTATACATTGTCCAAGTTACATTTATTTCACCTCAATAGTTTTCAAGCAAGCTGATATAGTCACATATTATAAGATTACACTAGTGATTCCCATTCCCATCATGCACTCTGTACCCACTACAAATTTAAGTATTTTATGCTGTAATCAACACTGACTATATAGGAACAAAATTATACATTAGTACAATCAAAATGATCCTTTCTTTTCTTCTTTTTAGTTTCCCATATTTAAAAATATGATAATTTATATTCAAAGTTGAGATAACTCTCTGGAATAGGTTTATAACATATTTTGCTTTTTGGTATTAATCCTTTCAATGGGCTTCCTTAAATCACAGAATGAAATATAATTTCTTCATTTTATAAAAATTCCCTCTATTGCCATTGTTAAGTTTGTTTGAAAAGGCCAATCCTGCTTCCATAGAACAACAACTAAAACATACATTTACTTTAAGAATGTTAAAATTCTAGGTGAATGTTTGTTTTTATATTAAATTTTGGGATCAAGGAATGGAAAGTAAAACAGGAGAGCTACAAACGATTTTATTCCCTTAATCCTCACTTACTTTTTTCCCCTTATTTCCCTCTAACCTTTTCCTTTCACTCTCCCTTCAATACACTCCCTTGTTCTCTCAGTACCTCATATTGAGTGATGATTCCATTTGGATCCATAGGCTCTTTCCAGTTCAAGAAAATCTTATTTTCAAAGGATGTTCCTTGAAGAGAATTGACTGGTACAGGGCCGGGCACTACAAATACATACATTTCGGTTGTAAGAATTCTTATATCAGTAACAGCAAAAGTAAATCATGTAAGCCAGATAAACCAAATTAAAAACACACAAAATAAATATAAATGTGTCTTTAAAAAGAAAACAACTTTACATGACCCGTTTTCAGTCTTTAATATATGGCAATCTAAAGTAACGCTATAAGCTTCTAATGCAAAACATGTACAACTGCAACGTTATTTTTATTCAAAAGAATATTCTATCACTTTAGAGAGTTGAATAAATTCTGTAGTCTAGTTTTCTCTGTTGTATACGTCTAATAACACGAAAATTTCATTTGTAATTTGTTTCATAAACACAGTTATATTTCCCTGAAAGGTATTTTGAAGATTATAAGCCCCTAAAGAGTCTCCATAAACAAAGTTCAGAAAATAATGAATCATAATAATAATTAACACTCTTTAGACTCTACAGGCAAATTATATTGCACTGAATTGAAATGCCTACTAATAGTCAATCTGACTTTTATAGCTATAGCTATTAAATTTTCTATAATTTAAGACACATTGATTATTACAATTTTTTAAGAAACAAAATGAATAGGTTCAAATATCATATCTTCTGTCTTTCAAATGAATTCACTTTTTAAAAACTAAAAATCAAACCATTTTATAACATCATATTTGTTTTGAACTCAACAATCAGTATAACTAGTTTTGAAGTGTCCCCAGGTGAGACAAGATTTGAGAAACATTCATTCCAGTCTGCATTTGCAAATGTTATACAACTGACAATACTGAATGGCAGCAATGAATGATTTGTCAGCTTCTATTGACAAAAACCAAAAACAAGATACGAGATACTTTTATTATTGTATATATTTCTTTTATATATTTTATTTAAATATATAGTAATTTATTCACATAAATGTTAATGTTTAAAAGTAAATCCTCTTCATTGTACTTTGCTTAAAAATGTTTTCTTTTGAAAATATTGACCTAATATTGGGGAGGTATAGTTTTAATTAATATTTTCCCTTAACATTACATTTCAGTGAACTTCACACATGACATTATCTAGAAATGTAGTTTCAGAGCATAAAGCAATTTTGTAAGGATTGAAATAAATTAAAAATCACTGGATCAAAGGAAATGCATTGCATCGTGGCTAGTAGCATCAAGAAATTCTGAATGATCTGTCAAAAGAGTAAGATTTATTTCAGTCTACAAAGGGATGATGAATGATGTTATGACCTATGGGAAGGCACCATAATTTGGAACATTAATAATGAATTCATAAAGGAAAGAAACCTACAATAAACAGAAAACAGGTCAGCACTGAGCTTCATATGATCAGTTCATGTATCTGTCAGTTGAGGGCTCAGGGAGAATTTAACCAAAGACATCCACTACCCCTATCCACTACTCAGTTTATAGTATTGGCACAGGCTGTGGAGTTGACCAAGGCAGAGAGGTGTGACAGCCCTAGTGTGCAATGTGTGAGCCTGCCACGGGCATTCATTTGTTTTCCAAGAGAGTACCTGTTGCTTCCATTCTACTCAAATGACATAAGCTTACAATTGTAAGGAAGGAAACAATATTCCTTCACCTTTCCATGCCTCTTGTAGAAGGTGGCTGTCGGGGGAAGGAGGAGGCAAAACCTCAATTAATGAGTAAATTTTTATTTGATGGTATGTACTTAGTACCTGTGTTTACCAAACACAATTTAGCCCATAAATACCATGAAATGGAATGGCTGTATTTCAAATTGTTCAAAAATAGAGATAGTTTTTAATGTTTGCATAATTCTGCATTGAGTGCGGAATAACATTGGAGAGTAGTCTCCCTAGAGTATATTTCTCTGCTCTTCTTACACATGTTCTTCTTTGTTAAGCTACAGTCATATATATATGAGGGAAATTCTGTGTGAAAATTATGACCAGTGCCATGCTACGTAAATAGCAGTGGGACAACTAGAGTGGACAGAGAAAGAACTACCCGTAGGCAAATGACAAAACACAAACATAAACAAATGGGGCAATGGGGTATGGGTACAGACAAATTATATTCAACAACTTTCTACAATTGAAGGGAGACAATGTCCATGTACCGACATCTATTTGTACTTATAATTTGTGTTCAGACAACATGAAGTTACTGAGATCATCATTGTGGCAGTCTTCACATTGCAGGGAATGACACTTCACATTTCCATATCAACAACTTTTAATGGAAACAGAATGCTGACTTTTACTCCCCTTCATGTGATTTACTTGAGAGCTGTTTCAGCTAATTTTTTTTGCATATAAGAAAGACCTTTAGAATGTAACTCACAAAATGGAAAAAAGAGAAAAGAAAATGAATGTGGGTGGAGCAAGATTATATTAAATAAGCATTATAACTTTTAAAATATAATAAATGTGCATTCAAAAATAGCTCCATATTAGCAAAAAACTCTGCCCAAACCAGTCTTTTCTGCTGAGCTGACTTCTTAATATTGATTTTTATCAATGCAGGAATAGAAAATGAAAACAAAATCTCATACAAAAAATTCTACTCATGCATTAAAAAATGTATGTAATAAATTAAATATAAATTCTACCTTAGGGTTCTTGTAGGAAATCTTTCTAGTTTTGTTGTCATGATTTATGGATGTCCCCATAATTCTTTTCATGAAATTACATTATTTTACTAGATGGCTGACATTTTATTATTTTTCTATGTAGATAGGGCAGCAATAATTTAATGAGATTGGCTTAATTAGAGCATCATAATCCATTGCTCTTCACAGCCATAGATTATGATTTAGATATTCTATGCCCCCCTCAGGAACATCGAGACACATCAAGCATTCTGTGTAACTCACACAGGAACTCACATGGGTGGATTTGAAGACTGAGTTACTTGTAAATATGCCATAGAATGTATATACCTCAATCATTTAATCTTATATATATATAGCAAAAGAAAAAAAACCCTCAAAGAAGAAATTACTTTGAGACCATATTTGAAACAATAATACGCACCTTCATATCATTAAAACTAATAAAAAATGCTTCAAAGCAGAGTTTAAAATAAAATTAGAATAGAAAATAATATTGAAGTTAGAATAAATAATGTCATTTTACTTTTACAAAACTGTTTCAGGATAAAAAAATAATATAGTCATAAGTATAATCAATTTAGGACATAATTTTAAAATTCCATAACAACTCACTTCCTAATTATTATTCTAATTATATATGTACTTTAAAATACATTTAAATATTTAATGAAATATAAAAAATGATTGTATAAAACTGACTTCATTCTTTGGTTTGTGGGAAAGAAAAGCAAGTGAAAATACCATACCAAAGGAAACCACAAGAATGAATAATATTATTAGAGAGTGAATAGCTAAAGAAGCACAAAACTCATGTAACTGGGTCTGAAATTACCAATTAAGAATTTTTAAAAAAATTTTAAGTGCAGGAAATAAAATACGCAAGTATATTCTTATCACTAAAATGTCTAGTGTAATACAGATATTTTAATATTTATCCCAACTTATGAAATGAGATAGAGGTTTTTTTTTTCCTCAGGGTTGTTAAATCTATGCTTAGATTTCCCATTTCCCATCTATGAAACAACTATGCTAACTATTCGTTCTTGCCTAAGAATGTGTTGAGGTGTGGTGTGGTGTGGTGTGTGTGTGTGTGTGTGTGTGTGTGTGTGTTTGCAGGTTGATATAAGTGTGTGTTTCTGCATTAGAGTAGGTTTTGTTGTTTAAAATACTGTTTGGCTCCAATTAGGTTCAAGTTCAAATGATAGCTGAGGTAATCATAATGATTACCTCAAACATGACAAAAGTACATTTATCATAAGTAAACCTGAGGTTTATTTTTTGATACTTTAGGAATCTGAGAATAACCCCATGCATAATTTCATAATAATATTGATGTAGCTCAAAGTCAGAGCTACATAAGGTTAAAGAGCTCTCACTTCCCTTTATTACAACAGAAACAACAGGACAAACCAGAGTCATTTCCTTTTTTCAGAGTGAGAAAGCTTGAAGCGATAGAATTTCTAGAAACTATGGTATGTTGACCTATTTTGTAGCAATCTCACACTTGGCAGTCATCAAAATCTACATCTCAGTCTAAAGTTCAGGACTTGAGGGGAACTGGAAACACATTGGTATGAATTACATCCCGTTTTCTGAAACCCAAATAAAAATGTAGCACTACTTATAAGCTATTCAAGAATTTTAGCAAGGGACGGACCTTAGAAATCATCATGCATTTTGCCAATAGGTGATTACTATAGTGCCATGAATAGTGAAAATTATATTTGCACATTTGATTAAAAATATATTAAACTTTATTTAAACTTTTAGTGTAGTTGCTGCTTCTCTAACATCTCGTGAAAACAGAAACCAGTAGAAGTGCATTTCACCTAATGTATGATGCTTCTCTGAAGAGTGTTAAGCTTCTTTATTAAAGGCAAACTCCAAAGTTAACCTTATTAAGAGTATTTAGCAGACATCACAATCCAATTCAACTTTGGACACTCCAGGGAAACCTGTAAGCATTTACATGATTCCTGTTATATAATTCCCCTGTTTTAAAAATAACAAAATTTGAACATACCATCTTCATCAGTTTGAATAATCGTCTCTTCACTCTCCTTCCTTCCTTCTGGATTGGTTAGGATCATCTTGAGGCTGACGTTTGTATAAGGTGGCAGATGGTTCACAACATGCTGAGGGGCTTTGGGGTCCATGTCCAAACAGTCGGCCTTGCTTTCATTGTGACCACGGAAGTAATGGTAGCAGATAGTGACATTAAAGGTGTGGCAACGAGTAATGTTGTAACCCAAGGATTCCCAGTCCACAGCAATGCGCCTTGCCTGTATCTCGGCAATCTTTAAAGTCTTTGGGGTTCGCATAGGTTCTGAAAAATAAATGGAAGACACCCAGATAGCTGTCAACTTTACAGTGAATAATCTTGAAAAAATAAAACACTGAGCATGACAAAATTGTGTAAACCAAAGAAATCTGGAAGTCACCTTTTATGCTAATTTTCTTTATTTACTCATGATTTTATTCTTGAAGATTCTGCTGAGGGGCTATGATTTACCAACAGGAAGAGAAGTGAAATGTAAAATGCCAACAATTCATAGTACTCAGGAACATGTTGGAAAATAAAATCCTGAAAATGTAGCCACAAAACCTTTGTAGTTGTTGCTGTTGTTACCGCCAAATCCCCCATCTCTTCTTTTATCATATTGAGCAAGTGAATTAGCCAATATATCAAAATGGATAAGAGTCAACATGTTCTGCTCTATGATTTGTCATGTCACCAAGCTATGCTGTATAATAATTAGTCTAATCGTAACACTAAACTTCCACTTACAAAAAATGATGCAGATATTAATGAACACTTATTACTTCGGTAATGATGTTGTTCATCAAAGCAGAAAAATATCTGAGAAAAATTGCAAGAACACATGTGGATATTCACACTGTCTTTTATCCTTCTTGATGTCTTTCTATCTTTTAAAAGAAACACTCAGTTCTGACAATCCATTCATTGTCACCCAAACCAAACTGGGGGGTGAATTTTCATTCAACCGGAAAATGACAGCAGAACTAAACACTCCAAAGTCTGGAGTCCATCCATCACTGCTTCCCAAGTGTATTCTTCCCTCATGCAAGACTAACTTTAATCATCTAACTTTATCAAAATAATTACTCTATGAAAGTCATGGTCATGGCAAAGGCTACACAGTCAATACAACAATACACAGCACAAGTTTAATACATTGATTTGACAAAGAGATTAAAGTAAAGGCCAAGATCAAGGATTTGTTGGGGCCTCCCATAACTCATTTCAGATACTCGATGCTGTTGCTAAATGGAAATCAGTAGGGGGAAAAAGAAGAAAAATAAGAACTACAAAAAAGCCAAATTTGGTATTTTTATAGATTTTGATTTCTGAGTTTAAAATCTCAGTTACAAAATATAATCAGCTTGGTACACAGATGGCAAACCCAAATTGGAATCCAGTTCAATGTATTTAATGTGTGATACAAGTGACGTTTGCCTTCTGTGATTACAACAGGAGCTCATGATGGGAAATACCTTGTGGTGGCCATTTAATTAAAAACCTCAAAACTACAAAAATACATATATATGTACATGCAAATTAATCTTTGGTGGACTCTAATGCTTAGGTTTTAAAAGCTGTCTGTCAGTCGTCAGAGAGTTCAGTCTCGTCTCCTTATTTTATCACTTTTGTTGTCTGTGTTTTACCTTACGTATTGTAAGCAAGCTGCAAGAAAGATGTGGCTCTCTAATCATTGAAAAAAATCTCTTTATATGTCCAGCTCTGTGCTAACATTTCCCTTACCAGGCACAAGAGACACTTTTAGTTCAGTGTAGTTAGAGTGAAAACAGTCTTCAGCACTACTGCCTGCCAGCTGACCAGGGGGTTATAGTTAGATTCATCCTAAGATTCCCAGATAAAAGTGATTTTGCTGCCTGCTAGGCAACAACCAGATACAAGTTAGTGACCATTTTCAAGTTAGGCCATACTTTGTTCTAAAACTATCTAGAATTAGAAAGTAAGATTTCCCCCCCAAAATACCTAGAATATATGAATGAAAATTTGCCATACAGCAATGAAAGCAAACATCAATACACATTTATTCCTCTGTTTTGTTTTTAGAAATAGTATGTACACTCCTCTTTTGAATCTGACATTGCCCCCTTTATGAATTTCTCTTTTTCTAAGTCATCGCTTTCTCCCATCCATCTTTTCATCCCTCTATTCAGTTTGCACTTACCCTGCATTCTAATACAACTTTAAAATCATACCTAGAGAGCTTCCACAGAGAAGACACAGTAGTTCTACATCATCAAATCTTATAATTCTGAGTTTACAAAAGATATATTCACTAAGTATTATGTAAAAAATATATAGGGTTCACTTGGAGTGAGGATTTTGATATTTTGTGTTTAAATGGTGGTTACATTGACAATGATATAACTTATATTAAAAACTCCCATTTAAAAATCAGGAAAAGAATAGCTTCATAAATCCTATACCTGGTGTGTAAACCACCATCATACTTTCAGCAACTAATACTTTATTAACTGATATAGATAAACAAAGAGTTATGGAAAGAAATAGTTTTCTAAGAGGCAAAGAATCATTCTACAAAGTCAATTTGGTATTTAAAATCTATATTTTTCCCAATGCCTTGATAAATGCTGTAAATTATGCTGTTATTACTAAAATAGTGACTTAAAATATAATTTCACTCTCATCTAGGGGCCTATTCAAAAACACACACACAAATATATATACAGATATACTCACATTTGTATACATGTGTGTATACCGAGAGTGCCAGAAAAATGTATACACATATTATAAAAGAAAAAACTATTAAAATTGTATACTCAATATATACCGATAACAAAAGAAGAATACAAGTCACGTTTGACTTCTGCAATTACAACAGGAGCTCAAATTGGTTACCATCAGTGTCTAGACACTTCTGATTACAATGAACTATTGCTTGAGCAACATTGACCAAAGTGTCCACTTGTATGCATGTTTTTGGCACCCCTGGTACAAGCAAAATCTAGTCCTTTCCCATTCTATCCTTTAACTGATGAATCTTAATTCCTCTTGTTAAGTGCTCTGTGGACAAATGTACAACAAAACTTGCATAAAGCTCCCCTTTATTCATTCTTTCATTGCTAATAAATCCTAGGAAAACACTTATTAAAAAAAAAAGCATATGCAATGAGAAATGTATTAACTAGTTTATCTTCCCTGCCCAATGTTGACCAGCCAGGTTTACTAACTTTCCCCATTCCATTTCTTTTAAGTTTTAATCCATTTCCTAGTTATTATAGTGAAAAAAGGCTACACGAAAGAAATCAAAATGAAATAAAAAGAAATGACAGAAAATTTACATATCAGATTTATGACCAGTATTACATAATTAGCAGGTAAATAACGAAGTAACATATCATTGCCCTTATTTAACTGTAAATAGATCCAGCATGGGGTTTATGCCTGTAATAATTTATATGTTAAATATTTAGCTCAACTTACTAGGATAAAAAGAACTACCTAATAATTATCTGAAAATTAAGAAAAACAAAGGTAACATGAACAGACAAAATCTGTTGACTTTGAGTTAGTTTTCAACAGCAAGATGATTTAAGAAGTGGTTCTAGATAACAGATAATAGGGAATTCAATATTTTGGTACTTGCTAAATAATACGTGACATGACAGGTCAATATCCTTGTCCTTTTGTAGTAATCATCTCTAGTTATTCTGAAAGAATTGTGAAAACAAAAGCTTTAGCAGCTACAAGAGAATCAAGGACAGGGATCATATTTCCCTAGAATCAGTTTTTAATGATAAAACTTATTATCCGGCTGTCAGTCAGAGAAAAATAGAAGATGTCCCAAAGCTCATGCCAAGAAAAAAAGGAAGATCTTGTCAAAGATACACAAACTAAGAATACTCAAGCATGACAGGAGCTTCGTGCTCTTGGCTGCCTTTTCATCAGCAATCCTGGAACCTGACTGCAAAGCACAATTTCCATTTCTTTTATAAAAACAAACACAAAGAAAGTGAATTTTCTGACTGCCAGAGAAAATATTTGTGAGTGTAAAAGCACCACAACAAAATAATAATTGAGATGAAATTTTTGAACAAAGGTGAATTAAAAAAAGTAAAAAGGAAAAAACAAACAAACAAAAGAAAACATCGACCTCCCTTAGGGGATGAAAAAACTTCAAGTCTTTGGAAGATATTGTCTTTTACTTTTCCCTCTGGATGCTTTGTATCTTTGCTCTTCTTCTAGTAAGAATTGAGAATAACCAAGGTTTTACACTGCACAATCCTTTCAGTCTTATAATATCATTAGTCTTGCCAAAAAAGATTTCATCTCTGCTCCCATGGGTCAATTTGAGTTAATGACAAGTTGGTGAGATGACTTGATTAGTACTGTAACACGAAGGAGCCTGAGGTCCAGGAATAATCACAAGCCAACTGTCAGCTCTTTTGGCTTTCTGGCTGTGTTGCTGAAATGATAGGCTCAGGGGACATAGAGTGACGGGGGTGCATGGCTCACTCAGCAATCCTGCAGGCACAGTAATTACTGAGCCAGCAGCATCAGGACAATACTAAGCACACACTCAAATGAAAACAAAACAAGTCATCTTTACTGCTCTCAAGAGTCTCACTGCAGTTCATCAGATAATTCTAATAAACTTAACATTTGCATTTTCTCTACAATAATGTCAAGGAAATCAATTAGTTTTTAAAGAATAATACCCAAGTGCCATGACAAAAAGACAAAGAAAATTATTTTCCCAAAAGATAAATCCTACTGAATGTCTTATCATGAAAACTGTTTCTCAAAACATGGTCAGTTGAAAATTTGGAGACCCTTTAATGTTTTTCAGTTAAAATGTTGTATGTAATATTAGACTTCGTTGGAAGAAACAATGCAATTACAATCGATGAATCCACTTTGATTTATCTTTAATATTGCATATCCCATTTAATATTGCATATCCCATCTTTAATATTGCATATCCTATTTACATTTATATACAATGTAAATAAAAATATATATAATGTATTTAAAAAAATAAAATATTCTCTATAGACAAATACCTATACGTGGGTGAGATGTAAAATAGAAAAAAAAGCATTTTCTTAAATTATGAAAAAAGAAGAGAATAATCTACTGTATAAATAAGCTTTTTTTAATAAAAATAGCAAAACCATTAATCAGTTGCAAAAAAGCAGTGTGATTTGTACATAATGCTAAAAAAATATGGAAAACAACTCTTCATAATGTACCGTCTATTAAAAAAGATGACTTTAGTGGAGCAATATATAGCAATAACAAAACTTGAGAGAGGATTTTCAATGCCTTCTTTATCCCTAAAAGGAAGATAAATGACCTACTTCTTAGGATGTCCTAAAAAACAAAGTAAATATTTTGTATGCCAAGCACAGTCATTGACCCATAGGATATGCCTGGAACGTTTTCGTTTCTGAACAATAAAACAAATACTTTTAATGTTTTCAGCTCAAGAACTAATGGAAATAGAACCGAAGAACCTAATTCTGTGTAGCAGTTACAATGATGGCTCCAATTCTTCTCCTCTCCTTCTATTCACAATGCTTGCCATGTGACTTTGCAATTCCTCCCACCTAAGAAGTGGTGTCTATTTCCTCATCCTTTGGTTTTGGGTTTGCCTTGTGATATTGCTTTGGTCAGCTGAATGAGGTAGAAAGTGATGGCCTGCTAGTTCTCAGGCTGTATCTCAAAAAATCCTTCACGCTCCTGCTTGCTCTGATACCTTCACCATCAATTCCAGAATATGAGATACATACAAAGCAGAGCGGAGTTGTCTCGGTTGTACTACTAGCAAAGGTCAGTCTGGATCAGTCAAAAGAGACGACCAGTAGATTTCTGACCCAGCCAAGATCATTACAGGTTCCTAGTCCACCATTCCAGGAGTGTAAGCAATACATGCTTGTTTTATATCCCTATGAGATTTTTGTGGCCAGTTGTTGCTCAATATTTTGCCATAATCCCTATTCTTAACCTCTTCATTTATACATCACTTAATATTTGTGTGAAGATTATGTCAGTGACCACTCCATAGACCAATACTTTATAAATGCTATTTATCTATTACTAGGTTGTGCTGAACCGCTACCTGCTTATTTAGCATTATTTTTGTAATAAGAGCAAAAGTTTATCAAGTGCTTCGCATATGCCAGATACTGTGGCAGTACAAGTACATGCTTTAAAAAAATGATTTTAAATGAATTTGGTTTTGTTTTATTTCCTATATGTTCTCGGAGGGCAGGTTCAGTTCGTTCTCTATGCTCCCACGGCACTAACATATTAAATGTTGGATAAATAACTCTATGAGTGATAAGACATGCCACTAATTTATTCAAAGCTATAATAATTGAGGTAGTAGTGTTTCATTACCCTACTCCACTGCTGCAACACAACACTTATTAAAAGTTTATTTATATTAATATGACTTTGTAGGTGTATATGAAAGTGAACCTGCAATACAGTCTAAATTTCTTTATTTTTGAATAGATAGGTCTTACAGAAAAAAGAATACATTTAGGTATATAGCATATAAATCCCTGTAACACTGTTTAGATGCAGAAATAGTAGATGTTTTCCTCAACTACATGACTCTCTTATAAATATCTTAGACCTGTACTTGAAGGAGTCACTCAATTCAAATCAGGAAAATTATTATAAAGTGTACTTAGTTAATGAAATGTTAAGAGGGCTCATTTTAAGTGAGGCTCTCTTATGACATGACTTCCTGCCTCCCCTCCCTGCAACAACAAATCCCAACAACTGCATTATGATCTGTTAAGCATGTATGGCTCAATGGCTCTTTACAAAGATTATGATTTTAACACGTCAACCTACGTCCTTATTTCATCCCTTCTTGAAATATATTAAGTAGAATGATTTGCTTTTGGTCACATTTCTTAAGAAAGAAGAAAAAGTTCTAAATCATAATAGAAAAAAGCTACAGCATACAAACTCCAAAAGTGATAATGGCCATTGACGTACTTTAACATGCATTTGATTTTATAAAATGCGAGTGTCTGGTAACATGCTTGCTTCAGGGGAATGGAAAGATAAGGACTGCCAGGTTCATGAGTATTTGTCTATTTCCTTTTCTGAAGCCACCATTTATTCAATGCTTTCATGCATGATTAACAGCTGGCAGATCCTTCACATGTAATCAATAGTTGTGCAGTTTTATATTAGGTTTAGAGATTAGACAGCCTTGATTATAAATTTTATCGATTTGCACAGCTTAGCTGCTGAAATCCCTGTACATTTTTCAGAGATTAAACTAAAAGGAGATATATGGCCTACACACACTAGAAATGCAAGTCTGATTATAAGGTGTGACCTCCTTGTACTCATTCCTCTAGGTGAATAACAGCTATGTAGCAGACTAAAACATGAATCAGCATGTCAACAAGCATCACGCTGAGAGAGTAAATGCAGTGAAAATATGACCCCCCAAAAATTACAAAATCAAAAGGAAACTTCCTAAGACTGTAATTAATATAGGAGGCTTGAAAGGATTAATTGCTTCAGCTCATTTGTAAATTAGAAAATTGACAGAGATAAGAATGATGAACTCCTTAACTTCTACCTGAAAAAACTAAGCCTATATTAACACTGAAAGTGCATGATCTCTTTTAAGATAAAGAAATGAGGATTTGTTTTAATTATTAGATATATATGATTATTTTGAAGTTAGTGAATAACCTAGTGACTATAAAATTAATAACTAAATCTATTTATGAATGTTCCCACCTTAAAAACTTTTAAAGCACTGCTATTTTATGTCCATTATTTTAAGGTCTGAGGATGTCCAGAAAAAAAAAATAGCATCCACACACTTATCCAACAGAAGGAGGAGGAGCCCTAATGTTTATTATGGCTTTCTGAATATTATTTCACATTTGTTCCTTTGCATAGTTATCTTTCATTTTCTAATTATGTCCCAGATCTGCATAAATTCTGCATAAGACAACTCATAAGACAGAAATAAGTGAAAGGTGATTTATCTTGACATGTATTCTGAAGAATTAATTTCCTTACCTTTAAAAAGATATTCAACAAATAGGTTTACAGCATGGACTGCCTTGAGCCAGTCTGTAGGATTATATACAATGTTCCAAAGCATTTTATATTGGCCTTGAAATAAAATGGTCTCCCCTTAAATTATACAAATAAAAAGTAATATATCTATCACTAAATACATTTGCAAGATATTTGATAAGATATTTTTATTAAAATCTACTAATATTTTCAAATGATTCCATATGAAAACACAAAATGATAACAACACATAGAAATGACAACTTAGAAGATGGCTTTTCTTAGTTTCACAAATAAGTTCTAGCAAGGCTACATTTTAAAGTATTATGTAGAAGTTCCTATTTTCTATATATATTCACAAAAGAACAGTGACTGACAAGGAGGAAGTGTATAAAAGTATAAAAGCACTGAGGAATTACTTATGCTTGTCCTGTACATAAGCTGCTTTAATAATCACATTCTATATCCAAATCTATATTACAAGTTTCAACCCATGTCTTGAATTCTGGCTCTGAATTTCAAACTGCCTTAGAAGATTTCCATCTGGATGCTCAAGTACAATATGTTCAAAACCAATTTATCATCTTTCTTTCATAAATGCCTCATTCTAACCTTCCTGCTACTATTAAAGGCTTTAGTCCCCAGACTAAAACAGTCACAATATCATTGGCTCCTCTGATCCTCAGATAACCCCTATCAGTTATCAAATCTAGTAATTAGTACATCATTTAACAAGCTCTATAGCATTTCATCCCTCTCTTTAATCCAGGACCCAGTTTTCTCTCACCAGAACTATTAGAAATCCTTGCTACTAACAATACTTTCCAGGGCTTTCTTCACCTAGACTTTCCAAAATGCAATCCTAATTACATAATTTGTCCATTCAAAACATGGTTGGAGATTTCCTAGGCTAATTAAACACAGTGACAACCACTTGTCCTAGAACCCAAGTATCTCCTGACACACAATGCATAGAAGCCTCTCCTAATACAACTTTATCGCATATGAGGTCTGACAATTAAGTTTGTGAACTTGTTGCAACGATGTTGCTAACCTTTTTTTGATATCAGGGGGATTATTTATTATGAATTTGTACAAACTGGACAAACAGTTAACCAAATTTCTATTTGGAGGTGCAGAAAAGACTGCGTGAGAAAGTTAGACCACCTGAACTTTTTGCCAACAATTGATGGCTCTTGCATCGCGACCATGCACCAGCTCACACGGCACTGTCTGTGAGGGAGTTTTTAGCCAGTAAACAACTGTATTGGCAGACCTTTCCTACTCACCTGATGTGGCCCCCAATGACTTCTTTCTTTACCCGAAGATAAAGGAAATATTGAACAGAAGACATTTGATGACATTCAGGACATCAAGAGTAATACAATGATAGCTCTGATGGCCATTCCAGAAAAAAAAGTTTCAAAATTGCTTTGAAGGGTGGACTAGGCGCTGGTGTTGGTGCATAGTTTCCTGAGGGCAGTACTTCAAAGGTGACTGTAGTGATATTCAGCAATGAGGCATGGAGCACTTTTTCTAGGATGAGTTCGCAAACTTAATTGTCCAACTTTTTATGCTTTTTCCACTGTCCTACACTCCAGCCAATCCACTCGTCAGATATAAAAGCTACTTAAGAACTGCCCCACAGGTGCTATTGCCCATTTCATTCCATCTACTTAGAATATCTTCCCCTTGTAGATCTCCTGATTGAAGTACTTCATTGTCCAGTTAAAACTATATTAGCTTCCCAGTGAAAGCTGACCTAGGAAGTCTGACAAAGTGATAAGTGATATTTAATTGTCAGAGACTCTTATCTATACCTTTATTAAGGCATTTAATGAATAGTATCTTTCATTCATTTTATGTGTCTTTTTATGTGCTCAGGGCTCTTATATTACTATATAAACTTGGAAACAGAAACAATGCTCTATATAAATAGTACATGTAAAATGGAACTTGAATGATGCTCAACAAATGTTAAAATAACCAGTTACTATGTTTGTAATATGTAGCTAATTTTCAAAACACAGAATGAGTTCTTAAATCAGTTCCTCCTAGAACAATTAACTTCAACAAATATTTAGCAAGTAAATACAAATAGGCCAGAAGAGTTGCTTAGGATAAAAAAATAAAAGACATGACTCCTTTACGTGCACAACTCACAACATGGTGCATACACAGGCCCACACGCAAGTAAATTGTACTTGAATGTAGTAGAAACAAAGCACTATCGGACCAAAGGGGTAAATGAAATTCAAAACCTCTTGTGACAGGAACAATAAGTCGCTTCACCAATTTGAATTTGATATTCAAATTGCCTATCAAACATCTCAACTTGGTTGTCTAATGGGTATCTCAAACAAAAATCTTCAAAATGGAAGAAATGTTGTTTTATAGCCTATTCCTACAGCAGCCTTCCCAATTTCAGTAAAATTAACTCCCTTAGTCTACTTATCCAGGTCAAAAACTTTGGAGTCATCCAAAGGCTTTCCTTCATCTTACACCTCACATCCATTTCCTCATTACTTCCGTCCATTCTCTCTGCAACATAAGATTAAAATCTGACCACTTATCCCTACTTTCACCATTGCTATTTCTTTGCTCTTAGCCACTATTACGTGGGGCTGCAAATAACTGTCTCCAAACTACACTGGAATAAACCCCTGCTTCCTCTTTTTCCCCTCTTTCACAGATGTCAGAGCGACGCTGGAAACTTCTCCAGTGACTGCCCACCTAGGTTAAAGTCATCACAATAGGTTGCTAGGTCCTGCACACTGTACTACCCGCCTCCCACCTCACTCTGCCTTGCCTCATCTCCCATGACCTCAGCCTCGCTCACTCCACTCCCCTATGGAAGGCATAGTCTTGCCTCACGCAGAGCCTTTGCACTGGCTCTTCTCTTTGCCTCGAATGTCTCCCAGATATCAACCTGTCTTACTCCCTCTCCTGCTTTGGAGCTTTGTTCAAATGTCACCTTCTCAGTGAAGCTTTCCTTGACCATCCTATTTAAATGCCGCTATCTGTTCACTTGTATCATTTTTCTCCCTAGCACTGTTGCCATATAATATCATTGGTATCTTACTTATTTCTCTTTATTATTTCCTGGCTTCTCATACTCAAGTGCTTGGTACATACTGTTCAATAAATATTTCTATTCACAAATGAATGAACTCACATATGAATAATGAACGGTTGTATTACTGCAGTCTGGGAGTTCCTGGCACATAATGAATGAGCTACAAATTTTGGGTGACTGAAGGTTATATTTTATAACAGAAAAGCCACCATTCATATCCTATGTCTAAATTTAATGATAAAATGAAACTAAATGACTGACTATATCTATCATCTAGAAATAGTCTTAACATGTTTAATGCTTAAGAAGCAATATAAAGATTTCTCTTCGAGAGAGAGAAAAAAAGTCAAGTTACTAGGAGAAATTAATGCAAAAGCAGGGAAAATGTTATGTTAGACCTTTGAAGGTGGAAGAATCTCTGAGAGAGGAAGTATACACTGAATGTTAGAAATTTGAAATTTAAAATTTACTTTAATTTTTTTTTTATCTATTGTGAATATCAAGCTAGATTATTAACATTCATTTTGACTGGCTTTTATTGTTTTTTGATCTTTGAAGTATTTTTTTCTTATTTTCTCAACTAGATAGCAAGTTTCTTCAGAGTAAGGAACATGTTTACTATTTCACTTACTTCTTATTTCATGCTAAGCATAGAGTAAGAAAGTGGTGAATATATTAACTTTAAGCAATTTTATCCTAAAGGAGTTGTCATAAAATTTAAGAGTTTTGAACATAAAATATCAAAATAAACATCAAGATGGGGGGGGGGCGGGAGGAAATATCCTTGAAGTCAATGTCTGTTAATTTTCAAAGCATAGGAAGAGTAGACTTTTGGTATCTTAGATTATTTGATATTCCAGCTTAAAAATCAGATGTGCTGTATAAATTGTTTAATTTATAAACAATTGATTTTGTTTTAGGTTACAATGTAGAACAGATGTCATTAAACACATATTAAACTTATTTTTCATTCACATGGGGATGTAAGAATTAATTCTTTAACTAGAGCCTGCATCAGTACTGTTTCCTATGAATTTACTGTCAATTGTGCTCTCTGATTTCTAAGGTCAAGTCCCTTTGGGCACTGCTTTTATGTATACTAGCATGTTTGTTACAGTGGCCTAGAACAAGTTTCTCAAGAAAATTTCCTAGCCTCTGTGTGTTTCTACATGTGGTATACGTCTTAAATTACTGACTGTAGCTCTAACACGAGGGCAGAGACCTTTGTTTGTGAAAATGTATAAGTATATAAAATAGGTTAATAGGCTGTGGAATGGGACTTCTGGTTACATAAGTGCAAGTTAATTAACATGTATATGCATCATCCCCAAATCCATGAAATGAGGGGAAAATATCTACAAGGATTATAGTAAAGATAAAATAAAATACTATATGAAAAGAAATTAGAAAAATACCTGGCACATTTGATGAGTAAAATGTGTCTGTTAACTTTATTATAATTATAGTATATATTAGTGGTCTAGTAGCATTATCACTTACAAGAATACAATCCTTGAAAAGTATGGAAAGGGTTCTCCCCCCAAACTCCATTGCATGTCAACGGTGGCTATTTATCCATTCTCTACTCCTTATGCAGAAAGTAAAAGTATTCATTTATAATTTTCAAAATGTCAACTTAAATAATCTTTGAAAAAAACAAAGCATGGTTGCTGGATTACTATACCCCTTTTCTGATACTTGGAGAATACATACGCGAGTTACTAGGGAAAAATCTAACTTGAAGTAAAACCAGCACTATAACAGAAATCTAACAAACAAAAAATTTTCAAAAGGAATAGATAATGCAGCTGAGCATAAAGCTTTTCAGCTAAACTGAATCCCTTGAGTCTACTGACTCATTTACATATGTGAATGCAAGTTCCTTTTTTCTACAAGTGAAGTTTTCAATATATCATTAAAAATCAGTACTAGAATTTTCAAGAATTCTTGTTCTGAATGTAAAGCTATAGGGAGATTGAAAGGTTTTGTTGTTTATTTATATTCAAATATGAATGACTGCTCAAGGACATATCCAGAAACTAAAGGTCATAATCAAAAGGTAGTTACTTATAATTTTCTAATATACTCTAATGTTTTCTTAGAACATTTTAATATGTCTTTTGCAAATGTAGAGAAAAAAAAAATTTGATAAGTCAAATGACCTGAGCACCTAACAAATGATACTTTACTTGTGAATTCTTTAAAATTGGATCTGTCTGAAATTATAATGATTTGTCTTGCGTAGAGGACAGTATATCCAGACATCTACCAATAAATCTTCATAAATAGACAAAATTTAATAATTCATGTAACTACACATCAATTAAGATTACTTATTCTTCACTGGCATGTAGGACCTTAAGTAGAGGTCCTTAATAAAATCATTATAATCTAGTACTCAAAAATTGAAGTATGTCAGTTCCATCACATTTTCTTTCATTTATATACTTTGAGAATGCATTTTCTAAAGTAACTCATCAAGAAATGAAGTACATCAGAAATATACATTTTGAAGACATTTTGAAACATTTTTCTCACAGCATTCACAGTTTAATTATTGTAACTATTTTTGGAATCCGTTTTAAAACAATCATCCATACTTTTCTGACATCTCAAAAACTGTATATTGAAAACATTAATAGAAAAAATTGTTAAAGCTCATTATTATGGTTGTGGTTTTTGATGTCATTCTCTTGGTAAATTTAATATTCTCTAATTTAAATATGTGTTAGGCTCTTAGAATGTCTTCTCCAGTCCAAGGAGACTGCATTTTGTGAAGATAAGATTTGTCATATTTTTTGTATTCATCCTTAATTTAAGCATAATGTCAAACAGTAGATGCTTATTTATAATTAAACTAGTGAATCAAAGAATAAATAACTTCAATAATTCTCAGTAAATGAAAACATTAAATCTGTTTTATTTCAAGTCAATCATCTCATCTTTTGATTGATGTCCCTTGAGTGAGCAGAACCCATGCATCATGTCTTCCATCCCAAAGTACCACAATGCACAAAATGATGGGGGAATAAGTAGTATTTATTCAATGCCTTTAAACATTAGTTATGTTCGGGTAGAAATATAAATTAAAAAATCAGTTTTTTAATAAAAAATTGAAACAAAAATAAAAGTGTTAATAGTACATCATGCCTTATAAAAGTTACATGCCTACTATTTCATCATAGGTCTTCTTAAAATATAATAAAAATATCTATGTTAAATAATAATACTGTGACAATTTGGAAGATGAGGATTTTCAAGCTTCTCCAGTGGAAGGCCTGATTCCCTCACTGTGGCTTTGCCTCACTGCAGGAGGACTCACATGGAGAAGATAATTAAGATGGGACCTCCTGCTGAGCAAGACAGTGGACCCTTTCCTGGCAACAAGGCAAAAATCCTGCAGCAAGAGGCTCCTGTCTTCTCTTTGACATAATAGTATTTCTTTTCATTTATCAATCATCTCATCATTTGTAACTTTCTTTTAATTTGACATGGATCTGAAAGTGATCTCTCTGATGCTTCATTTGTCACCAGGCCATGCCAAAACCAAACCGAACCAAAGCCCTAAATAGGAACACCCCTAAAGCCCTAAAGATGAACACCCCCACACCCTCAAATGCACTTATTTCAGTCACAATTAGTTGTTCCTAAGCACATTCAATATTGTTTTATTGCCAATATTGGATTTCTTTAAAAAAAAAAAAGCAAGTTTATTTTTTTTCTATGTGATGCTGAAATAACAAGCTATTTTAGGGAAAAAACCTTAACTGAAATAATTAGATATTGTCAATAAAATAAAAATGAATCAATTTTTTTTAACTTTTTGAGGTGATGTATTTCCCCCCAAAATTTTATAAAAGATGAAACTGAGATTAGTAGGGGGTTGAGTAACTTACTGATGGCTCAGACAGAATTCATATTGAATTTTGGCATATTCAAAAACAATAGTTTCAAAATTAATATTACGAAACCTAGAAAATGTAAGTAATGATTATATATATAAAGTTTTCCACAGAAAAAGATTAAAATTGAGTAGAACAGTTTTAAAAATGCAGAATATTAGGTTTGTGCAAAAGTAATAGCAGCTTTTGCAATTATTTTTAACCTTTTAAACCACAATTACTTTTGTACCAATCTAATAGCTACTATATGCTAGTAGTTACATTTAATTTATGCTGTTATGACCATAGCTCTTTAACATCAGAGTATATAAATCCAAATGAATATCCATATCAGCCTTCTAAATGAGCTCCATCCTTCCCTTCCTTGACCATTTTCAAGTTTCAGAAGTTTGAAATATAAAATAATTATGATTTTTCAATGTAATCCAGTTACATTCTGATTGTTACATTATAATGGGGCACACCTCACATAAAGACTATGTTGCCTCATCTAACTTATTTTCAAGCTGTGCATGCTATTATTTACACATGTTAAATTTGCTTTTATAATTGCTACTTTTTTGTTGCTCAATGGAAACAATTAAAAATGTATCAATGTGTCAGAATTGATTCATCGAAGCATAAAAACCAACTGACAAACAAATCCAGATCCCTAACATAAAGAATGAACAAGAGTCAAATGTCACAACATAATGGGAATCTCTTTATGCGAGGATAAGTAGTGATAAAACGGCCCCCTGCACCCCTTCAGTACTTGAAACTTGGATTTTTCATATATTGGTGATCCATTCATCTCTAAATCTCATTGTACTGTCTATGATAAAATATTGCCAAATTGTAGCTTACACCTATTGACACTTTCTCATCATTTCCAAAGCAAGCTCAGTAACTTCTATGGTAAACAAAACAAGCTTTCACAAAATGAGAGCAAAATGTTTTCCATGATGAAATTGTTAATTGTAGTCATCAAAGATGAGAAGGGACCAAATGCAGACTTCTAATTTATTCTCCTGGAGGCAAAAGCAAGTACATCCACACTCTTTGTGAGAGGCTTGTATTGTCATTGAGAAAATTAATAATAAATAGTATACTGTTAAAAAAAAACAGTAAAAGCTATTGGCAAAAATGTCTACATCAATGAACACTGCATAATGACATTGCATAACATCAACATGGAGGAGCCATGCAATGGAGAACAATGCCCATCTCTTGGAAGTGTTTCATTTAACAGTTGAATAAGCCACTGATGTGCAGAGGATATGCTATTGGATATGCTACATGGATATGTAGCATAAATTGAAGGCACAATGCTCCATAAATTTTGGTACCAGTCATTCCTTAAAACCAGGGCTATGTATAGATACAGGAACAGGCAATGGATTCAACACTAGCTGAACAGAGCTATGTATACAGAGAGCAAAGTTGGCACTTTGAAAAGATAGTTAAATAAAACTCAACGTCAATATAGGTATTATATTCATTGAGAGTAGCCAAGAGTCAAGAATAATGCTACCCGATCTTGATTCAGTGTTGAAGGAAATAAAACTGTGAATATAGTCACTTTGTATTCCCCATGTATTGAGTGAAGAAATGGGTCATGAATAAAAGTCTGCCTTGCCATAATGAAGTATGCTGACTATTGAAGGAAAAGAAATTCACATGAGTCTCTAAAATAAAGGATGTGAAAACCACTTTTCTTTCTGACACTGACCATGCAATTAAAGACCACGTCAATGATTTTAAGTGACATGCCTAAATAACCCATTTTTAGCAACATATTCTATTTATTAGTCTAAACCTATCACATCAGGGCCAAAATATCACCAGATTTAATTCTGAGGATCAGAAAGAATCCTTAAGATGACTGAAAAGCAATACAAATGACACAGTTACTACAATATTAATCTAATTCAACACATAATGGTTTTCTATATTTTTAGAAAAAGACAATGAACAGTGTCCTATTGGTAGATATATTTAAAAATTATATCCAATGCTGCAATAAAACATGAAAAAAATAATTTCTAGACCTGAATTTGAAAAAAAAGAGTATATTAAAGTCCATCTGTCATCATCTCCTAACATAAACATTTAACCCTCTAGGCTCTGAGAAGGATGTGCTTGCTAACTTAGATTCTTGATGGTTGGATAAAAGTACTTTACAATAACATATCAATTAATTGTTTCTGGTTCCATATTATATTCAAACATCCAGAACTGACAGTCATCAAATACTTGCTAGAGATCACTCCCGATGACTTATAATTATGAGTTAGTGCTTACTAAATCAGAAGAAATAAGAAAAAGATAAATGCAGACTGGATCTAAAACTTAACATGCTCCTCAGAATATTCAACTTAAATCTACATACAAGTCACAAAGATAACAGCAATTAATGACATTTTTCTAATACAAAACAAATACCACTCAATTTAAAATGTAATTTTACTTTTACTTAAAAATTTAATTATTTTTTGAGGGGTGTTAAGTTGTATAAATTCATGAATATGTGGAATCTAAAACAAAAACAAACAATAAACAAAATAGAAACAAACTCATACATACAAAGACCATTTTGATGGTTGCCAGATGAGAGGAGTGTTGGGGAAATGGGTGAAAAAGGAGAAGGGAATAAGATGTACGAATTGCCAGCTATAAAAACAGACATAGGAATGGAAAGTACAGCATAAGGAATATTGTCAGTAATAGTGTAAAAACTATGGTGTCAGATGGGTACTAGACTTATCACGGTGATCACTAACTAAGTTACATAAATATCTAATTACTATGTCACTATGTAGTACAACTGATACTAATATTGCATGTTAACTGTAACTGAAAAATTAAAAAAGTACGTGTATTAGAAAAAAATTACCTATAACTGTTTTCCCAAGTAGCATTAAACTCCCTTTCATCCTTTGTAGATACCAAAGTTGTGAATGACACTGATCTGTTGAGTAAAGTTCAAATTCTTTAGTAAAATATATAATATCCTCATTGATCCAGGCTCTGCTTACCTCTTCGCTGTCTGCTCACCACTATCTCCCTCTTCATATTTCTGGAATACCAAACTATCTATAGTTCCCCCTATCCACATGAGTTTTGCTTACCTCTATAACTCTGTCTTCGCTTTTTCCTCTGATATATACTTCCCTCTCTGATAGCCCCTTCCTCATTCAACCATTTTATCTGGCTAACTCCTCCTAGCCACCTTTAATATCACCTAGCTTAAATGTTAACCAGGAATCCTACCTGATCCCACATTTCCTCCTTGCTCAGTAGGATATGTTTATAATGCTTTTTGATACTAACATCATGAAACTTATACTTTTAAGTTCTCAGTTTATATGCTTATCTCCACTACTGGGCTGTGAGCATGTCTGTTTTCTTTTTCATTTTTACATTTCCAGAATCTAGCAGAATATCTAACCCATAGTAGGTATATCCATACATGACTTTTGACTGAATAAATATTCAACTTCACCTGTGAGGATAGAGAAGATAGCGTTGGTGAAGCTTTTATAGCTTTAACAATTTTTTTCTTGTAATCACTACTCTCAATATCCATGTATGAGCATAGTGAAATAAATCTTGAACCAGACAGTTGGTTATAAGGGGTAGTTACAGATTTGCTTAATAAAGCAATTACTTTTCTGCCATAAGAAAAGATGAAAAAGTGCCATTTGCGACAACATGGATGGAACTTGAGATTATTATGCTATGTGAAATAAGTCAGACAGAAAAAGTCAACAACCATATGATTTCACTGATATGTGGGATACAAAACTGAAAACAACAAGACAAACAAATGAAACAAAAACTCATACACACACACTAGTTTAGTGATTACCAGAGGGTAAGGGGGAGGGGGATGGTAATGAGGGTAAGGGGGATCGAATATATGGTGATTGAAAGAGTGGGTGGTGAACACACAATGTAATATATAGATCATGTAATACAGAATTGTACACCTGAAACCTATGTAACTTTACTAACCATTGTTACCCCAATAAACTTTAATTTAAAACCATTACTTTTAGAAATTGACTTTAACTTAGTATGCAAACTTTTTAATATGACATTCTTAATGTGCGTTTTATTGCAATGACACCAAGTCCTTGATTTCTATATTTAGTTTGGTTCACACTGAAGATAAATTTGATGAAAAGAATGGGGTAAACATGCAAAAATAACTGCATTCAAGACTAGTATATAGGATAGTTCATTGAGGTGTATAATATACCTTTCTTGGATGAAAACACATTAAAAGGAAAACCAAGGTATTGAAGAATTAGTACTTTTATGTTAATATGAGATTTTGGCATTACATCTTATGACGGAGAGAACATATTTTAGTAAATGACAATGATTTTTCATTGGCATTGAAAAGGGAAACCATTTGTTTATGAAAAAAATATGTTACACTATAAGCATATGACAGTGTCAACATAAAAATAAGTATATTACAGGTTGACAGCTCTGGGAGAGTTCTCAACAGGTTATCTGGGCTGGTAATTCCCTAGCTTTGGCAAGATCATTTTCAAAACACAGCAGACAAATGCTTCCGCGTACTTAAAAAAATACCACTAGGGGAAGAGAAGTCAGAATTTCCCTTAATAATTTACTAAGCCTGTTTTAAACATAGTATCTAAATATAGTTTTTAGCACATAGCATTCAGAGGCCATATTCCATTGCTTTCACTTTAGTGTATTAGAATGGCCTAATGCACTGGGCAAATGCAGTTTGATTTCTTACAGGGAACTCAAACTCATGTCAGTAACTGAACTCACCATGTTATTTCCTTATCTCCCTTAAACATTGTTTCTTCCTCCTACCGTTATTTACCCACTTGCTCAAACCCGAGAGTCACCCTGAACATACTAGGTTTTCTCCCGCTTTTATACACTTGAAAAATCAAGGCCCAAATCTTCATAAGTTCCTCATCTGACTAAGAACAGTAAAATAGCCTCCTAACTAACTTCCTTACCTCCTGAGTTCTCTCTGCCTTCCCCTTTTTTCTAATCAAACAGGAAAATCCTCTCAGTACCATAGTTACACAAAGATAGACCCCAAAAATGTACCTGTGGTATTGTTCCATTTAACGACACCCAGATACAATACACACGTACACGCAGGAGAAAATATTTTTTTCTATTATATCAACAAAATGGAAATATTAATACCTGTCTTATAATTGCTCTCCAGGTTGATATATGGTTATGACATGGGATCATATGAAAGGGTTTTGAAAAATTATACGTCTAAGAGTATATTTATTAGTTTTGAGCTTAGAATTAAAAATCTGTATGTTCATATGCTCTTATATTGGACAAGTGTTACCTTAAAGATACTATAGGTGGGAAATAATTGAATTTCCTATGCAATGCACATCCTTTTTAGCTCTTCTGTCCTTAATGCCTACTAGTCACACACTTAAAATTGTATTTTTTATTGTGAAAACAAATACATAGCATGGTATACCGTCATAAGTAATTGATTATGCAATACTGTTGAAAGGAGTGTGATATTTTAGTTGCACAGTTTTCAAGCTTTAGAAGGAAGACTCTCTAATAAGTCTGACTGCATTAACTACAGAAATAGGTAAGTCCTAAAGATGATACTCTATAATTTGCTATACTTAGGTTCTGCAGCTTTCTGTATTTAACTTTCCAGCCTAATTTATTTATATCAAGTAAGATGTACACAACTTTTTTAAAAAGGTTGTCCAGTTTTCAGAATAAAAGCATTCATAGTGTACTAAAGATTCTTGTATTTTCATAATTAAGCTATCTGCCTGTGATTGAGTATATGTGACCCAAGAGCCGGAAAATTCACAAACTCCACATGGAGGCTGCCTCCATGTGCAAAGCAGTAGCAATTAAGCATCATCCAAAGGTTGTTTTTGATTACAACATCATCAGTGAACAATGATGACTTTAATAAATAATAGTCATAATGACCCACAATTCAAAATAACTCCATTTGTTCTTCTATCCATCGGACTTTTCAGTAAAGGTATCTATGACTTGATTTGCATCAAAAAGCAGTAAATCAAGGTCACCATGGGCTTGTTTGTGGTGTGTCTGTGCTGCACAAATACCGTGGCACTAGTGTGGGCTATCCCATCCCAACTCGGGAAGAAACTGTGCATGAGAAGTAAAACAAAACAAACAGTTCTGCTCTGAATAAAATTTGGGCATGTATGTTGGCATACATATGTATTTTTTCTCTCATATGGCGACTTCTTTTGATGAATATAGGATACAGAATTCAGAAAAGCAAGAAGAAAGCCGAACTACACATCACTTATTCTCTTATATTAACAATAAAGTTTGAAAAGTTTGCACCCTATTTCCTTTTATCCATTTGCATGCAAAAAAAGGCAGCCAAAAGTTTGGAATGGACTCTTGATTTTTATGTTTATAATGACCTTCCATGAATATTTTCTTAAAGACACTTTTTCTTTTAGCTGTGTTCTTAATCTTTGCCTACACAAGATAAATTAAATGATGACATTGGCAAAACTTTTCCAGCTCCTCTGCTAAATCATTAGCAAATTTAATATCATCAGTCCTAAAATTGATCCTAAGAGCCCCCCTATTAACCTCTTTCCACTTGAGAAATCAGTCACTTATTTCTGGGCATGCTTTCTATCCATTCTACAGTTTTAAATCTGAGAAGGAAATGTTCCTGTGACTCCTTGGTCATCAGCTTTCCTTAGCTTTGTTTTGTAAAGAACTTTATCAGAAGTTCTGAACCACAGTAGCATTCTCTTCCCCATACATGACTTTTGCCCATATTGGATTTCTCTCAGAAAAGCGTCTATTTAGTCTTGAAGAGAATAGTCAGAAACACCATTTAAATGCTCTGATAGTACAAATCAGCTGGTTTGAAAAAGCCAGGCAAGCAAATTAGAGTGACATGAGTAAATTTAAATTTCACCCATCTGCTAGACTAATGCATAATCTATTAATTAAGTGAAATTTACCATCCTCGTAAATCATTCTTATATGGGTTGATTCCAGTAATAAAATCAAACTTAAACAAATAAAAACAAAGTTTAAAAAGTTTTAACATGAAAATATAACTAAAAAAAATTACAAGCCATGGATCTGTTAAAGAAAACCCCAAAACTTATACTTTTCATTATTATTCCTTTAAATTAAATTTTCAAAGGTTAAAATCACACTGTGTTTTAGATACATTATTAATAAAGTATCAACTTATTTTCCTAATGAAGAACTTAAAGTGTTCTAAAATATAAAAGGTTTTGAATATTTGCCTTAGCTTCCTGATAAAAAAACATTTCATAAACTTTCTTAGGTATATTGAAAAAATCACAAACTATATAATAGTGACTTGAAAATATTTTCTCAAAGCATTTATTTCAAATAGTGCTGCTGACTTTGGCAGTTACTTCCAGGAACAAGCAAAAGCTCTCTATGAGAAAATAATAGCTAGAAAATTCAATTTACTCAAGGACCAAATTGACTTTATCCCAAAAGAGAAAGACTTCCGTTTTACATAGGTTTCTCAATCATGATGTTTTCCTGTTACCATATTAATTTCACAACACCATGATATGCTGAACCATAATGGAAAATCAGTAACAACAATGCTCATAACTTCTGATATATTTATGCTAGACATTACCTACTTTCAACTGAACTGACGGATGTATTTCAAAAATTAATTAATGACAGCATGAAGTAAGCAATAACTCTAGACCAGGCACTTAATTAAGTGCTTTACGTGTCATTTCCTTTAATTCAAACCACAACAATATAAAAGTGTTCATATTGTTATTTCCATTGTAGAAATAAGGTTAAATGTTTTGTCCAAGGAAACAGGAGTACAAAAATCTGACTATTCGAAATTATAATCCAATGAAATCTGAAAAATATTTTAACTAAAATAAATGTTCTTACCTAATTTCATAATATTTTCAGTTTCATAATATTTTGTTCTCATTATACAATTTTAGACAATCTTACTTTCAAGAACAACTACCGTTTTTTGTTGCATACCAATTCTAGTCCTTTTCTATGCAAATCTCTTCTCATTATGTGGTTAAAAATTGAGATTATATTCCCAATAATGGTTTTGGTATTTTGCTCTTAATATTAAGGAATATTTGAAAATATTTTTCTTAGAGGTTTTTATGTGGAAGTCTTTTGTTTGTTTGTTTGTTTATTTTTATAACAATTCCCAGCTCAGGAACTTCTGAGCTATTTCCAATTTAAAGCAAGAGTGTCACTGAACATAAATCTTTATCTCAATTTCAGATTATTTCTTTTGAATACAGTAATTCCAATCTTCAAAATCTATCAAAAAGACACCGGATAAACATTGCCTGGTGGGTGGAATGAAACTTTTTTAAGGCAAATGCATTACCAAACTCATAACCTAGAAACCAGATAAGAGTGGAGGATATGCTAATGGTTGTACTTTATAGATATAATACTTGTGGAAAAGTTATTTACTAATTGAACATTCCCCATAATCAAGGTAGAAAAGTATAATATCCTTTTCTACACAAGAAAAAGGTAAAAATTAAAAGATCAGGTTTGTTATAAAACAACTTAGACAACAGATATCAAAACCTGCTTTTTAGTTTTTGTTTGTTTGTTTTGTTTTTAAGGATTTAACACATACTTGATTGCAACTCTTAACATAGGAATGTAATGCTAAGGAAAAATTATGACATTTCAATAAATTGATAATAATTATATGACTGAAAATAAGACTTTTCATTTAATAATCTGTCCCTATATATTAGTTGGACAAGTTAACAACTTTAAAAGTGTGTTATCAAGCAATATAAGGTATTAAACTAATTAAAGAACATTTTCTCCTTGTAGAGAAAAAACTCTACTCTATTTTCTTGCACAGAATTGGTAGAGAAAAAAATGTAGTAAAGAATAGTTATTGAAATAGGTTTTTATCAATCAAAATTATTTTTGAGAACTATTGTCCAGCAATAAATAAGATACTTGAGAAGAGTCATACTTCTGCTGAAGTACATTACAAAATACTTAGGTGCTGAGTATAGCTCAAATTCAGACATTTAGAGTTGACTAGAAGGTAGAAGAGAGAAAATCTTCCAATTTTAATCAGACAATATCTTTCCCAGTGGGGACTGAGATTTATTTAATACTTCCTTAGTCTGATAGCTGTAACTGATAGAAATGTTAAATGAAGTAGCAAATGTTTATTCTCCACAATATAAAAATAAAATTAGAGTGACAATGCTTGAATGAGCTAATTTGTGTATGTTTGTCCACGTTTTCAAATATTTCTGGTCAAAGTGATTAAAACACAAAAAATAAGAACATTAAAAATATTCTCTCCTAACCATATGATTTCACTGATATGTGGTAAATAAACCAAAAACAACAAAAGAACAAGACAAAAAAATGAGAAACAAAAACTCATAGACACAGACAATAGTTTAGTGGTTACCAGAGCGTAAAGGGGGATGGGGGGTGGAAGATGAGGGTAAGGGGGATCAAATATATGGTGATGGAAGGAGAACTGATTTTGGGTGTTGAACACACAATGGGATTTATAGATGATGTAATACAGAATTGTACACCTGAAATCTATGTAATTTTATTAACAAATGTCACCCCAATAAATTAAAAAAAAGGTTCTCTCCTGATTCTAGTACCATATTAGGTTGGTGCAAAAGTAATTGTGGTTTAAAAGGTTAAAAATAATTGCAAAAATCACATTACTTTTGCACCAACCTAATACTACTTTTAAGACTATAAAGAAACATATGCAAACTTACCTATATTAAAACTTTTTTCTTGAAAATAGTACTATTTTCCATATGAAGCTCCTGTAATTTTTTTAAAAAACTCAAAGGAATTCTTCACAACAGCTGCTCCCTTTTCCCCAAATGACTGACATTTTGGACTTTGTGTCTTCCAAATGTTGAGTGGATTTTAAATGTCTTTTTAATGTTGGTGGATTTTTTTTTCCTTCCCCTCCCCTGCAATCAATGCTAATATTACACCACACCTGTTCTTCTGTTTAAGTTTCACTTTTTATGAACTTAGCACTATTCTCCTAGAACTGAATTTTGGTTTCTGAGTCATGTCTAAAAAAAATGAACCAATCGAATTTTTGCTAATTTGAAGCCATCAGTTATTTAACTATGTCTCTCAGGTTTTCAGAGATGTCTCCTTTCATGATAGAAGGGCAGTTAACACCTGTAAGGTAATTATATCTACCAAATGTTGTTGGCCAGGGATATGAATATATAATTGTTCCTGCCATCTGTTAATTGTTCTATTTGAATCACTTATTTCATCATATACATTTATTTGACATCTGCATTCTTTCACTAGCCTCTAGAAATGCTACATTAGCTTGTAGCAGAGTTTGTAAGTCTTTACATCATTAAGATGGAATCGTAAGTCTTTGAGGCAAAAGACAAACTAAATGGATAAAAATGCATGTGTGTGCATGTGCAGATAGGGGAGAGAAAATTATTCGAGTGAGAGGGAGACTCAAATAAGAAAGTAAAATATCTTCAGAGGGAAATATAATAGAAATTAATAAAGAAGAGTTGATTAGAACAAAGCTGGATGACTGAGATAGACTCCTACTTGAAATTCTGTAAAATTAAAAAATCACTATTGATTGTTGTCAGAGGGAACCCTCAGCAAAAAGGACTGATAAATATTCACACCAAGCAGCTGAAAACCATTCGATGCCCCCCGCCCCCTAGGGCTTTGAGCCTTAAAGTGGCAGCCTCAGGTTCCACAGTTATTCAGAACTGCTACAAATGTTTGAAATGCATTTTCTTTGCAATATTTTAACAGCAATAAATGCTTTTAACACAGGTCTGACATTTACCAGCTGTGTGACTTTAGGCAAATTTCTTTACTTCTCAGTGCATCAGTTTCATCATCTTTAAATTACAGATCACTGGAGTTAAAGGCTTGAGAGAGATTATATGGAGAGTACCCACATCAGTACCTAGCATTTAGGGAGAGATCAATAATAATTACCTATCATTATTATTATAAGTTTTATAACGATTTTGACATTTGGTAGACTATCATGTTCATTTGCACTGCAGATTGATTTTTCTACAGGCTTTTTCGCCAGATTTATGCAGGTGTTTGAACATTTTACCACTATAGGATGGTGTGATTAGGTTGAACAGTGGCCCCCAAAACAAACGCCAACATCTAGAACTTCAGAATGGAACGTAATTTCGAATAAGGCCATTGGAAGGGGGAAGGGTCTCAAAATGAGATCATCCTGAATTAGGGTGGGTCCTAAATTTAACGAGGAGTGTCCTTATAAGCAATAAAAAAGGAGAAAACTGAAACAGGGAAGAGGCTATGTGAAGACTGAAGCAGAGATTGGAAGCAGAGATTGGAGGGATGCATTTACTAGCCAAAGTACTACAAGGAAAGCCAGGGAGTTCCCAGAAGCTGGAAGAGGCAGGATGGATTCTCCCTTAGAACCTTCAGAAAGGAGCATGGCCTTGCCAACACTTGGCAGATTTCTGGCTGTGAGAACTCTAAGAGAGTACATTTCTACTGTTTCAAGCCACCTAATTCTTGGTAATTTGTTAAGGCAGCCCTAGAAATTAATACATATGATTAAGACATACAGTGTTTGCACTGGTCTTTTTCAAGTCTTCCCTGCCTGTCCATTTCAATAAGAGTGCCCAAGGATGAGTATTCTTTTACTCTCGTAGCTATAGATTTACAGAAAAATTGCAAATGTAGTACAGTTTCCATATAACCCACACCCAGTTTCCCCTATTATTAATATCTTACATTTTTATGGTGACTTTGTCAAAATTAATGAACTAATATTGATACATTATTATTAACTAAACTACTTACTTTATTCAGACTTAGATTTACTTGGCTTTAGCCTAATGCCCTCTTTAAGTTCAAGTTTTCCATCTAGGACCCTTCAGTTTTACAGACACCACTCATTTCCAAAGTTATTTAGGTCAGCACCTTCTCCCCACACCCCCTTTAGTAGAACTTGTTTCATACATTTGCAATATTGTTAGATTATAGTAGCACCCAGAATACTTATTTATTAAAAAATAAATAATAATGATAATAATAATAATAACAACAATAATAATAATAATCCCTATTCAAACCTCTTCACCTTCACAAACCCCAAGAAACCACTGATCTCTTAAACTTCTGTGATGTTAATTTTATGTATCAATTTGAAGGATATTTGGGGATGAGATTAACATTTAACCATTGAAGTCTAAGCAAACAGATTGCTCTCTGTGTGGGTTGGCCTCATCCAATCAGTTGAAGGCCTGGACAGAACAAAGAGACTAGACTCTCTGAACTAGGGGGACTTCCCCAGCATTCGGCTGCACCACTGCCTCTTCAAGTCTCCAGCCCGCTGTCCTTCGAACTGACACTGCACCATGAGCTCTCCTGAGTCTCCAGCCTGCCAACCTTAACTGTGAATTTTGGACTTGCCAGTATTCCCACTCACGTAAGTCAGTTCCCTACAATAAATCTCTACCTACTGTATATACAAACATCCGATTGGCGGAGCTTCTCTGGAGAACCCTGACTATTAAAAAGTCTACAGTTTTGCCTTTTTCAATGTCATACAACTGGAATCTTACAATATTTGGCCTTTTCAGACTGGCTGTTTTCAGTGAACAATATGCATTTAAGATTGCTTCCAGTTTTTGGTGATTATGAATGCAGCTGCTATGAGCATTTGCGTGTAAATTTTTGTATAGATGTAAGTTTTCAAATCAAATAGGTAAGAATACCATATATATACATATATATATATATATATATACACAGATGTGTGTGTGTGTGTATATATATATATATATATATATTTAATGATATATTTAATTTGAAATTCCAATTATTCATTGTTGGTATAAAGAAAAGCAATTAATTTTTTTTTATATTGACATTGCACTGTAGGACATTTTTGTACTTGCTAGTATTTCCAGGAGATTTTTGGTAAGTTTTGTAGAATTTTCTACCTAAACAATCATGTCCTCTGTGAATAAGGACTGTTTCATTTCTTCCTTTACAATTTGTATAAATGATATTTCTTTTTCTTGGCTTACTGTGCTACTTAGGACTTCTAGTAAGATGTTGATTAGGAGTGGTAAAAAAGGACATCTTTACCTTGTTCTCAATCAGAAGGGAAGAATATTACTTTTACATGTTCACTGCATTCAGTTAAATCTTAAACAAAGCTGAGGCACTCATCTTTGGCTCATGTTTTTGTCATGATGAAGAGTTTTTTCCCCTCATGATCACATTCAAGCATACTATTTAATTGGCTTTTTTACCATGTTATTCTCCCCCAAAAGTAGGGATCTTTGTTTTGTTCACCAATGTGTCCTAAACAATTTGTTAGCATATATAAGGTATTCAATAAATACTTGCAGAATGAAAACATTTTGGGGGTTCAATATTTACTCTAAGTTGTGGGTATTGGTTATTTAAATTTTAGTATGAAAATATTTCAAGTGAGTTGACATACATACTTTACTACCAGAAAATTTCAGAAGAAATTTGATGATGGAAGAGATAAGACTGTAAGGATTAATAATAAGTAACAAATCCTATCTGAACAATGTGTTTCTTCAACCTGTGTAGACTATGTAGACAACAGTATGAAAACGATATACCCCAAATGATCGCTCAGAGCCAAATGTTCATCTACCATGGGAAATTTTATGATTACTTCTTGCCATCTGGGTTCATTATTTGCAGCAATTACTGTTGCCACGCAGCAGCCTATCTGTCTGTCTCCTCGTACCTGCCCCTAAAGAAAGGAAAGTCTGTGAGATGGATCCTTTCAGGGACTTTGCTTCACCTTTGTGCTTACACCTTATGTCTCCCTGTTTGGCCCCAAAAGATGGCTGGTTAGTCAATGATGTGTAAGATTCCCCATGGGAGGTGGGGGGAACAACCCAAGCCAGACACATCCGTGTGGGGTCCATCTGGGAAACTCGTGAGTCAAAAGAGGTGGGCACAGCCCCCCCCCCCCCCCCCCGCCCCGCTAAGGTGAGCCTCTGCCTCTGTGGCTGCATTCCTTCCCACAACCTGCAAGGGAAGTGACTCAATGATGTGCTCTCCATCTATTCATAGGCATAAAGGTTTTGTCCCTTGGGGGTACATACAACCTAAGACTTACAATTCCACTGCCTGTAGGCAACGGTCATTGGTTTGAATCAGTTTCCTATTATAATGTATAGGATTCACAGATCTTGAGATTGACAAGCTTTACTTCCTTTACTTCCTCACCTAACTAATAAAAGCTATGCATTGGCCCGATTTGGCGCTCAGTCCTTTGAGGCTGCAGCCTGTTGGCCCCTCTTGCACTTTATTCTAGGCTACTGTATTTCTTAACCATGCGCTGCCCTCCTCACTCCCCACAACTTTTGTCATGCAGGATGTGACAAATAACAAGTGTCTGAGACCTCAGGATGTAGAATGAAGGGAAAATCTGCAAAATAGAATTACAACATGACCGTGAAACAAAACAAACCTCTGAATGTTTCAGCATATATTCAATAATGTAACAGTATTAAAAACAAACAAAATTCATGTCTAATATTAAATATGCATACATTTTCAATAATGTTTCTGATAATAAACGCTACAATTTGTTGATTCTTATAGTATTAGTTTGCTTGGGCTGTTAAATTACCACAAACTGGGTGGCTTAAAATAACAGAAATGTGGACTTTCACAGTTATGGCGAGAAGTCTGAAATCAAGGTGTCAGCGGGGACGGTTCCTTCTGGAGATTCTGAAGGAACAATCCTGTGACTCTCTCCTAGCTTTTGGTGTCTGCTGGCATACTCATTGTTCCTTCTGTGGTTTGTGGCAGCATAACCACAACCTCTGCCTCTTTTTACATGGCCTTCTTCCCTCTGTATCTGTCCACTTATACAGATGTTAGTGATTGGACTGAGGATCCATCCTATTCCAGTATGAACTCATCTTAATATACATCTTAATTACTTTTACATCTGCTGAAACACTATTTCTAAATAAAGTTACATTCACTGGTACTACGGCTAGGACTTAAACCTATTTTCTTTTTTTCGGGGGTACATATTTCAAGCCTTTAGATTTACCATCTGTCAAACACTGGACTAATTATTTAATGAATATTAGTTCTTTTAAGCCTCACAACAGAACACTATGAAATAGTACTAGGATTATCATATTACCCAATTAGGAAACTGAGGTACAGAGAAGTCCACTAAGTTCCCCAAGGCCATACAGGGAAGCCTCTTAGAAGAATGCTGTGATAGTGGGAAGAGGAACCCCTGTGTCAACTTGCATAGAAATGAGGGCTGAACTATGTTCAGGCAGCTGGGATATGGTGCACTGCCAAGTACGCTCTCTTGGCTAAGTACAGAATCTTCCCAAACAGTGTGACATAATGGCCTACAACTAGTAGTTTATATTCCTGAAAAGTCTTTGAATCACAGAAGTGATTTTTTAGAATTTCTTGTTACAAACCAAAGCTCACAGCCGGTCCTGAGGCAAGCTGTTAGTGGACTATTGGAAATGAGAGGAATAATTAATTTTTAAAAATTTTTGCTCCTGAAGAAACCCTATTCATTAAATATTTCAACTAGAATATGGCGGCAACATTTTGGCTTGCTTATGATTTAGTATTTTATTTACCTGAATAAGCTCACTTTCTTGATGCAGGATCAAATGTGTCTTTGATGAAACTAAATAGACTTGATATGTAAAGTAAACATGACATTGCAAACTCATACTAAATACCTGACCTAAGCAGAACACTGACATAATTGAGATAATTTTTAAATGGTACCTTACAACATTTTGGTTTACTTCACTCAAACTGAACTCTTTGCTAGTAAGCATTGTGAACATTAGGTGAAGTCTCTTAGTTATTCAGTACTCAAACAACAATTTCCAACTGTTCCTTTAAAATTCTGGATCAGCTTAATAAGACATTATCTTGGGTTTGAAAAAAAAAAAAGAACACATGAAAACAAGTCCCCCCCCCCAATTACATCAGTTATCTATACAAATCAAGATTTTCCTGATACCATGAAACCAAAACAAATTGCAAAAAAAATCAACTGGATGTTGAGGCCATTAAGAAGGCATCTGTCACTCAAAACCAATAAAGTTCACTTTTTGCCTTTACGAAATACTTGTTTTCACTGATTGGCTTATAAGGAAAAGTTTATAAACTTCTGAAATAAATATGTTTATAGAAGTATTTGTTAGGCTTTCACATTTATTTCATTTAAAAAACAAATGGCTTTCCAAGCAGAAGAATCATCGATGTACTATATGAGGACCAACACCCATAGTTAGCATAGCAAACCAAAAAGGTTATTTCTATTTGTCTTCCCAACTATTCATTACTTGCTGTTATCCCATCCTCCAGCCACAGCGCATATACAAGTGTAGACACTTTCTTTCACTTTACAAGATCCTTCCCCCTACTCAGGCTACCAAAAGGATTCCCATCCTTCAAGTCCCAGGTGAAAAATCTCCTTCTCAATGGACATATGCCCAGTCATCACCTCCCACCCAGGACTCCCTAGTACTCCAAGCAAACTTCAGTTTAAAACTCCATTGTGAACTCTTTAAGACCAATAACTGCATCCTATGTTTTTCAAATGAGGAATGTGTGCGACCACAGGAGACAGGAGAAACTACACGTTAACTAGAGCCAAACTTCCCTGGATTCCAAAGATCTGGGGGAGAAATTACACTAAAATGTTAGGAGAAAAAATGCAAAATTTACACAAATTTTTAAGATGTAGCAAAAACTTCCCAAGGAATTGTCCTGATGGAGAGGAAGAAATCAGGCTATACCATATTTCCCCGAAAATAATACCTAACCATAAAATAAGGCCTAGCATGATTTTTCAGGATGACATGCCCAGAACATAATCCTTAATGCATCTTTTGGAGCAAAGATTAATATAAGACAGGGTCTTATTTTCGGGGAAACATGGTACCTACATGTCTCCCAATGGTAGTAGTACATTCTTAATGCTAGAGTTCTTTGATGAGGAAGTCTGACAGGTTAGTGACTTTAATATATTCACAAGCTCATATACTCATAAAATACCACAAAATGCTCATGGAATGGATGAAAAATGAGAGCTAACTAAGCCACAGAAATGATGTGAACCAATACTTCAATGTATTGCAACAGGGATTCTTTTTATAAAGGATGTTATGAGTGCCTATTCTGAAAAGTGAGCCTAAAGGGGGTCAATTGATTTAACCAGGAAATATTTCCACCAACTGCATATATGCTTAATTGACTCATGATTTGTAGAGGCAGAGATCTTGGTTTTAGTATGGGTCTTCTTGCTTTGAAAAATTATACAATATGCTTTAACTTGATTTACCCTTTATCTGTTTAAGTTGTCTTGTGGCTTTACCTACACCTATTTGTTTCTTTTAATTTTGATTATTCCACACCTAAGCTCGTGTCTCCTCAAAATGAATTTTTCATACCTCTCAGACCAAGTTGCTTCATTATTGCTATTCAAGCAAGGTGCAATACCCACCAGTATTATTCATCTGTGGTGCATATTTTTACTAATAAATTGGCTTGTATGAAAAAATTGTGTCTTGCCTGATTGCACTAATCTATTGCTTCTATGTAATACTACTAGTTCCCTCCCCCGAGTCCATTGGATCACCAATTAGCTTTGATCACCACAAATTAAGTATGTGCCTAAATTAAGTTGACTCTCAGCTGATACCCTTTTTGTTCCATTCATACAAGTAGTTTCATAATACCTTAAATATAGAAATTAGTCAGTAAATGTTTTTGCTAAGTTAAACTGAAGGACATAAGAAATGCAACCACTTTTCTGAGATACAAGCTTCAAGACAACAGTGATCTATCACTACTAACAAAAACAGCATACACACATAAATATAAAAACATAATGGCATATTCAACCCATTTACAAGTTGAACATCATTACCTTCAAAACAATATCAAACTAATATTTAGGAAAAAATTAAGGTTGTGCATTTTATTTGGCATGTTTCTGTTCCCATTTTGTATACATTTTATTGTCATTTCACGAATGGGTGTCATCATGTCGGTTGAGAACATTAATCTTGCTTAGACTCAAAGGGGAAAAAAAATCCATCCTAGGAAAGCAATGAAGCATTTCTCAATATCTTATATGTTTAAAGGCTTTTTGAGTATCATCAGATAATGTCACATTCAGAAAATCATCTTGCCAGTTACGAATGTACGGCTGTGCTCCTATTGCTGGACAAGAAGATTTAAGGACATGATAAGAGCTACGATATGAAATATTTTGTCTAAATCATAGAACATTTTCAGATGACAATAATGCAGAAGTTAAATAATTGCTTAGGCCAAAAGATTAAGGCATCTTAATGGAGAATATAATTTGTTCTAATTATTCTAGCTATAATTTTTCTATCTCATATTTTAAAATTCAATTTTCTCACATAGTTAGACTACCAAATCTATTTCTGCAAACATTATGTTTATTTCTAAGGATGTGCTCTGAATAATAAAATGTCTAATGTACAAATTGACTTGCTTTTCTTCAAAGCAAGAACAATATTCCCCCTTTTTGCCATGACATACATGAATGTTGAAATATACAGCCAGTGTCCCACCTCAGTGAAGGGGACCATGAACCACTGAGTTACCTGGACACCTTGGAGCCTGGCTAACCTTACTCCATATTCCTTGCTCATCAACCCCTATCAATTTTCCCTTCTCTATCTTTTGAATCTGTTCAATTCTCTTATCTACACATTAATCCAAGATAATGAGATAAAATAGGTATTATGGGGTACAACGATTTTATTTAGGAAATGCTGGATTAAAAAAAACTGAGTACGGTTATTTCCCATATGACTTTTTGAGCATTGGATTTGGTTATCGTCATTGTAACTCTCTAAACCGTATTTACAAAATTAATTTGGCAATTACCTTCAATGCCTGGGGACTATGTGAACAAACAATGAACTACTTTCCCGCAAACAAAGGATAGTATTGGTATGGAAAGTATATAAAAATGGGGAAATTTTATCTCTAACTTAAATACCCAAGACTCTGGAAACAGACACATTAACAAATAAGGAAACACTTGATAACAAACACAATCAATCAACTGAATAATTGAATTACATTTTAAGAAACATGGTTTAAAAGCTACAAGGTTCTGGGGTCAGCTCTTCCACTCCAGAACCATAAAATTTGCTGTTGCATGAGAGAGTAATTATTGTTTTCTGTTTTATAATTTCCATCCACTTTACATCCTCATGGGATTGTAAATGCCTACTTTCTGCTCCTCTGCAAACACCTTGTGCACTAGTTTTTTTCTTTCTGTCTTCCATTTTTAGAGGAGAGAATTGAGGAGAAGATGGTAGAGTGAAAAGAAAAATCAATTCCCAAAGAAACAGTAAAAACCGGAACTGAAATAATATACTGCAGATTGTGCAGGGACAGAGTTTTGAGCATTCAGTTCATGCTGTGGCTTTCTTTCAAAGTCACTGGCAAATAAAGCAGCAATTGTGACCTTGGCAATCTTTCAAATTTCAGCTGTGTGTTGCTTGCAAAACTACTTTTGTGGCGGCAAAACACGGGTGATCAGGTGGGAGCTGAGCAAAGGACACGACCTAATAAAAATCTATAGGGAGCAAAGTCAGGAGAGAGACCACCATTAAGAATTCTCTAGTCTGCATCTGCTTGTGGGGGAATGGGAGGTCTGTATTTGGACGTAGGTAGCCTGTTAACTACTGCTCAACAGTAAAATTATTTCTTTTCTGTGCCCAGGCATCTCAGCATCTTAGTATTGAACAGATATCCAACTCTCACTGCAGTTTTGGCTGAAAATCTTCCAGTTCTCTCCAGCCAGAAGTGAAATTAGGACACCTGCAGAATAAAATGTCCTCCTTCAAGTCAAGTGGAGTGGCATAATAGCACTATTCCTTTTTTCTTCTAATGAGGCTGAATTTTAAAAAGGATATCCCCAAACCACCGCCTTGCAGTTTATAAGAAGGTGTGATTAACTCTACAAGGATTATATTTTATATGATTTTTATTTAATAATGTCAAATTAGAGGCAACTAATGCTGTGATGTGATTCAAAAGTTACAAACTGAGTCATTAGAGTTTATTTTAGCTCTGATCTCTGCACTAAAGAAAGATATTATACTAGTTAATAATTGATATATAAAACATTTAAATTATTGCCTTTGGTGTACATAAATTATATCTTCAAAGGCAAATACATTTTTAAACAAATAATTATAAATCACTGTACTGATAAACACCTTATAGCTATAATCGAAGCAATGAAATAAAATACACACTAAAAATATTGTGTAACATAAAAGGTCAAGTATAGAAATTGTTATAGGCTATGCATTTCTAAAATAAGAACTAGTGTGACACTTATAGTTGCTTCTTGTGATTTCCTCTTTTCCCAACAAAGGCCCATTCTGGAGAAGATTAGTAATATCTACCTTTATTATAGCTTTTTCCCGAATCAGAGATCACACCACTACTAAGTGAACAAAATACAAGTGACATTAAAAGTACAGCATACTTGATTTTCATTTAGTATATGACAATCATACCCATTTTATCCTCCATAAAAATTTTTCCCACTACACACAATCTGAGTTCTATCTGCCATGTTTCCCCAAAAATAAGACCTAGCTGGACAATCAGCTCTAATGCGTCTTTTGGAGCAAAAATTAATATAAGACCCGGTCTTATTTTACTATAAAACTGGGTATAATAATATAATATGACATAATATAATATCATATCAAATAATATAATATATCCGGTCTTATTTTACTATAAGACCGGGTCTTATTCAATATAATATGAGACCGGGTCTTATATTAAATTTTGCTCCAAAAGATGCATTAAAGCTGATTGTCTGGCTAGGTCTTATTTTCAGGGAAACACGGTATGCTACTGCGATTCTAATTAATAAAACAGCAAACAGTAAAAGCCATTCTTCATGTCATTTTGTAAAGCTGAGATGCCATATAAACCAGAGGACGGTCATGATTTTTCCCATCAGCCGTATTTGAACACCTGGGTATGTGAACATCGTCCACTCCAGTAAGAGAGCAACTCGTCAGAGAGATACTAAAAGCTATTGAGACTGTTAGGTTTAATCACATTACTGCATCAGTAAAAAAAAAATTATGTGGAACTGACACATTCTAAGGTGTCATTAATGAAAAATTTTATAATATTGTCAACACTACGCTCTATTCCTGTATTGTGAGTGTTGTAATTTCCATTATTTCAGAAACCTTTCATAGTCACTTGAGATGGTTAATTTTATGTGTCGCTGCGGCTAGGACATGGTGCTCTGTTGTTTGGCAAACACCATTCTAGATGTTGCTGTGAAGGTACTCAGATGTGGTTAACATTTAATCAGTAGATTTTAGGTAAAGCAGATTACACTCCATAATGTGGGTGGGGCCTCGTCCAATCAATTGAAGATCTTAAAAGAATAGATTGAGAAAGAAGAAATTCTGCCTCCAGACTGCCTCTGGGCTCAACACTGCAATATCAATTCTTGCCAGAATTTCCAGCCTTTCAGACTGCTCTGCAAATTTCAGACTTAACTTCTACAATTGCATGAGCCAATTCTTTAATCTCTCTCTCTCTCTCTCTCTCTCTCTCTCTCTCTCTCTCTCTCTCTCTCTCTCTCCCCAATTGTTCTCTTGCTCTGGAGAACACTAATACATTACCAGATTTTGTTTTCTTCTTCAGTCTTAAAAATAATGCAAGGTATAACCATGATTGATGTATATTCACAAAGCACGTGGGATCGCTGGTATTCTACCCTCACAGTTCATGGAACTACTGTTCAACTCCTGATTCTCAGCAGGTTGGAGGGATAGTTGATGGTGACTCAGATCCAGAGGTCCGGTGCTCTTCCTCCTTGTTTTAGTGAAGCCACTGTGCCAGGGCCCATCCTTCACTTGGGCTTCAGCTCCCAGGTATTAGCAGTTTCTGTGTCTTAGCAACTTATTGATGCTTCTACAACAAAAAAGCCCTGCTGAGTACTTGCTTGTTACCACAACCATGTGAGCCTTGGGATTTCCCGGAAATGCTTTACAACGCTGTTCAGATGCAGCCTAGGAAGTGAGCTGAACGGTGTAATGCCAATCTGTCCCGTGGCACCCTCATACACTTTCAAAGCAAACGCTCTGGGCGGAGTTGCATTAATTAAGGGCTACAGCATTCATTTTCTTTTAGGAACAAGACCTTCTCATCTGACTTTGCATCGAGGATATCCCTGTGATTTTCGAGCCTCTCACTGCGACTAATCTCAAATGCTGTTGCTTTATAAAAATGAAACCCAGTCTATGAGATGTGCTCCAGGTTTGCCCTCGAGAGTTACAAAACACATAAAGAGGTTAGCCATTGTTATCAAGTGCTCCAAAAGAATAGCATCTGGTAGAGTTTTACGAAGTCATCATATACATGAATGAATATGGTGTCACGGGATGTACTGCGTATCTTCCTCCCAAATTCACATTTTGAAGCTCTAACCACCAGCACCTCAGAATGTAACTACATAGAGAGATACAGCCTTTAAAGAGGTGAATGAGTTAAAATGGGGCTCTTCGGGTGCACTGGTAGCAATCTGACTGGTGTCCTTAAAAGAAGAGGAAATGTGGACATGCAGAGACACCGGGAATGCAAGTGCACACAGGAAAGGCCATGTGAAAACATAGCAAGAAGGCTGCCATCTGCAAGCCAAGGAGAAAGGCCTCAGAAGAAATCACACCTGCAAACATATTGATCTGGAACTGCCAGTCTCCAGAACAGTGAGGAAATATGTTTTTGCTATTTAAGCCATGGTTTCTGGTATTTTGTAATGGAAACCATGGCAAACTAATATACATGGTATGAAAAAAATGAGGAAATATTTGAACAGGCGAGATCGCATTACAGATAGAGCTTAAGGTTATTCCCTGGGCCACATTATCTATGAAACACACATCCCCACTGAGTTCCCGAGATCTGGGATCCAAATATGTAAAGGAAGATGCCTAACCCATTGAATAGCATGGCATCCTCAGGCTCTTCATTTTTTCAAGGAAGTTGCACGAGGGTGTAAGGGTGTATTTTATAAACTCCTATGTAATAAAAATGCCTTTGTTTCCTCCTAAGAATACTGGTGTAAATTCATGACTCACTACTTTTTCTCAAAACACTATAGATGCTATTGTGTTTTCTTTAGGTTTTTACTATTGTACCATAATTCCGCAGTAGTTTTATTAAAAACAAAAAAACTTCCTAGGATATGTCTTTCTTCTTATGCACTTTGGACATGTTTGTCGCTAGACTAAACTTGGATCAACAGCTAACAAAGATAATGAATCCTTTGCTCTTTGCCCAACTCCATAGGCCCTTCTGGAATGACTGGATCCTTCTCAAATGGACAACTGGAAGGCTGCACCTGGTTGTGGCTCACAGGGTTCCCATACTAGCTCCTGAATCTACAGACTGTAGTCTCGCGAAGCTCCATAGCTCTAAGGTGCTTATTCTCCCACTGCACAGTTCCTGAATGTTCAGAACAGTAGAATTCCTTAAAAAACTAGAAATTCCTGCATCATCAACTACTTGGCCTTTTCCTATCTTTTTTGCCGATAGGATCACACTTGTGGGAACTATATTCTATAGGGTGCACAATATAACCACGTATTCTCTCCTCCATATTTTTCTTTTACTCTTTCAGTTACTTTATTGAATAGATTTTAAAACTGATAGGTACATACATGAAAATTAGGTTTACTTTCAAAAGCAAAAGTGTACAATCTATGAGTAGTTGCCCAGCTTTTCACTGTGAGGAAATCTTTTATTTTAAGCCAGGTTCACTATAGCTTCTACTTTGTGCTTCAAGGTGAGCTTAGCTATTTCCAGAAGTCTAGCACATGCAACCCACACACTGCTTTTTAAAATCCAGTTCCAACAATAGCGATACGGGTATACGTGTGGCAAAGCAAGTAGAATAAAATGATAATGGCAAAATCTAGGCGGTGGGTACACAGGTGTTCAATATAAAATTACTTCAACTGCTGTATTCTTGAAATTTTTTGAAACTAAATATAGGAAAATAATCCAGGACTCCTCCCAAATTCTGGCAGTAAGTGGTCATGTTTTCCATATTGTGAACTGTCATCTTTTTCTGGGTCGTTATAGTCAATTTAGTGGAAAGTTTTGGGATGTTATGTACAGGGGGGCTGCTTGCCAAACACCATTTAAAATAGAAATCTCAGTATGTCTTAACGTCAGCAAATAGTTATTTACTGAACCCAAACATCATCCAAGATACTCTCTTTAAAGCAATGGGAAGCTTACAATTTAATGAGAAACAGCCAAAGCAATTATACTAAAAGTTCCCACAAGCTAAAATAATATAATAATGTAAAATTTAGTAGATCATATGGAACTTTCCAAGCAGTGACAGCAAAGATGATTCAGCGCTTATTAATTATTACAAAAATACCAAGTATTACACAAGAAACAAAATGAGGATCATCCCCAAAACTGGTTACTCCCACTTTAGATTTTTTCTTGCCCATATGAAATATAAACACATATTAATTAAGCAACAGATATTTCATTTTCAAAATATATAGCGTTATAAAAATAAAGGCTTATTATTATCAAGGGAAGATGTGTATGGGGATCTATGCCAAATTACTTCTCTTTTAAAGAGCTAATATATACTCAGTCCCCAAATTAAAAAATGGAAATCATAGACATGTTTTTAATATCTTGTTTAGATATTAAGAAACATAAAAGAGATGTTGAACATGCGTTGTCACTGTAAATACCAGAGACTGGCCAGAACAATTTTATCTTGCCTAATAGAGATGGTTTTTTGGGACAACCCTAGATGAATATAACGTAGTTATACAAACCACATAATTAACATGTCCTCTCTTTCCCTTTCTGACTTTTTCTTGCCCTTTGACAGGGAAGAATAGATATGTGATCAGGGTGCAGATTACTGAACAATGATTAACAAGGATGGAAACCATCATGAAATCTCATTGAGTTGTATGACATTTCCATAATTTTATTTCTCATTTAAAATGGTTCAATATTTCTTCTACATCTTAGAAGTTACTGACCAACTGACTCAGCCCAAACTTCCTGAATTCTCCTTGGTGCTTCCCCACCTTGGTCTTTTTTGAAAACACTAGTTTTGATTATTCTCACCTCTCCTTCAGTTAAGTTCAACCATTCTTATTTTTTTCTCTATTACCATTTGATGTGCAATTTTTATATTGAAACGATTATTTCTTCACCCATTATTTAGAACTCCAGGCAACCAGACTTCCTATCTATCTTTGGAGCATCAGCAATCCTGAGCCTTTTAGATCCTCTCTTTAGTTTTCAGAGTGGGAGCATAACTGCAGATAAAGTAGGGGTCTTGTACTAGGGAAACTTAATGGACATATTCTGTAATTACCCGAGTGCTTTCTCTGCAAACAGCACTCTTCACCACAGTGGTGATGTGGGAAATACTAAAGAAAAGGCAAGGCTTCTGTCTTTCCAAGAGACTTCAATCAAATGGGGAGAGGGGTTGGCTAATAAGCAACACATGCAGGGGTATCTATCTATCAGTGAAAGTTCAGAGAAAGGGAGAATAAGATGAGCTGTAACAGCCTGGAGAAAACCATGTCAGCAAACCTTGTGGTCGGGGGACAGAGGAATGAAGAGAATATATTTGGTAGGAGTTAGGCTTTGGTCAGAGACCAATGAAAGGTAAACTGAGACAGACAGAGAGCAGCCACATTATCGAGAATCTTAAACATTAGATGAAAAATTTGGACTTCCTGAAAACAATGATAAGCCTTTGCAGGTTGTGAGCAAAGGAACAAAGTATGTTAAAATCAGTGTAAGATAAATCGATTATTTTCTAGAAAAGCCTAGGGAAAAAAATAGATGGTCTTGAGGCCCATGAGCTGTGATGGCCCATGTGTAAAGTGGTGAGAGCCCAAATAGAATTATAGTTAACTCAGATATTTTAAGAACAAAATGTCACAAAAAAAGACATGTCACTAACATAAAATGTGGAATTACATAAAAATATAGAGCTCCTATCTTCTTGTTTGGCTCTCAAAGGTCCTTTGCTGAGACCATCATAGTTATAAAAACAAGTTTTCACACTAACAAAGAAACAGGAAACTTTGAGGAAGGTCTTTTCAATGATTAGGGTTCCTTTTTATCATAAGGTTACTGCAGTCAATAAATCTCTCTCCTCTCCTCTGTTCTCCTCTCTGTCCCTCTCTGCCTCTCTGTCTCGCTCTTGCTAAGACTAACTTGGTATATGAACATATCTAAATCCAGGTTGCCCTTCACTGACATTTTCTGATGAGCAGTCTGGACTTCAGAATCAACACCCAGGAGCCCTGGGTAAAGTATAGGGTCCTGAAGAGTTACTGAGAGCAGACTCTGTTCTAGTTCTCCAAATTCAACTGATGTCAGATACCAACAGCTTTTCATTCTATACTTTAGGACATGACGATTTTGCTTTTATTTCTCTAGCAACAATTTTTTAACCCACATAAGCTGGCACTGATTGATTAAAAAATAAACCAAGAGGACAGAAAGCAGGATACCAACAAATGCTGTCAACAATCATGGACTGTCATTCCCTGTCCCCTTTTCTGCAGTGGAGGAAGATATTTCCTTCTGTCCTGCACACTGGCAGTCTCCTAGATTCCTGGTTCTTTAACAATAGCATCATGAAAAAATTTATTGCATACCTGGCAATCAAGATGTAAATGAGTAACATTTATGCCAGCTAAATATGTTGTTCACACCACTTTGAAAAATAACCCTACACATAGGCATCATTTAGAGTTAGATTAACAAAATGAGGCAACTGTAGCATAACCCCAAAGGGGCGAGGTATAAATTATACAAGGGGCCTTTGAAATGGGTAAATTAAAAAATACATAAGCATTGGTGTGTTTTTCTTTTGTAATTTCAAACATGACCTTTGAAATAAATAATACAAAAGTGTCCTTAACAGAGTCAAATACCCCACAATCAATGTCAATAACTTACCTAAGGTACCTTTACTTTACCAGTTCCATCCCAAAACTGAATTATTGCCACGTGATCCTTTGATTCCACGATTCTTGCAACAAAACTGATTTGGACACATGGACCACTGAGGTAATTGTTCAAGAATTCGTGGGGAAAACGATTTTTTCAAAAAGAAGTAAATTGATTATTTGAGCTACTGAATACACTCCCAGAACTATTATTATGCCCGAAATTTAGGATGTCCATTTTTACAGGTATATATTTTCAGGAGAAAATACTAGCTCTAAATGAGGTAGATAGATAAGTACAGATGGACTCTCAGGAATGATTTCTTCCTTGGCTTTTGGAATTGAAAATAATTTTAAATTCATACAAAAGTTAATTTTCACTTTAATGAGAATCTTCTATTGACAGAAATGATTTATATTCCTTAAATACGAAGATTAGTTATCTAAAGACCATGGCATTTTGCTTTGGAGAAGACTCTATTCAGAATCAAGTATCATAAATGAGAATTGTTTCTATGGCTTGAAGCCTGTCTCTGTGTCTGTCTCTTTTCTTCTAGGAGGCCTATTCACTTGCACTTTTCCACTCAATGCATTTTGATCACATTTTAAACACAATTTGATTTCTTGATGAGTGAGAAAAATTTAAGCATAGAAAGCCTTGATTTTTCATGACATTAAACTATAAAGGAATATCTAGACTATTTTATTTTGTGCAATATCTTATTAGACAGCATTTCAACTTATTGTACCATAAATTAAACTTTGAGAATGTAACTAAAATTTTACTGTTTGTTAAAGTAATACAAATTTCTTTAGAGACAACAGAACAATGTTGACCAAGAAACTTAAAATTTCAGTACCAATTATTGCCTAATATTGTTATATACCCCAAGATAAAATAATATCCGTCTACATATATTGAGGAAAAGATATAACTATAAACTAACATGGGACAAACCCTTATTTATATCTTAACCTATAACCATAAAAGTTAAGGAACAAATTAATAAGCTCTTTTAAAAGAAATAAAAGTTGAGAGGATGATTTTTAAATACTTTTAGTTATTAACATTTTCTTAGAAAGAAAAATAAAAAGCATGAATCAAACTCCTCAACTAAAATCTCATGGAGCTTTAAAGAATGGGGTCTTGGAACAGCTAAAACGATAGGAGAAAGGTACAGATCTGGGTGCAAAGCTGAGGTACAGCTTTTGACTACATTTTAAATAGCTTTCCTATGTGCTAAAGCAACCGATTTGAGTGACTAAAGATCTATTAATTTAATTTGGCTGCAAAAGCATTTTATATTTATTTCTTTTGATTATAAAGTTGTTGCTTCTTAACTTAGCCTTGGGTCTCTGATACTCAGTCCTTTTTTTTTTATGTTGTGGATACGTTTTTTGCACTCTTTTAAATCCTTACTTCATATAACAGCCAGAAGGAATACAAATTATTTTCTGGTTTTATCTTAATTTTAAATTACAAAACTGTTCATTTTTTCAAAGCAGATAGTGTAATATATTGCTCCATCTAAATTAAGATACACTTTTTCTTCCTTCCAAACATCAAATTCTTTCTGATAATCAATCACCAGAACTCCCTTACTCCTTAAATATCCCCCAAAATGTATGAACATATGCGGGCATAGTTATATATTAATATGTATGTATATATACATACATGTAATGTACGTGTGTGCGTAGAAAAACCACATTGGAAATGACAATCTATGAACTTTCTTTCCATTCTTTAGGTATCATTCCAGAATCCGAGAGCAGACATAGCTCAGAACTTGGGCTCAATAGGCAACCCAAATTCATTCATTTTTTACTTTAAAATTCAAATTGAGAAACCTGCAGAAAAGCTGATAAGCTGTCTAGTAGAGTATAACGTCTACCATGGGCCTTAAGATCTTGCACAGGTGGATTATGTGCAATGAAGTAAATGGAATAAATATCATCTAAGGTGAACAAATCCATCACAGCTCTCACCAGGCAAGTCGAACATTGGAAGTGCATTGAAAGTTATGAATATAACGTTCCACTGGAAGTTATTAATATAAATATCACAAAGTATATATATTGCTTTCACAGATATGTCCCTTCCAAATGCAAATATATTATAGATAGTATTACAAAGGAAATTTTTGAAGTATTTTTCTTCCATAGAGAAGTGGACTCAAGAAGTTTAGAATGTCTAAATAAAAAGAAAATACAAGTAAATCTTAGTTTTCAACAAAGATAAAGTCTAAATTGAACAAGGCATGGATGCTCTTCTGTTCATATAACATCTCATCATCTAAGTATCCTGGTATCATACAAATAAATGCATTTTTCACACACAAGGAAGCTTTGGTACTATCATATATAGGGTAGGCTATATTTTAAGGCTCAGCCAGATAGAGACAATTTGGTGCACTGTTTCTTAATATAATTTTATATTGTTGTAATATAACTATTCAAAATATTTATGGTATCTGACCTATAATACTGACTTATTTTTTAAATGCTTTTCAAAACTCATCCATGTTAAAGGAATCAGAACATTCAGTATTATTTTTCCAAAACTAGTTGACCCTGAAATTTATTACAACCCCCACCCCCCACTGCCTTCACTCTAATGCAGATCCCTTCACTATAAACACCTCCTCTGTACATCCCAACTAAAGGAAACAGCAAGAATTTGGTATCGAGCTAGGTACACGAGAGCAGGCATTAATATAATAACTCCACACCTCATTACTACATCAAGTTGGATAAAAGTGTACTCTCATGTTCTCTCTTAATTTTTAAGCATCACTGATATATAGCTTGCCCCAGACACCAGCCCAGTAAACACTCTTTGAATAGTACTGCCCTTCTCAGGCCTTATTCTGGTTGTTTCCTATGCTGGAATATTCTTCCCCCAGAGAAACAGGTTTTGCACCTTATCTTATTCACCTTGGTTCTAACATCACCACCTTAAAGAGGACTTCCCTGACCATTGTTCATTAGTTATCAAAATAAAACCTTGTTGTCACTTTCATTAATTTCCCCCCAGCCACTGTAATTTCCTTGGCATTCTTATATAACTATTTTTATTGTTTGTTCTCAGTCTATAACTTCAGTTCCATGAAGCCCATGACTTTTTTGCTACTTAGTTTCCAGCATTTAAATTCTACCTGGCACACAGTAGGTATTCAATGGTATTTAATAAATGCATGAATTTCACCAAATATATATACAAAAATAAGTAGTATGGTATTATCACAGGTGTTTGGATAACGGTGAAAGAGTTCTGTGATTTAGCAAATACAGATGTGTAGTTTCCTTCACAATAATATACTTTTAGTGCTTTTTTATCATGTGTTCTGAAATTAGGAAAAAATCTTGGTCATTGGCTCTATCTCTCAGGAAGGGCAGTACTGTGGTGACAGGGGTTAAATTTTAACCGTTAGATGTGTTGTATTAAATAAAGTTTACATCACAAAAGCTACACAAGAACGAGTGTCTAGAATGGTTTTAAGATGCTGGGGGTGAAAGCAACTGTAACAAGCTTTTCTATAGAAGAAGAACCTAACGAAATGAAGGCATGGGCAATGAAAACACATTGCCTCTCAAGAAAAGGGGAAGTGCATTCATAAGATTACTGCTCCTTTACTTACACACGGATGTGAGTCTATGTGACTTTAGTTCAAAGTGGATTTCACTTTATACTCATTACATTAAAAAACAAATATATTTAGGTGAAATTCAAAGTAAGAATATCAATTAAAATTTAAAAATTGTCATTTCTTATTCTTCAGATAAAGAAGAGTGAAAAACCTATTACATTTGGAAGAGATAAAAATGATCAAAAATTACCCTTTTTATTCAACATTAAACTAAATTCAGATTATACTTGCATCACGAATTTTCTTTTCCACAAGATATAATGTGTATTCTACTATCTGATAACATAGATATCTTATAGTTAACATATTTGTCTTTTTCAAATAAAAAAAATTTTAACTCTTTTGTTGAAACTTAATTGATTTTTACCAAATTATTACACTAATAGACATTCATTATTTTATGTTCCCAGCACTCCAAGACTGTGTCTTTCTTCAGGAACAGCAACCATCTTGTGGAAAATGCACCTTCCTCTCTCTCTTTGGTTTAATGGGCGCTGCATCTACCCACAAACCCAGCCTTAGCCATAGCTGGGTCAGGTGTGGTTCCCTAGCCCTCTGCATGTGGTTGATGTGCGCAGGGGTGACCCCAGTCTAGGCCAGGCAAATCAAGGCTCTTCCAATGAGTCTGATGATAGAGATTAAATCCCCTTTTTGGGGTGGCTATAAAAGACAGGAGATGATAAACCTACTGACACTGAAGTTTGACCAAAAAGGGGCATGAGAGAACTCTTTTGGGTGACAAAAATGTTCTATATCTTGAGTATGGTAGTGGTTTGTGATTACTCAGATGACTAAAAAATGACTGAAAAGGACAAATTTTACTCTGCATAAATTGTACCTCAATAAACTACATTTAAAAATGTAATATACTGTTTTACATAATTTGCTATTTGTTGGAGTTCTGCTTTAACATATTGTTCTAATGTGTATACACACACACACACACACACACACACACACACTGATTTGGGAAAATTTCATTTTTCTGCATTCTAATTTGCAAATATGATATAAGAGGCCATGACAAGGTATTAAAATTAATACTTTAATATCATTCTGTGGAGCAGTGTATAATACTGAACAATTTCATACCTTGTTTGCACAATCTATAAGCATCATATAATTGCCTCAATTAGGAACATATTTTAATACAAATGAATGAATAGCTTGAAAAAACAGGCACTTGAGAACTCAAGTGGGAACATTTCTCCTATTCTGATCTAATTAGCTCATTCATCTACCTCAGTTTGCTCTCCTGTTATTTCTGAGGTATTGCTTTTGTATATATAAATAGATATTACTTCCATTTTTAACTGTTTGCTTAAGTAGTACATATTATTGTTACTTACCATCTATATAAATGAATGCTGTACAGAATGTGAAATTTACAATTGGCTTATGCAAAACATACAGGGAACATTTATGAATAAAGATGACAACATTTAGAAATGCTTAAACACTCTACTAAAGAATAATCTGCTTAAGGATAAATAGCTTAACTTCTTTTATAGTTTTTGTATTTAAAAATTATAGAAACCAGGGGCATTTTATGGTTTCAGAGAAACTGTTCATCCTCTTGGCAATAAATAAAATAATCCTAATACTTTTTCCACGATGGTCCTTCAGATATTCATCATTCAAACAAATTCATCAGTGCCTCTCTCCCAGGAGAAAAGCTATTTGCAAGTATCTGCGAATTTCGTAGAGTTTTAAAACTATATAATTGACAAAAAATGTAATATCATGCAGAAAAAAACACAAAACCTTATAAAGAAAAATGGATGCAATACGTAAATGTCAATCATTTGCAATACTCATACAGAGAAATCTTTATTGATTATGAAGGCTGAACAGAATGCTGCAGTTATGTTTTTAAAATTCCCTCATACAAATAAATGCGTGGGTGCTCTGGTTCAACAATAGTTCATGTAGACATAACATACAAAAATAATAATAATAATAATGATGATGACGATAATGATAATAAATAATAATAATAATAATACAGTAAAACCTGAGAAGTGGGAAAGTGTTCTGCATAAGAAAATATCTGATAAACCAAAAGTATTTAACATAAGCTTATTATCTTCCCAACCTCACCTCCACCCACTGAAGCAAAGGGTTTCTGCCTACCTCAATTCCCCCTCCACTTTGCTGCTCTTATAAGGTATAAAATTTTCCTTATTGTGGAGAAGGCTAAAAGGTCAATTTATATAATAATAATATGATGGAGAGAACAACAACAACAAATCCAGAGATTTGAGTTGACTGCTAACCTTCAGCCAATAAATGGCTGCCAAACTTTCCTATGTAATCTTAGCCACCAGAAAAAGAAAGGAAAAACCCAATCACATCCAGTATTGCTTGAACTACTTCATGAGGAGTTCAGTTCTCCATGGCATATTTTAAGAGGGACATTGATGTACTTGTTTGAATCATGAATATTTGCAGGACTGTCATGGAAGAAGAATTAGGGTTTCCTTATTTAGTGGCAAAGGATAACTGAGAATCCATTTTACTTAGTAGGTGTGCTGTCTAAACAATGAAAGGGATGCTTCATGTGGTAGAAAATCCTGATTATTGGAATTTAAAAATATTTATTAAAAAATTTCACTAGCATGTATTATGCAAAAGGCTATGCAAGGAGTATGGAAATTAGAGATAGTAATAATAACCAAAAATTCTTCCCTTACATAATTTGTACTCCAGCAATAATCTGACAGTACCAGTATATTTCTGTGTTGGATTACTGCAGAAGGGAACCTCCCTTGGTAGGGAGAATATGTAAGTGTTCCATTAACCAATTGAAATGGTTAATGCTGACCATTACCATTTTACTCTTTGCTTCCTGAAGAGACTTGATATTCCTAAAAGGACCAGCAACAGACATTTTATTAGCATTCCGTCAATGCAACCATCAGAGTAAAAACCAAGTATTGCTTGATATACACAAAAATAATGCATTGGCCTCTCTTTATCTTTGAGTATTTTCCAAAACATTTTAGAGTTATCAAGAAATTTATTTATAAAGTTCTGCTCAAAAATAATGTTTCCAGTTACACTGATTTACTTAATAAGATAATCACTAATGTGTAGGAAATTTATTTGCATGTTAATTAACTTTGGGGGATTGAGACCTGGTTTAGTCTAAGATCATATAATGCCTTTCCAGAAAAAGAACAAAGCCAAAGTTTGGAGAAATGACAGAATTTAATTACCTCTTCCAATTATTTCATGGGGAGTTCATCTACCATATCTTACATAAATGACTGATGCATTTTAATCAAACAGAAGCATGAACTGAATCAGCCTGCTTGATATTATGGTGTAAGCTGTCACTGAATATCAAACAAAATCTTTATGAGATAGCATAGTTAATGAAATAATAACATTGATAATAATAACAACATTAAAAAAATTAATATATTAAATGGGAAATGTGTATAATGGTGTTACAGATTTGTCTGAATTAAGAATAATATTTTAATTTTTGAATAGCTATTATATTGCACTAGCAATATAATGCTACACATATGCAGTAGACATTAGAATCTGGTGAGCAGAGAGTCCAGTCTCAATGTAATCCTCACTGTGACACCTAATCTCGTTAAGGTTGCACATTCATTTATTTTAAATGGGGTTAGTAATGTATACATCATAAGGTAGTTGTGAGGATTAAAATAGGTAAGGCACGCAAAGTACTTGTCAAAGGACGCAGCACTTGGTAAAGTCTCAATAAATGGGGCCAAAGCCTTCAGAAGTAAAATCTTTATATAACGTTGGTTGTATAACTTTCTATTTTGAGACACTGAAGCCTATTTGTATTACTCTCATCATTCCTCCCCAACTCCCTCCTCATTTACGCCCAAATTAAATCAGCTTTGGATTTGTGTGCAAATAAATGATAGGTAAGACAAGAAATAATGATTTTAAATCTTTAAGACTGAGCTCACATTCAGCTAAATGAAGGCATTCACTAGGTGCAGCGGTGTTCCGAGATTAATAACACGCTAGGATTTCATAAGAATTACGGATGCTCAACAGTAACGCTAAGTGATTCTTATCATTCTTCTGGCTGAAAGAGACAAAATGTTTGCTCCTGGGCTAGAAAAAGGATGTAGTCTTAGTACATTTGTTAATATCAATTTAGATTACCAAGGGATATAGGGAATGCCAAGAAGTTCAGTGGATTTGTCTGTAATTTTCGCTGCAACCAACGTAACAGCAAGTCAAAAACCTACAACCCTAAGAGGAGGCATGAGGAAGAGGTAACAGATCTATAATTACTGCACTGGGCTTAGTGCTGTTTTTTTCAAGCGTTTAATATCACATAAAATCTTTTTATCATTCTCCTCCTCTTTTACTTACACATAAAGGCAATAAGCCAAATAAATTGAGTATTCAAAAAAACAAAAAACAAAAAAACGGGATGTGAGAGAGGCGCTATATAGTTCAACCATTGTTTGTTAAGCAAATAACCAAAAATAACTATATGGTTCGTGTCCTATATTCTAGGTTCACTGGACTCTGAGGGTCTGTACTTTGCACTCACCATTTCCTCTCTGGGGGATATGTGACCCTTCTCTCCCCTCCCTGCCTTGCTCATCTTTCACGAGGCATACCAAATGCCACTCCTTCTGTTCATCCTTCCCTGCTTTACTGCAACTTTTAAACAGTTGACTGATATCAGTACTTTGAAAACGCACCCTCTTATCCCATTACCCAAGCATCTGTTCATCTTTCTTGATCTTACACTTATTATTGAGGAGTCACAAATTGATAAATATACAAATACGAGAGGAAGGAAGTGCTATGAAGAGACAGATTCAAGGTCAAACCCTAATGGTATCGATATGATTTGGGAAAATTTAGTTAAACTTTCTGTGTTTACTCAATATAACAGAACAATAGCATCACCTTTCAGGTTTCCACTGAGGATTAGACATTGTAATGTATGTCAGGTTATTAGCACAGTATTTGGCAAAGAGAATTATGTTTTAAAATGTCAGTTACTATTATAATTGCTGTCAACTCCAATATGGAACGTCATGTGACAGGTGATTTAGTAGAAAAAAAATACTAAAGGAATACAATACAAAATAAAGTAATTTTGGTTGAGATGTCAGAAGTGTGAAGCCTGTCATTTAGAAATTCACTAATGTTTGCTAAATTGACTTGAAGTTCCAGATCTATTGAAAAGTGAACTGGGAGTTAGAAGATAAATAGAATTTTGAGAAGACAAAATGGGAAGAAGATAAATTTTTTCTCCATTTTATGGATTTTGGCTTTATTCTTGTTTATTTGGAAAGTATTCTGAACTACAGGAAGTCAAGAAAATCCTATTTGATTACTATACTGTTTTGTTTTATGGATGTATACAGCCATAAATAAAATAAGCAAAAGGGGAAAGGTAAAGACTGAAAACAAATTAATACATTCTTAAAGAAAGACTGTCCTTCTTGCTAATCTGTAGCTTTAGGAATCAATTTTCTTGATTCTTTTTTTATATTAGACATCAGAAGGTTAAATATCCCAGCTAGAGAGCTACAGTCATCTAATATCCCAAACACTCATCTAATGAGGTAATCTACAAGTAGTGGAAAAATAAATTCTTCATAGGACAAAAATCTTAGTTCAAATAATTCTTCAAAAAACCATATGCATGTGTGTGTTCAGATACACCATAAATAAAAGCAAGTGGTACATGTATTCTACAAATCTATGCTTATTGTATTTTTGCTGCAGAGAGGATAGTATCCAAGAAGAATCACTTAGGTTTGCCTATTAAAAGCTTATTGCAAACTTCTAAAAGAGGAGTTTTAATGGAGTGGTCAAAGAGAAAGAGTAACATGATTAATGAGTGAGTAAATACTATAGAAACAAAGTATAATATAAAAAGTCACTTCTTTTGAGACCTTCATTAGTGAAGGAAAAAAAGGATTGAACACAGTGAGGGAAAATTGGAATCAGAATAAAAGTGTTTTTTTCTTCTTTGATAAAGAGCTTTGAGAATATGGCTATTTGTAGGCTGTTTGGAAGAACTGGTTTAATGAATGAAGAGACAAATACATGAGATAAATTATTTGAGGGGAAAGGTTGCTGGAAAGATTGAAGCAGCTACAGTGAAGCCGACTTTGGGAAGGGTTATTATACCTGGAATGACATAGGGTACACTTGCCACAGGATCAAGAGGAAGGTAGGAGGGAGTAAATTCTAAAAGATGTTTTGTTGAGGAAAGGAAGGGAAGAAAGGGTAATCATGGAGTTGAGATCAATTGGTTTTTATTTTTCTCACTAAAATCATGGGTAAGATTCTCAACTGAGAGTTAAGAAGAGTGTTTAGGTGCTTGAAAGAAAGGGACATTATTAGGGTCACCCACCAGTTGTTCTCAGAAATACGGAGTCAAAGAGAGATAAATGAAAGTACTGATAGCAAATTGGGCTTGTGTTACAGCCAGTCCAATCAGCACAGTGAAAGGACTTCTAGTCACGTGGTATCTCAAAGGCGGATCAAAGAGTTTATTCATTGGAAAGAGAGCAACTTAGCCGGAGTGAGTACAGTGGTGTCACAGTCAAGTAACAGATTTTTTTTGGGGGGGTGCAGGGTACAGTGACGGGATTGGAGCAGAACTGAGACATTGAGGAATTGAAGTTTTTAATGGGACTAGAAAAAGCTGAATCAGAGTACTGGAGAGGAAGCGGTTGAATCAATAAGTTTAATACTACATAGAAATCAAAGAGTCTGAAGAACTTATGGGTAGTCATCAAAAAAGAAATACTCTAAGAAATTAGTTATCTACTTGGCTAGTTAAAGTCACCTAAGATAGTATTGAGTGAAAAGTAAGGGGAGGAGTATGACCTGGGTGGCAAGATGGGGACTGAAAATGTAAAAGTTTGCTGAGAGCAGATCATAGTAAAAGACAGCAGCATTTATTTCTATGTGTGTCTCACATACAGCTCAAATACTGTATATTGAGCAACTCAGGGAAGAGAGAAAGGTGATAAAATTATCAATAGGCATCTTTTAAGTTGCAGGGGAAGAACTTAGTGATTTGCCTGAGACAGGTCAAAACTCAAACACATCTGAAGAATTCACCCCACAACACCAATTGCACTTTATAAAATTAAACAATTCAATTACACTGTAATTTGTCATGTAACTTCCATCTCTGTAAAGTTTAATACAATGAGGAAATGGCCCAGAAGCTAGGACAGTTTTTGCCATCAAAGACAATAGAATGTGTTTGGGAAGAAAACTAAAATATATTTAGAAATTAGTTGATTAACAAAACAAAATTTAAACAACTGTGTGTACTATAGTATATGAAATCAAAATCCAAAGATGAGACATGAGAGAAGCAGAATTTCAGTTAAGTTAAAATGACAAAAGCAGAAAATGGCAAGATGGTCAAGATTATGATAAAAAGACATGTTTTGAGTAAGGTATATATAGCATAACATGCTACAGGGACATAGTTGAGAAGGCTATTAATACATAGTATAAGAAAAATGATTAAGTCTACTTAACACTTAACGTGTTCATCATTCTCTAGCATGTGGGTTTTCCTATTAGAGTGCATTATGTATTTGATATCAGAAGAAAGGAAATATGTTTTCCAGAATTTTATTTAAACTACTAACAGAAAGTAACTAGAACATTCAAACTACAATTAGCATTACATTTTTCACCACAGTTCTACAGATTGTAATCCTTTGAGGTTATAATGATTTAAGTAAATTGGAGCACTCTATCCTCCCCTTTAAGAATCAGTCAGTTTAGAAAGAATTTAAGATAAAAGGCATTACATTGCTATTCAGACAGACAATGACAACATTTTAGATACAATGCCTACTCAATGAAAAATATGAAATTCAACAAGGCCTTATTAATCATTTCATTCATTTCATGAAAATTTATTCACTCAATATTCCCATGACAAAACAGCCTTTTACTCTGAAATATTAAAATAGCTAAAAAGGGTTTATGACAACCAATGTAAAGGTGTAGTTAGGGCCTTCATTTATCAAAATAAGCATCAATCTCCATGGTCCAAAGAAAAAAGTGAAACTTCATAAATACTGTAAATAATGATGATGGAAGATTAGTAAGTCAAAAGAATGTATTCTTTAGCTAAAATTTGATTTATGACTGAAGCAGGCTATGACTATGATAAAAAAAATCTATAAGAATAAAAGGGAAAGCTGAGGAAGGGTTATTTGCTTAGACTTACCACGTGGGTCATAATTTTATATATAATTTAGTGATCTTATTTGCACATGGCATCTCTTACAGGCATTTGTTAATAAGTAATCAAGAAATTAATTATTGAAATACTGTATATTGACAAAAAGGACAATTCAAACCATAATAAATGACTGTTAACTTGGGAATATTTATGTATTGAGTGAAGATTATAGTATCAGAAAGTTAACAGCAAAATATTAGTAAGAAAGGAGAAACTGATCAACATTCATTTTTACATATAATTATATCATTAGCATCTCTAAAAGGTCACTGTAACCAAAAATGACATAGCTGACCTTAATAATATAATGACAAGGAAGATTAAATAATGGTAAAATACAACATTTTAAAAGAGAATGCCTGTATTTAAGAGTCCACATATTTGTGCAAAAAAATAACACTTACTTGGTTAAAAAAGAAGTGTTTAATAAACTAAGAAAAGTTATAAATTTCACTACCTCATTTTTTGATCACAATGTAATACAAATAATTAAAACAAACTGGACATTTTTTTTTTGGGGGGGGTTCACCTAAGGAAATATTTTATGAAAGAAGAAATAAAAATGCAATTAGAGACAATTTTTAAAATAATGAAAATGATAACCCGATTTTCAGCTATTATAACTTCCCATAATTTGTTACTTGGATAGTGATACAAGATGAAAATACAATTAGATATACAAAGTCATGATTCATTTTTGTTTATTATGGAAATGTTAAACATATGGAAAAGCAGAGCGAATAATATAATAAACCCTCATGTGCCTAGCTTCAATAATTATAAGTTGGTTTGTTCAAATCTGGATCTAAACAATGTATACATATTGCCTTTGGTTGATATGTCTTTTCAATTCCCCTTTAATCTATAACTTCTCTGCCTCTTTCTCATATTGCATTTTAGTAATTATAGAAATTGGGTCATTTATCCTATAGAGTTTCCTACATTCTAGATTTTTCTGCATGTATATTCTTAGTATTATTTACATATTTCTCAATACACAGAGTTTCCTATAAACTGGTGGTTAGCTATAGACGCTTTATCAAATTAAAGCTTAAGTTTTTTGGCAAGAATATTTCATAGGTGTGGTGTGAGTCTATCAGAGACAAAGAATGTACAAAAGTCTCTCTTTTTGTGATATTAATAGCCATTGGTGATCATCAGCTAAATCCAATCTTTCTTTGAGTTTTATGAAGTGGAAATATAATTCTATCATTCCTTCTTTTTCATTAGTTGGAATAATTCTAGCCCTGAGTTAGCTACTCTGAGTTACATGAAAGACAGGTTAAGTGTTTGAGGATTTCCTTATATCTGCAGGTTTTCAGAGTACTATGTAGGCTTCCTAGCATCATCCAAAGATTATGCATAATGTCAATTTTAATATTATTAAGAACTTATAAATTTTAACATATTTTATATGATTCAATCCATTACAGCTTTTTCATTCCTCAATTCTGTTATTCTTTCCTTCTATCCTTTTTTTCCCCCCCTCAAAATATTCCAATTTTGGCCAGTGGGAGCAACTTCAAGCTGGTTTGTCAGTAACTGTGACACAACCCTATTAACCTTTGACAAATTCCTTATTTTCTGGTGTTATAAGATGTTTAAGTCTCAAACTTTGTATTTCCTCCACCCGGAGGAAAGCAGTCATTTCTCCAAAGGGCCACAGAAATATGGCTAAATTAAAAATTGCGACACAAGTAATATGTTACTACAGACTGCATAAATATGATGAAGCATTCCTAAGTGCTGAGCAGTAAGCATAATTCCATTATTGGTCTATATATCTCTGGGTTCCAACACCGGGGTTAAGAGCTATAACTTCTACACCCATGTAGCAGGTATTGGAAAGTCTTAAACTTTATAATTTTGATTATGTTTTTTTGTCATGATTTACTATGAATATTTCGTGTTTGTTCAACTAAGTATTTTCCTTTAATCTAGCTGTCATAAGGTTGCAATTCCTAGTATAAGCTAATACTATACTTTATAAGTTACATTTGAAATAAAAATATAAAATGTGGAATTTCCAGAAAGCCAAATTAAATGTAAGGTATATATACAAGCTTCAATAACACTTATTAATATAGAGAATTAAAAACTTAGTTCATGTCCATTAGCAACAATATTAAATGCAAGATACAAGTTACAGTATAGACTACATTTAAAGTAGTCACATAAATGTATGGAATTTTCAAGATCCACATCTAAATGGTTCTTAATGCATGTTGATATGTCATAGAGGCAGCAGAGCACCACGGTTAAGAATATGGATTATAGAGCCAGGCTGCCTTGGTTTAAATCCTGGCTCCTTTTTTTGTTAACTGTGTGACTCAAAAAAAAAAGTCACCTAATTCCTCTTTTAGTTTCTGTGCCTTTAAAATAAGTGTAATAATACCTCATTCTGTTATTGTGAGAATTTGAATGAGTTAATACAGGCCTGTAATCCTTTATCAAAATTCTAAACTATAATGAGGCAGTTTATAGTTTTTAATTACCCTCTTTGGTTTTCCTGCAGAGGTATTAATGTGTCTGACCACAGAATGTGGCTCTAGAACCCACTGGGGAATTATGCTTTTATGTCTGAGAATAAGCTAAAACTCCTTAACTCTCTTGAATATTATTACATCCATTCACCACATTTATCACTTTTTCTTTCTAAATGGAAAAGGTACTTCAAGATTTGTAAGGATTATCTCATTTCTTAAAACACAAATAATTTTCTTTATTATCATCTCTTGATGTATATTGTATTATATTTGTATATATGTAAACATATTAAGTATATCACATTTGACTAAAAAATCCACAAACACTACAAAGAATAACATTCTTGTAATATTGGTGATCTGAATATTTATTTTGGATTATCATGCAGCTTATAAATCATCGAAACATTCCACAATCATTTGAATATCTACTTTTATCTCTCATCTAAAGAATTAAATATAAATACTCAAGAAAAATAACTTTTAAAGCACCTCATGATAAACTGACAACTTTTTTTAATGAATGGCCTGTCTAGTTCTCATTACCTGAGTTATATTGACGCTGGAAAGTGAACACAGCACACATTTAACAGAAGAGGGTCAGGGCCACTGAGGAAAGTCTGAATGCTTTTTCCTCAACACACAGACAATTTAAAATATATCACCAAGAATTCAATTTAGAGGTCTATATAAACTTCCCAGTTTACATTTTCCATTTCCTGGTTTTTTCCCCCCTCTAAATCCACATGAAGCACTAGTACGATCAAATACTTGACTCTTTAACTTAAAATATATTTACGCATTGGCCACTTCAGATTTATCTTTCCTCTTCCCAGACTTTTATTACAGTGATTACTATAGATTTTTTCCTTTCTCTCCATTTTAACTGGAAACCTGTTTAATGCTTACATTTCATTCAATTAGATATATACTAACCTTCTTTTTCATATGTACCTGTGAAATGTAATAGTTGGCAAGTCTCCCCTCAAAGGTGACATTTTCTGATTACTTTGAACTTCTTAGGACTAATATACATGAAAAATATTTGGGAACCAAATGTACTGCTCTTGTTTTACCTAGTAACCCACCTTTTATTTTTTGAACATATATGGGATCATCAAAAATTAGATTGGGGTGACAAAAGACTACTGAAATGTCTTTTAGATCTGAAGGGTGGTAAAATTCAGTACAGAACAAAAATAACTTTCCCGAAAAAAAAAGTGGGGACTATTATGGAAGAAGAGATTTCAAAACCTAAGCTGTCAGTTTCATCTCTGAAAATAATTTGAGTATTGAGTATACCTCAAAAAAGGTATAAAAATATTTTGTTTCAATTTTTCATATTTTTAATTTTTTTTTAATTAAAGTTTATTGGGTGACAATTGTTACACAGATCTGTTACACAGATTTCAGGTGTAGAATTCTGCACTACATTATCCATATCGCATATTGTGTGTGTTCACCACTCAGAGTCAGTTCTCTTTCCGTCTCCATACTATTAAACACCGTTTACCCTCTTCTAGAGCCCCCTACCCCCGCTTACCCTCTGGTAACCCTTATTGTCTATGTCTACGAGTTTTTGTTCCTTCGTTTGTTTGTCTTGTATTTTGTTGTTTTTAGTTTTATATACCACATATCAGTGAAGTCATAAGGTTCTCTACATATTTCTAATTTAATGAAGAAATCAAAGTCCCAGACTAGGAACTCTCCACAGACTACATACAGAAGCTTCAAGTAGCCTGTAATCTTTGAGTTTCCTTCCCACTATAAGAACCTATGGATGATGCATACTCCTAACTGCTGTATTTTCGCTGAACATGATAAAGTTCGGTATGTTCAATTCATACAGTTTCTTAGCCAGTAGTGCAAGCAAATTTTATATTTAGCAAAACATACATACTATATATATTTTATGATATAGTATAAACCCATTATTTAAAGTGTTTATAAAACCACACAGTTTATGAAAGAAATTACAGTATGAAAAGTAAAGTTTATACACTTTCTAAAGTACCAAGTAAGTCATGTATTTTAAAGGAAAACGAAGATTAACATAAAAAGAGGTGCATTATCTTTAAAAGTCCACTGGTACCAATGAAGTCTATTTTTTTTCCTGATAATCTCCTTATGAACCTGCTTATGAATCTTTAGACATAAAGATACATGTAAAGTATCAATCATTTCTGTGGCAATAGATTGTAATGTCGAAACAGACAGGAATATGGACTTCTAGTAAATATGTGATGTCTGTAGATAAATACAAAATTTGGCATAAGTTCAACAGAATAGACAAAATAGTCCAGATGACATTTACTTATATCCTGAGGTATTTTTTTCCAATGGCACAAATTATATATAGTAATATGTAAATTATTATTATAGATAAATTAATATTAAATTTTAGTTATGCTTTGATATTTATATAATTCTTCAATATTATTCCTCTCATTTCAGGACATTGAAAACACATTTAATTTGAAAAAGATAATCATTACTACTGATTTTATAATAATCCTCACACTCTAACAAATATCACTCATATTAAGTAAAACAAAAATGTACATTTATTCAATCAAAAAGGTAAAGAATAGAAATATACCACATTCATTCTCAAAGAGAGCAAATTCGCCTGGAAGGAGATGAAAATTGGTTCATGGATATAAGCAGATATACAGTATATTTGTGGAACTAAAATTTCATGGGAGGAGATTCAAAAAAATCTCTGTGGAAGTGGATGATAATGAAAAAAATGGTTGATAAACACTGAATACCCACCTTAGCTAAGGAAAAGAGTCAGTAACATAATACAAAATGGAGAAACTACAAAGTCATGGAAATTTAACTCAAAAAGGGAAGGAGTTTAGACTCTAACACTGAGGAGACAGTTCAGTGAAAAGAGTTGTGTCAGAAAAACTTGAATGTAAGATATAGCTCAACTTTTCATTAGACATGAGGCTTGTCCACATTACTTACCTTTCCTGAACCTCACTTTCCTAAGTTTATAATGGAGATAATATCTCAGCTCATCAGGTTGTTGAACTGAATGCAATAATGTAAATGAATAATGTAAATGTAAATGCATTAAAAATGATCAACACATGGTATTAAATAAATACATAGTTGAATTTATATTGACCAATTGAAACACTGAGGCGAATGTCTTCAAAAGCCTAGAAAATGATATTAGAAGATGGATTTAAATTAAAATAGTTTGAATATAAAAGAGTCCCTTAGCAATCAGTGGTCAAATTCAAAACTAAGTTATGGAAGTAAGCTTTAGAACTCCTATTTCTATACAATTTTAGGTGACTACACCTCCATATGTTCAGGATGATTTACACACTCATGAGCCTTAAAGCAAGGGGCTAGACTAGATGGTCTTGAATTCCCTTCCACCTCTATTATTTTCAAACCTCAAATAGTTTGTGTTAAATATGCTAGGTGAAAATCATATAGAATGGATATAATGGGAGAGATAAGACTCTAGCCCACGTTTTAGAGAACATAATAGCTTACATCTTGAAACAATGTGTTTCGCCTATGAATTTTTGTCAAAAATAACAAATGATGGTTGCATACGTAATTAACAGTTCCAGGGCTTACTTGAATATAAATCAGAAAGAAACAATATTTGATTAATGCATTACTAAAAGTTCATGTTCTAGTAGCCCTATGTGAATTGTCAGTGTGCGTTCCACAGCTCGTTATGATTTATCTTCATCAGCCATAGGCCAAAATTACCCGACTTCAATTACTTTGCTTACCAATTTTGGGAGAGGGAGAGAAATTCTGTCAGTCTACCACTGGAGATGGCTTAAAATGCCTGAGGTAAAGAAAGTAATCTACAGTTCCCTGACATTCACTGCTTCAAAGTCACTCACATTAACAACCATTCAGACTTGTTTAGTGCAAGCCAATTGCTTCTATTTCTCTCTTGTCACTTACATCAGCTTCCATTCAGATGTAACTCTTATAAAATTAAAAAATAAAATAAAAGTCTCCCCAAACCTGACAAGAGCATACATGGGTTCTGACGGAACGTAATGCCTCTTCTGAGTTTAATACAACTTTAATATAATAATTTTCAAATTCAGATTTTCACAAATACTCTACCCTTAAAATGTATGCTCATTTTCATTCTCTAATTTCCCCCCTAAAACATGGAGTGATGATGGACAAATTAATATATTTATCAAAATAAAAATCCTTGATAAACATATTTATCAAGATAAAAATTAAGAAGAAAAATCCTTCACTCATCCTAAATATAGCATAAGCAAAGAAAAACAAATGTCCTTAATTTCAACCAAGATTATGTCATTATTTATGATTATGAGAGAGATCAAGTTACATTTCAAACTATATAATATGACCTAATGTTCTTTCACTAAAAACTATTATAGTCATATAACAGACCATTAGCTTCCAGACAATTTAAAGCTCACAAGGTTCACATCAGTACTACAAAAAGGAAAAGGAGGTGACATTTAAATTACAGTAAGTGCGAATATGCTATCATACAACCTAACGGAGATACTAGTTTTGATGTTTATCTATAATGTAGTACTTCAAGACTTTGATGTTTTCCAAGCGGATTAACTAATTTTTGATATTATCCAAAATATAAATCTTATATGTATGAATAAAAACGTATGGCATATGCTACAACTACTAATGAACCGAATCGTACCCTTTATTCTAACTTTACTCTGTTTAATTTTCTTTCTCTTATGTGTCTGTGGGTATGTTTGTGTATAAGAGAGAGAAAAGAGAGAAAAGACATTGGGATAGCTCTTTCTAGACTTTACCAAGTCTGTTTGTGGTCAGAAAGTCAAAATGTGAGCATAGCTGATACACTCACTAAAACTGCCTTCCACATTTTACATATGTGGAAAAAAAAACCTGAGGTAAAAGCAATAAATCCAATTATATTTAGATAGAATTAATTGTCAAATCCTGGGTAAAGTCTGCATTTCAATTCAAGAATGAGTCAAATGACCCAGCAATCCCTCTCCTGGGTATATACCCAAAAAATCTGAAAACATTTATCCGTAAGGTATATCTTATGTACTCTGATGTTTATTGCAGCTTTATTTACGGTGACCAAGACAGGGCAACAGCCAAAGTGTCCTTGATAGATGAATGGATAAAGAAGATGTGGTATATATAGACAATGGAATACTACTCAGCCATAAGAAAAAATGAAATGGTGCCATTTGTGAAAACATGGATGGATCTTGAGATTATGCTAAGTGAAATAAGTCAGACAAAATGTTGAGAACCATATGACTTCACTGATATGTAGGTTATAAAACTGAAAGCAACAGAAGAACAAAACAAACGAAAAAACAAAAAATAATAGACATAGACAATAGTTTAGTGGTTACCAGAGAGTAAGGGAGGGAGAGGGATGGTAGATCGAAGTAAACGAGATCAAATATATGGTGATGAAAGAAGAACAGACTCTGGTGATGAACACACAGTGTAATATATAGATGATGCATCACAGAATTGTACACTTGAAAACTATATAACTTTACTAACCATTGTCACTCCAATAAACTAATTTTTTTTTAAAAAAGAATGAGTCAAAAACCTTTTTAATGTGTTCAATTAATACAAGGAAGAACAGACTCTTTCCAGGTACTGTGCTTCCCTGAAAATAAGACCTAGCTAATCAGCTCTAATACATCTTTTGGAGCAAAAATTAGTATAAGACCTGGTATAATATAATGTGATGATAATATAATATAATATAATATAATATAATATACTATACTATACTATACTATACTATACTATAATATAATATCTGGTCTTATTTTACTATAAGACTCGGTATAATATAATATAATACCTACTCTTATATTAATTTTTGCTCCAAAAGACGCATTAGAGCTGATTGTCCAGCTAGGTCTTATTTTCGGGGAAATACGGTTGCTCTAACTGGGTAAGGTCTATTAATGTTGAAAATTGAACACTGAAAGAAACTGCAGGAAGCAGCCAATGTTAACAAGCTCTGCACAGTATTCTGCTCAGAGATGGTGATCAAGATCTCAGAAAAACATATGGTAAACATGAACACTGACAGGCTTCTCTGTTTTCATTTCTATGTGATAAGCACAATTATAGGTGCCCTTAATAGTTCATCACTGTGTTAGTTATTCTTAGAGTTATTTCAAAGTAAAACCTGAGACTTATACAGAAATAGAAGCAGGTAAGGTTATTTGGTATACCTGCTTATATATTTAATACACTTAAAAAATACCTTTGAAATATTACATTCTCTAAAATAATATACTAGAAATAATCATATACATATATACGTGTATATATATGTATGTATATATATGGAACACAAGGGTAGATAAATCATGGTAAAATGACTGAATTTAATTGAGGAGGTAGAATGAGAAACCAATGACAATTATGGTTACAAAATGGAAGACAAAATGAAAGACAAATGCTATATAACATTACAGGATAAAATAACAATGTTTCTAATATATTGTTAATACCATTGTAATTTCTTTTTTGTTTTCTACCAATTAATAATAATTCATTGATAGCAAAAGCTAAAGAGTGACCATGTAAATTTTTAAAAAAAATGAATTTCAAAGAATAATCATTTTGACTCCTTAATATTTAATATCTTATAATACGTTTTCTTAACTCATGTGATATTTAAAATATACCTGATATTACTGAATAGTTTTCCCATATTACAAGTGACACTTCTTTATACAAATCTCAGATGCAATTCTACATATGTTTACATGGATATCTATGTCTATGTCTATATTTATATCTACATTTTTATCTGTATCTATATCTAATATATACCGGGGTGCCAAAAAAATGTACACAAGTGGACACATTGGTCTACATTGCTCAAGCAGTAGTTCGCTGTAATCAGAAATGTCTGGACGCCGATGGTAAACACTTTGAGCACCTCTTGTAATTGCAGAAGTCAAAAGTGACTTGCACTCATCTTTTGTTACTGGTATATATTGAATGTTACAATTTCAATACAGTTTTCCTTTCTTAAAATGTGTACACATTTTTTTAGCATCCTCTGTATATATATGGTGTCAAATCTATGTGTGCAAAGTTATGTTTAGAATTGCTATGAAACCCCCCAGAACTTTTGGGCGTATTTCACTAAAAAAACTTAAATGAAGGAACGAGCAAGAGAAATAAAAGAAAGAAAGAAACGCTGTGGCAGGAAAATTTTACATAGCTGGCAGTCATTTCAGTTTTACTTATTTTATTTTTATTATTCAGTTTCCCGTTAATATATGAAAAGTTAATTAAATATTTAATGCTAAGAACTAGTGCATAGGGAATACATTTTGCAAATTATTTTATCCAACCATTAACTCTTTCTCTTTTTCTTCTTTACACACACACACACACACACACACACACACACACACACACAGTAACAGATGTACTCATATGAAATAAAGTGCACCAAAAATTAATGATAATTTTTTCTGCATGATTTTGGAGTCAAGGATTTTAAGATGATTTTGTTTTAGTTTTCTTGTACACTTGCTTTCAACATTTAAAAGTATGATAGAAATGAAAGAGAAAAATCAAACTTTATGGACACTTGAATTCTGCATGAATCATGAATTTCTAGATTAAGTTCTCAAAGTTTTTCTTCCAGATCTTGATAAGGACAAAGTTACTAAAATCCTAACCAGCAAATATTCTTATTGGCTTTAATATTAAGTGTTCATAGGAGACACAGATTTTAGAAAATCGCTCATAGCCTCAAGACAAAATAATTTTGTAGCAACAAAGAGCAAAGAGACATTCACAAGGATTGCCTAAAGGATAAGTATTACAGACATTTCTCTAGATGGCTCCATATTATCCTTGAATCAAGCCTGAGCCCTGCAGAAGATATATTGTTCTTATCCTTAGAATTAAGACAAGATCTATTTTTCTGAAGCAACTGATTTATTTTACCTTATAAAACTGTGACTTCTGTGGATAAAATTATTGATTTTGGAGTCACAGTGTTTGGATTTACATCTAAGCTCGACCATAGTTAGTTGGACAAACATTTCTCTGAGATTTCTTTACTGCGTATGTAAAATACAACAATATTATCAGTTTGCAGGCTCACTGAATGATAAGTAACATAAGCATGCGTCAAATACTGAACACAGTTCTTAGTATGCTATAAGTGATTGATAAACATTAGCTCTTTCATTATAAATAATAAACATCATAACTATTAACCAAATTAATTAATAAAAACTGTTAATTTTACTTTTACTACCATGTCTCCCTGAAAATAAGACCTAGCTGGACCATCACCTCTAGTGCGTCTTTTGTTGCAAATATTAATATAAGACCCGGTATTATATTATATTATTATATTGTATTATATTATATTATATTATATTATATTATATTATATTATATTATATTATATTATAGACCGGATCTTATATTATAGTAAAATAAGACTGGGTCTTATATTAATTTTTGCTCCAAAAGACGCATTAGAACCGATTGTCCAGCTAGGTCTATTTTCAGGGAAATAGGGTAGTAATAAACTCAAGTCTATGGTTTCCACTAATAATACCAGATTCTATTACGTAAATGTTTGTTTACTCCATAACCCCTGGAATTTATCTATTTTGTCCTTACTATCCCTTCCTCCTAATATCAACATAAGATTCTTCTGTTCAACTTTGTATGTTCTAGTAAACCATCTCAAATTATTCTGGACATTAAGGATGCAAATAGCACATATATTCTTATGTAAATATATAAATAATTAAATGAAGACTACTTATTTTTTTAATGTGTAATCAATGTCATCAGGCAACAAATAGAAATAAAGTATAGAAATAATAATCCTTTCAAGATAAAACATTCAACTTCTCCAAAATTAATCAACAATGATAACAAAAAACTTCTTTGGAATCAACCTGGTGCTTTAACTGACACATAGTGTGTACTATGCCCTATACATAAATATGTAAAAAAAAATCATGACAACACAAAATTATTACAATTTGGTTGGTGAGAAAAGCAAGATGGCACAAAAATATATACACAGCCTGGAAAAAGTAATCTAATTTTAATAGTAAAAATTACATTAATATGCTACTTGCCAGCAAGTACTCTAACAAATGAAATAAATTTTAAACATACAAGTTTAAATTAAAAACTATACCATAATTTTAAAAAGTTTATTATTACTATTTATCACGAAAAGATAAAGTAACATTTCACTTCTAAACTGAACAAAAAGCGTATATAAAATTGTTTTCATATTTGTTATTATAGTATCTTTCTCAGCTGAGATATTTTGACATTTTTGACTTTGTTTTCCATACTACTCTGCCTCCCCCAATAAGTTGTATTTTACATTACTTGGCTAGGTAAATGGGTCATACAACTGGGTGGGTTATAACAAACTTTCCTACAGAGAAATTATTCCTATATAATTTTCAGAAAAATTACATTACCCAGCTGTCCAACTATGGTAAGATTCTCTACTTTTAAGCATTCTAGTAGGTCCAAATTAAAAAGCAGAATGAATATTTTATGGCATATGAAATATTATGACATACTGTACTTTTAATAAGATTGCCACCCACAACTGATAAATTCACTTTTTAAATATTGTTTCTACTTTTCTACTTATTGTTTCTACTTATTTTGACTTCCTCCAAATTCAGTTTAGAACCTGATTCTAACGGCTACACCTGACCTAGCATTTTATTGAAATAAGTACTAAATAAAAATTTGTTAATAGTTATTTTCACTAACGACCTACCTTTTAATAAAAATTTAACCAAGTTCTAGTCCAGGCCAAATATTTTCAGTTCTGAAAATTTTAAGAATCTAATTTAAAACAACATTCTAAAATCAGAGCCAAGTGATATGTTTTACACCTGAAAACAGAAAATGGCACTCAGAAGTTGAAATACTTTCCAAACTAAGTTACTGGAATAAAAATGCTGCTGAATGACCGAGAGTGCCAGAAAATGTGTTCTCACACAAGCACAATCTTAGGACTAAATCTTTTGATATCTCCCAATTGGTAACAGTTCGATTTCATTCCTTCAAGTGTTTTGACTGAAATGAAAAGGAAAAAAAGATTTTGCTCAAAATAAAAACAGCCCAAGCCTAAATTAATTACATGGTTTAAAGTACATGACTTCATACAATCCTCAATTATACTTATTTACAGAAAAATGTGTTTGCGTGTATCCTGAACTAAGTTTTCCATGTTAATCTGCAATATCATTAACATATTGAGTCTCTAAATAGACGCTTTTTGTTAGTATAACCATCCTAAGTTTAACGATATGATGACCAAAGTCAGAAAGTCTAAGTCAATCTTGAGTTACTTAAATTGTGTCCATCACTGAAGATTAATCTCTTCTTTTTACTTTGTATTTGGTAAAGTTTCTTCTTTAATAAATATTTAATTTTATAAATGAATGATTTTAATTAATGTTAAAAAATAAGAAATATACCTATAAAATTATTACCTGAGTTTTATTCTTATGTTGTCATACATTGATTTTCTCACTTAGTATTATACTACATACAAATTAAAACTTCACATATAATTTTAATGGCTATGCAATATTTACCATAAATAAGGCGTAATTTACAAAATCATTTCCTTATGTTGAGCATTTAGTTTTCTTGCCAATTTCTACAACTCTATACCATGTTAATACAAAAATATGTGTGTATAATTTTAACACAAACATCACAATTCAGATAATGCATATAAACATTTTTATAACAAATGCCATGCACTTTTCTGAATATATACGAGAGAAAAAAATTTACATTTGACTTGAAACACAAAATAAATTAGCAGTGATGAAATAAATGTTGCAATCCTAATGACTATTTTCATGTTATAGGAGTTTTCTTCTGTTTTAATTGTTTTATTACTCAACATGTATTGAATAAGATTGAATTTTTTTAAATAGCCAAATAGATTTTATGAAGTATTAGTTTAAATATCATAATTAAAGTGTTAATTTTGAATAACACAAAATTAAATATAATTAGTAAGTTAATGTCACAACTACTAGAAGGTAGACAAAGGCTGCTCTAGAGTATTGCCTGTAGAAGCTTGAGTGTATCTGGGAAGGTCAAACTCCTCTGCAGGCCACCAACGAGTGGGTGGGTGGGAAGACACCTATATCTTCACTATCTATGCATAGACTTAATTTCTATGAACCGCCATCTATATCAATATCTATAACTACTTCTATCCATTTAGTCAGCGCATCCTAGTCTACTATGGGAAAATGACAGAGACTGAAAACATGGGCAATTCCTTAATAATCTTATCTGGGAAGTTGGAAAAACTATTGATTTTAGTCTGCATATTCTAAAGATAGTATTTCCTAACTCAATAACTTTATTTAAAGTACAAACAGATCTTACATGGCATATTAAGTTACCAAAGAAATGACCTCTTTCTCAGGAGTGCCACGTTGGGATTTAGCACTGAGAATTCATGTGTCAGCTTTTCAAATAATGTAATAAACCTTTCATTTCAACTCCATGAGAGATATAGATAGATGTAACAACCAAAGATGAAAAAAATTAAATAAACTAGTTCCAAACCACACATGATTGAAAGGGCATTTTCGGAGAACAAAACCTGTAACTAAAGAAAGTATAAAATTGAAAAGGCAGAAGAATGTTCACATTTCACACAAACTGACAGATTATGAATGACCTGAAGGGTTAGGGTTATAAAAACTATAAAATAGGTCTTTTTAGAAAACAAGTCCCCGCATAAGTCATAAAAAAATTGTAAATCCCTGAGATTGCGCACTGGTATGCATGGACATATGCACAAACATAATTGAGAAAATAATAAATCAAAGAGGCAAAGTACACACTTCTAAGGAAAGCTTCCCTTTAGTTTCACTGTAACCATTACCTGGGTATAATGATATAGCTTATAAAGGAACAAGGAAGTAGGATGTATCTAAACGAGGAGGAGAATAAGAGTAGGCTAGGGAGAGAAGGAAAGGGAAATGGAAAGAAAAAGAACACCTTAAGTAAAACTTTACCTTCCTCGATATAGTTAATCCAAAATAATTTCAGCCAGCCTGTCACAACCTACTTATACATCAATGGGGTTTGAGTGACGAAAATTTGTCCAGCCAGAAGTGATGCCATATTTGTCAAAAAGATTGAACTGCACTTTCACGTTAGTACAAAAAAATGACAGTGCATGATTACTTCCACAAGCACGAGGTTGTTTAGGGAATCATGTGAGTGCCTTAACAGTAGGTAGTAATGGAAAATGTCGATTTTTTTTTTTTTTGCCTTTCAAGGTAGGCACTTGTAATATGCCTTGTTACACTGCCAAACCATTTCTCACTCCAAACTCCTTAAATACCACCTGTCCAAGCTGAGAATATATTTTTTTTTAACTGAGACATTTGCACTATTCCTTGTTAAAAACCACAGTATAACAAATGTTTTACAAGATTCACGAAAATTAAAATATTATGTATTGTTTGTGATAAAGGAGAAGCTCTGTTTCACTGTTCTGTTACATGCAGGCACACATTTATTTCTCTACTATTCAGACTTTTGAAGACTGGTGTATTAAAAGGCTGTAATTATACCTTCTTGTTTTTTAAAAGAATATTTCTAACAATGCAAATTTCTTCATCTGATCAATTCTTGACTTTAAATTCAAGATGACAGTAATATTACCCAATTTTAACTTTATTGTTACAAACATATGTATATATGCTTATCTCAAAACATATTTCTAAGAGCTTAGCATATTTCCAAATACGACACTTTCTCTCAGAGCCAATTTCATAATAGAGGTGATACTAACTCAACTTGTAAAAAGGTAATAAAGGAACTGATCAACCAATTTTAGAATGTACATAAAAAACTGATTACACTAAACATAACTTTAAAAAATCTTATTGCTTATTTACAAAATTACAATTATAAAAATATTGTAACTAAGAGAAAATGTTATCAGTTTAAAAAGTAGAAATCCAATTAACCTACCCCATATAATTGACATTATAATCAAAGTCTAAGGAATAGTTTAAGGAATGAATCACTAAAAATTCTCTCAGTTTTTTGTTCTAATAAATCAATTATAGAGTCATTTCCTTAAGATGATACTTGTACTGCTGATTCATAACACAATCTCAGTTTTGCTGACCTATTTGTTAGTTCATAAGAACATTCCACTAAAATTTGACAGTGTACCAACATTTGTTTTCTGATCTTCACTTAAATACATACATGCTTTATTTCTCCTGCTTTGGTGAAATTCCTTGGAAAGTATAGATATTTAAGTATGCTTTATACAGGCTTTTGAATTGATGATTTAAAGAATCACACTAATTATTTGCACTCAAATGTAGGATTTGATAGAAAATTGATAAGACACGTTTTTGTAACTCAAAGTTCTAGCAAGATGTCAGTGCCACTCTCTGCCCCATACAAGGATCCCAAAGAATGAGCAAGCCGTCACTGCTGCTAATCCCTGGTACACATGCTCACACCCTCGTGTTGTGGTGTGGAAACCCCTGACAGGTGACGTTCTACATAAGAGCACCATGAATCTTTGAGGTGAGGTACCATGGGAGGTCAGAGAACAATACAGGAAAAAAGATAGAAAAGTACTCACTCAACAGTATCAGCTGACTCGTGAGTTCATCTAGAATGAACTGGTGAAAATCTACACTAAATAAAATTTTGATTATACCCTTGGCTTAATGCTATGAGTTGCCCATTATGGGAAACATTTAAAATACACCAATAGATGTCACAATTCGACAAACAAATCAGTCTTTATAAAGGCATATACTGAACATGCTTAATACATTTGTACAGCCATTATATATTTTAAAGTTGTTTCTAAGAAAAAAAATAAGTTTCAGTATTCTGAACAGCTCCTGCAATAAAATACTAATGTATACAATATAAGCCGCCCCCACCCCCAGGGGGGGAATGGTATGCTTTTTAAAATGTGACTGAATTAAATTTACTTGAATTTCTAACTCAGGGAAAGCACACCCATGACTCTGACACCATGAATGAGATGGTGATGATACAGAAATCTGCAGAGCCTGCTCTCTATTGACCTGTAGACCCATGAATACGAATCTCTACCCAATATCCTACTTCTAAAACTAAACACAACTTCTTCTCTTCTAACACCTTCCCTAATGTTTTACTCTTTCAACTTAAAACCTATCACTATACCTTAACATGCCAAGTCAGAATTCAGTTCCACTGTGTCACAAAATTCTACTGATCGTACATCTCAAATCTGTTTCAACTCTGCCTTTTCATTGGAATTCATTTCAAGAACTGATCAACTTTTGCTGAGACTGAGGTAGCCGCCTTCTAATCTCCCTGAAATCTTCCAACTTTTTTCCTAAACTACCACTAGAGAATCATTTCTAAAAAAAACAAATAAAACATTTTAATATCATAAAAAGCATTCCAACTACTTATTCTTTAAAAATCACTGCCTTGGTCAAAGTATTTCAATGTATCAGTTTTAAAAATTTACATGGACAGATGGATGAATAGAAAAAGATAGGTGGATATATATGTGGTATATCAAATATAGCAAAAGGTAAATTACAGTGGTCGATTTTTGGGTGTCCACAGAATAATTCTTTTAGATTTTCTGCATGTTTATAATTTTTAAAATGTCAGAAAAAGTTACTTTTTCTGAAATAGCATGCAATGTAGTAATGTCTACACTTACTGTGGGCTTCTTATGTGCTAAATAAGCATTGTGCATGCATTATCTCTAGTGCTGAGCAGAAAAAGGTTTAACACTTTTATAATGCTTTTGGCTCTCCAAAAAACAGAGGAGATGGTAACAAAAAAAAGTCCTGATTTGTTTAGCATTTGCCAATTTCCATGCTGTAATACTCTCACAACAATTTTAAGTTTCCCAAGACAGAATTAGAAGAGATTAGCATTAGTGCATCATTATATAGTATCTCCAACATGCAGATAAAATAGATAGAAATAGCCCCAAAAACATAGATAATAAAGAAGTTTTGAGTACTTACTACTTTTGTTTAAAATATAATTGATATAATTGTTTGTATAATTATTTTTTAATAATAATTTAACAACCAGATGACAAAATTACTGAAAGCTTAGCAATCAGTTCTCAGCTTTAGCATACCATGGATTATTTCACTAATATTAAATTGGGCAAATTTAATTGTTGATCATTATTTTACAGATGACAATATGAAATATTAGAGAAGTTAAGTTCCTTGCCCAGGAGTAAGTATGGGACCCAGCTTTCAATCTAGATTTTACTGACTCACAAACTTTTTTATCTCATTATTGATTATGCTGAGGAGCTGCTGCTTGATGAAATTCTACTCATATTTCAAGGTTCTTTTCTGCTCCTATTGAGCTAAAAACCACATCTACTGTACCACTTATTGGCCTAATTGTTTACCTGCATGCCTGTCTTCTAACCTCTCTAGGCAGCTCAGCCTAAAAATGCACCCAGGAAGCCTGGATTTCAACCTACTGTCTGGTGCATAGTAAGTATAGAACTCCTTATGAACTACATATAGAACACACATGAACTTCTATGACCATGATTCCCTCGACTCTGAGCGGCTGCAGGGCAGCCTTCATCGTAGAATACCAGCATGAAGGCAGTGCCTGATACATAGTAAATACTCAAGTCAAAGAAAACAAGGAAATGCAATATGGATAAGAGTATTGGTTTTCTCATTAAATATGAGTTTGATATTGATCAAGTCACTTCACTGCTGAGTCCAAAAGCCCTGAATGGTGATAAATGGGGGAATTGGACTTGATTAATGATAGAGTACTTTCCTGTACTAAAACTGCAGGTATGCCCCGCTGATGCCAGTAAAGTACATTGATATAATACAGTGTGTGTCAAACTTTTCAGCTATATAGCAAAAAGACATGCATAATCCTCATTTTAGCATTTAAAATAGCCAATCACTAGAGTTTTAGTAATAAAAGAATGGTTAAATAAATTATAGTACATATGTCCAATGGGATATCGAGTAATCATTAAAGATGATGGTTAGAATGTCCTGTAAAAACGCAGGAAATAACTTAATATGAGGGCAAGTAAAATAAGCAGAATATAAAATTACACGTATCGTCTACTGATAACTTAAAGAAAAACTAGAGAAAAACAATACTTCGTTTACAAAAATGGCAATAGTTATGTAAACATTGTAGCATTATGTGTTATTTTTTAAAAATCTAGCTGCCAAATTTGATGTAATGATTTGTTATGTGTAATTTATAAAAATAATTTAAGTGTATAAATTCTAATGAGGTCTTTACAAAATCTGGATCTTCCAGCAAGGGACTTTCCCCTCAGGGCTACTTAGTACACCCCTGGCACATTTTCTCCTTCTAAGCAGAGCAAAGTCTGTTGTTTGAGAAAGCAGACACATGCACAATACACACACATGTATGATGTAGAATTCACCAGAGGATAAGATGGAGAAAAATGAAAGGGAACTTTTGAACAATGGTGTTGCTTCCTAGTATTTCTCAATAATGTAATTTTTAAGGCAGTATCCAAATTGCTAAAAGTGATTGCAAAACTTTAAAAGAAAACTCAAATGGGTTTAATTAAGCTGAAAAATCAAATATTAACTTAATTGAAAAAGCTGACCTTTTCCAAAAATAACTGGTTCATTGTTGGAAGTTAGCCTTAAAAAATTGAGTTTTTCTCTCTGTGCAGAGTAAGCCAGAGTGAAATAGAGGCAGAAGTTAAAGGATTATCTGAGCCAGCTGGAAGAAGAATTTAGAGAAAAAGTTTTCTACCTGTTGCTTTAAAAAGAAGCAGAGTTCTGTATTCTACTGATGTACTTTCTGTGAGGTTAAAATACAAGGGGCAGGGAATGGGAGGAATCACTTATTTGTGGTTTAAAATTAAATAGAACAAAAAACATTTAAGTAAAATTAAATAAAACGATGAGTCAGTTTCCACATTGTGTGACTTATTAGAAGGGGAACTACATGTTAGTTAAGTCATTGTTAATTTTACTTTTTTAAAACGAGATAAATGAGAAATGTTTTCTTCTCTACTTTATGTCCATCTCTACCATAGAGCCTGGTAAGAATTCAAAATTCATTGACTAAATCATCAAGGTAAGACCACTGGCCTAACCCATCATAGAGTGTATGTTACTAGTCTGATATAAATATATTGTTTTTGTTTAAGAAGAAGAAAGCTCCATGTTATTACAGCATATTGTATTTAATGATGGCACACAAAGGCTGCATCTCCCTGGTGAAAAAACAGCTATTGTTATCCTCATTTTGTAGTTCTTAAATTACTAGAGAGAACTCCGATATATTCGTCCAAAAATCACAAATTCATCAATGTACCAATTTGTTTTCAAGTTATGTTAGGTTTTTCCCAAAAGCATTGTGCTTTAAAATGCAATCATATAAAGGTGACAAAATGAATAACAGCTTAAAATAATATTATTTAGTATTGGGAAAATTAAATCTGTAAAACATATTCTTAAATTCCCAATACTATTATAATTTACTGGATGGCAAAAAGAAGTTAAAAATTAATGAAGCATGTAAACAAGCAAAGATTACTGCCTTTTTTTTTTTTTTTAAACTAGACATCCATTCCTTCATTTACCTGCAAGGTCTCTCTTAGAGAAGAAAAAACTTATAGGAAAGAATTATGTTTATCAATAAACAATACCCTGAATCACGAGCAAGGGTTTTAGGTGCTCTTGACTTACAGAAATACCTAATTGGCACATGAATTATTTCATTCTCCTTCTACAATTACTGTTAAAAGAGAGACTGATAACCACATACACACACACACACACACACACACACACACACACACACACACCCCTTGTTTCAACAAAAAAATATTATAGATTCATATGTAATATTAGTATAAAAATATGATGTTGGTATATTTTGAGGGGTGGATATAACATAGCAGAATACAGAGCCTACTTAAAAACAAAGTAAGTGACAGGTAAAGATAAACTTTTCTTTCTGATTGTTTATTACTCCTTTACTGTGAAGGATTACATAGAGGTGGGAAACAACAAAGCCAGAGAATGAATGATGAGTTAGTTAAACTCAAACTTCACCTACATGATTTGGCTGAGAAAATAAAAATAAGCATCACTCAGTGATTTCTAGGCCATGTCATATGTAGTGACAGCTGAATTTGAACAGATCTTGCTTACGGTGACATAAAAGACATGGATTTCTGCCCTTGGAAGATTTTATGGAGTTCACGAAGTTTAAGAGAACTAAGAACACTTGAGAATTTACTCATTATCTCTTTTCTACGAATGTTCTTTTCCCCTCTGCAGTTTATATACAGACTGGTGGAGAAAAAAAAAAATGAAGACTCATCCCGACAGCATGTTAGCTATAATAAGGCCGTATCTTGAAGAAAGATAATGAAGACCAGAAAGTGATAGTCTAAAATCATTATTCCATCTTCAGATTTAAGGTAATTAAAAGTTAAATGATGAAAATACAATATTTTTATAAACTCATTTCTTCAATTCAAAAAATTGTACAGAGTGACCAACATTCTCTAAAAATGCTAATTATAACTCAGATGGGTCTGGATAAGTGAGTTTCAAGAATTATCATTAATCAGTACTCTTAGCCAAGAAAATGTGACTGCTTTCTTTTTTCTTTTTGCCAGAGCCTGATTTAAGAGTTTTCTTTCTAATTCCAAAGCAAAGAAAATAAACTATAATTGAATAAGAGGAAAATAATAAAAACAGGGAGTGACAATTGAAACCAGAGGTGGATTCTCTCAATAAAATGGAAGTAAAACATGGACAGACTATGCACCCATGTAAGCCTGATGGCACCATCAAGGGTTCTGATGCTCACAGGTTGAGTCTCGTAAAATGGTCTTCATAATTAACAATTTCCTTAGTGTTTGATATCTTGATTCATAGCTTTTTAAATTCTGTATAGATTATTTTCTTCTTCAGACACTCCAGGGCTATCATTTAAGACATTATTAATATATAATTTTATTTTTATTCCTATTTCCTGGTACCAAATAAAAGACCTAGGACCATACAGAAAATCCAGGATGTTTAATGGGACTGATGTTGTTATTCAAATTATTTCCACCTGTCAGTTTTATTGTAGTATGCAAAATTCAATAAATACAAATGAAGCCAATAAAAAGAGTACTTAATGATATCATTAACACACTCAGCTTGTGGTAAAGTACTAGGGATATATACAAATAGCGTCATTTTTACTGGTTACCAAATGCTAGTATCTAGCAACAAACTAAGTCAGAAGAAGACAATTTGAAGCTCAAAGCAACCCCACTTAATTATACAGCTACTAATCATGTCCCTTACAAGGAAATGTTCCATGAACTCTGTATGGTTAACTGTACATCCCATGCTTGAGGTGAAAATCAAAAACGGTAGTAGGAAAACAAAAAAGGTAGTAGGAGACATAATTTTTATGTCTGTTTAACTTTCATGAGTCGTATGCTAGGAGTTCTTAGCATTATAGACCATTAGCAGGGTTTACACTGCCTCCCCCATCTCCCTCTCTTCCCACGGAAATTTAGAATATATAAACTCCATAGAAATGTAAAATAACAGTTCTATAATCCACGAACTCCAGAGAATTCAAACAACAAACCAAACAAAGTAATTTGATGATTTAAATTAAAATATGAATTATACTTTTCACTTAATACCTCCATCTGTGCATGTAGTTTCCCTATGTGTTGTTGGAAAAGAAAGAGAGATGGCAAATCATTCTTATGGTGACAACTGGCTGCACATTGTTTCATGCATTATTTCACATTTAAGTAATCAGGGATAAGGCTATGGGTTTCTTCCACAGAAGTGTGAATCCAGCCATGTTCAGAAAAGAAAGGTTAACACAGTTTTCAAACATATTGCTTAGGAAAATTAGCTTTTGGTCAGAAATTATCCCTCTCATCTCTGGGTTTCCAAAGTACTTGGTTTTTTATTATATCAGGAATCCTGTCTTATTATCTTCTGTCCTAAATGTGGCAATGTAAACAATTTTGAACCTCAATGAAATTTATGGAATGAACAAATGTCCCATGATATACACAGTAGCTCTTGAATTCTTCTCTAATCTTTCATAGTTTTCTCTAAAATAATGTGTTATATCATGGGTTTTGCATATGTATTAATGATATTGGAAAATGCACATGCTTGAAAAAATAAATCAAACAATAAAGTAAGTTAGATCACATCTGTAAATTGTCTTTAAAATCCTTTAATGATTATTAGGAATGACAACATTTTCCAGGAATTTATAGATGTCCTGTTTCTGATTGAAAATGAGAGATATACTGTAGAGAAGATTATATCCAATATACTTTTTAAAATTATTATAAGCATGTTTTCATGGTCTCTCTGCCTCAGCCTTTCCTTAGCTCTAACTCACCTTCCACACAGATGGGATGATGTTTCTAAAAGTAAATCTAGTAATGTTAGTCTGCTTCTCAAACACACAGCCTGTATCACGTAAGACCTTGCCACATTCCACCTGCAGCTTCAATTTTACCGCAGCCCAGAGTTAGCCTATACTCCATCTATTTTCAGAAACCCCAAATCATCAGCAATGTTTGTTTACTACTGGGTTAAACAAGTGGTTATCTCTGTTTTTAATTCAATTTCTATTCTTGTCTGCTGTAAAAACTCAGTTGATTTTTAAGATCCAGCTTAAGATCCAGCCCATTCCTGGGCACAGCTTATCTAAAACATTCCCTTAAAAAACAGTTTCTTCCTCTAACTTCCTATCACTTTGCATTTTACTCTTTCTTGATAGGTCTGTCCTTGGTGACTATTAGGGACTTAAGTGCCAGGCATTTTGCTTGTATCACTTTGAAGACCTAGTATGGAACCCAGTGTTGTTAACAAAGAAAGAAGCCAAGAAACGTGGTCTTTTTTCCCCCCACTGAATAGATAAATGTCATTCAAACTGAAATAGTCTCCACGGAATCAGAAGACCAAAATCAGGTTGTTACTCACTAAAAAGAAAAATGTAAAAAAAAAAAAAATTTTCTCTTTCAAGTTTTCAATAAAATTGAAGAACCGTTTTCCATTACTTTTTTATAGATTTTTATCTTTAGGTACTTTTTTCTGTCTTACTTCAAAATATTAGCATTGTGTTTTAAAATTCTTGCTCAAAAACAATAAAGAAGGTGTATGAAGATCATATATATGAAATTAATATATTTCAAAAATTGTTAAAACAAGTATTGATATAAGCCTTCAATTTAAAACAAACAGTATGTCATCCTTACACTGTTAAACCATACCAGTTTTTACAAAAGTTGTTCATTTTCTTTTAACCTCAAGGCTGAGTTTCAATGATACCTCCTCTTTGTGATTGATAACTATCTTAGACCACTGTAAAAATCGATACATGGTTCCATTTTGCTGATGAAGCTGTAGCCATAAGGCCAAAATTTAATTCCTCACCTTGTGGTTTCTGGTATAGGTCTGAGTTTTGTATTGTTTAGTTCTTCAATTTTGAATTTAGGAGAGAAAGATACATTTTTAGTAAATGTTTACATTTAAAATTAGACACTCTCCTTTTCACTGCTTCATAGATATACATGTTTCACTGAAAAGTGCCAGGAGCATTGAACTTCCATATAAGAGTATAAAGTAGTTTTCCCAACTGTGTAAATATATTACATTCTGGACACCCTGAACTCTTGACCTTCCCTATGAGCGAGATGCTGCTAAAATGTCAGTTAATCATAAAGCAGTGCCACAATGGGTTACCCAGAAGCATAAGACATTATAAAAGAGCAATTTTAACATGTGATTGCCAAAGCATGCAATGCAGACAATGTCTGACGATGGCATATTTTATTTCCATTTAATAAGAGAAAGAGAAACTGTATTTTCTTAGGTTCGATACCAGATGCTATACCCAGAGGAAACAGACACACACACACACACACAGAGCATACTTGCTTTGTTCAATAGAGTTTTTGAATTACTTCCCATTTAAGACAACTTCACATTTGTACCTTCTTTTTTTTAATTTGTAAAATGCCTGAAGAAGCATTATGTGAAAAATAACATGGGTCAGCCACCACAGGCTGCGCTTACCACCACTCCTAACTTGAGAGACGCTGACACAGGTAATTGAAGTCACCAGATGATTGTAAGATACGTTAGAAAGAAAATAAAAAAATAGCTTCTGTAGCTAGGTTAGAGAAAGAAAAAGTAAAACCTTTCTAAATAATTTAACTGTTTAAAATATTTAACACATAGCCTATACTTGAGTGTTAAGCATGTTAATAAATTACACTTTCAATAAAAGTGAAGTTGCAAACATAAAGCTGTGTTTTTCCAGGTAATGTTAGCCGTGCAGGTATTATTTTTAAAAATGTATAGCCCTCCCAGATTTTACCTATTGTGCTGCCATTTATTCCTTCTATACTCTTCTGAAAGGGGGAAAAAATCCACAATAGTAGGAGAAAGGGGAAAGAATTCACAGTTTTCAAGTAAAACCCAGTTTTCAGAAAATTGGTTTGTGCCCCAGCTGCCAAGTTGTCTGATATCAGACAAGTCATTGTTCTGTTTTGTTTTTCCTGAATCCACGAGCCACAAAATTGGGATAGTAATGTATCTAACTCAGAGGATTGATGTGAAAATAAAATACGATAGATTAACTTCATATGCTGATTATAAAACAGTACTAATCAATACTTAACTATGAAAATCTACATTTGCAAGCAGAAATATAAAATTTACTCACTGACACACATAAATAAAACCATTTCATTAACTTGCTATAAAATTATTTATTGACAGGTTTCTGCCAAGAAAAAAAAAATGAACGATAGCCAGAAATAAAATTTCAATGGCTTAAATACCTAAAAATGCAATACTTACCATCGTAAATTGTAACTAATTTGCTCTTTGATTGGTACTAAATAGCAAAAAACGTTGTTTCTCTGTGATACACCAAGATAAAATAAGAATTTCTGAGAATTGGAAAATAATCACCATACCTTTATTATTTACAAGAAATTCATGGAAATTTATATCAGACACATGCACGGCTAAGAAATTTTTATACTTATTTTTAAGGCTTCTTGGTCATCTTACATGTGGGATATATTAAAATAGCTATTTCAAGATAATCAACATTTATTCAATCAGATGATATTAATTACAGATGATATTAACTACAGTGTGGCAGTCTCCAACTCTTGATTAAAATAGAATGATTTGTAAAACCAGTATTCAGAGCTTGCACAATTTAACAGAGTTAGATGAAAACTTCTCCAAAGGTTATATTTGGGGTTTCAAAAGGATCATTTACCCAGATTATGAAGAATTATGAGGCCACTGATGGTGCTGGTAAACTCTGAAGGATCTTAGAATTGGAGAAACAGATAAGGGTCTTGAAGAAGGGAAGTAGATAGAAATCACAATTTTAATCATGTGGACTCTATATTTAGATACTCCATGTTTTTGTTATATTGAACTTCAACTTTTCAGAGATAGTTTAAAAAACTACTATATTATATACTTCCATAAGCTTTCCCTCCACTTATAATAATAGAGCAAGTTTAGTGCACAATCCTAATAAAACAGAAACCCCAGGTTCTTCAAATCTAAAATATACTAAAATATCTAGCCTATAAACACTTTTTTTAAACATAAAAACCTGCATCAAACACAATTTATAAGGACATTAATATACTAATAAACACATATGACAGAGACACACCACATGTGAAAAATAGTTTTAAAAACAAATAAACTTTGTATAGTTGCAAGTAAAACTAAGAGTGAGCCTGATACCACTTTATGCTACAGAGACTACAAATTAAATGTTTTTCAAATGAAGAATCAGGGAAAGAAAAAAGAAATCAACATAATTCCAAAATATCAAGGCATTTATAAATTTGAAAGCAATTATGAGCGTGTTATTTTTACTCTATGCCCTCCCACACAGATAATATTATTCTTAAAATAAAATACCTAAAATCACTTCCTAGTCATACTTTTTACTGCATTTCATATGGATCCTGAACATAAGCATTCAACAGGGGTAAATCAATGCTTGTGAACATGTTGTTTTCATCCACTTAATACAGCATAACTATTTTTAAAACAAAATCTCATTTACTTGCAAGCTCCATTAACCCTCACACCAATAAGCAATATCAAATAATTCCTAGGTTAAACAAAAATTACATTATATTAACAATCAACAGTGTGGTACTGTTAATTTTTAATGGTCTACTTTGATGAAAATAAAGAATAAGAAGGCAAATGAGATGTTAGAAATGAAGAAGTTTGGGCACAGGGAGTCAGGAAGACGACTGGAATAGAAAATTAACATTTATTATTTTAACCTGTATATACCTGTAAACATTAAATGTTGGGGGAAAAAGTAATTTTTATTAGAAAATGTGTAGGCAATACCCTCAGTAAAATGGATCTCATTGTTCATCATTTTCTGTTAGCATGGGGGATGAAACATTCATTTTGAAAGATAGAGTATAATGTCTTAGCTTCCACATTATCTCGTCTTTACATGATTTCCCTAATTGTTTCTCTGACTAGTGGGGTTGTAGAGTGAACTTGTCTCTCCCTTAGAAAGTTCATCTACTACAATAAAAACAATTCATCACACTATCTAGAATGAAAGCATTTAGCTGTACAGATAATTTGAAAAGCAAATTGTGCGATTTAGGCTGAGCCATGGACACTTACCCAGTGTCTACTGGGTTAAGCTGCTTTCGGCCACAGGACCAATGTATGATACGCATTAGCAAATTAGAAGCCTCTCTATTGTCTAAATCTCAGACTAATGATTAAGATGAATGGTTGAGCAGTTAAACTTCCTATTAATGAAAATCTTTCAATATTAATATATAAGATATATAAACATACATATGATATGTAAATAATATTATTTAATATTGAACCAGACTAAAAAATATTTAAGGATGGCAATATATCAAGTAATCGCCTTGGTTTTGCTTTGATTTTAGATTAGTATTCTTGGTAGGTAAGCCCAGAATCTTGTATATGGTAAACAGATGTTCAAGAAACAAAAGATTTTAATAGGCATTTACATTTTCAAAGTTCCTCACAGTCTTAGTTTTCGATTTTCAAAACCTAAGTCATTAAACGTTCAAGACACATAGATCCATGAGCTAACTACAGTTGTTTGCACAAAATGCCTGATCCACAAAAAATGTCTTTTACCACTAAACTATTTTCAATAACAAAATAAACAGTGCAGTAAAATAATGTACTCTAAATAAGTTATAGTGTCAAACTTTCCAGTGGCTTTTAATAAATGGCTAACAATTTCTTTCACTATAACAACATGGTAGAATAAGGAAAAAGGATGTATGTTTATATATTTCTTTTGATGTCACTTTTTATTATTTCTGTGTGTTTTATCCGTATGCTATTATTCTCACCACTATGTTTCAGGCAAAAGGAGGACAGTAACAAGGTTTAAAAACATCAGGAATGCCTCTCTGTGCTTCACAGCTGGCTGTCAAGCCGCTCGTGTCATCCTCAACAACAGGATTTTCTGAATAGAAAGCTGCCTCACCACGGCTTGGTCAGAGTAACAGTTATTATCTGTATTATCAGATATGGCCTCTGCACTGACTATAACAAAATTATTGAGGAAGATAATTTCCACTTGGTAGTAGGGTATTCAGCATTTGCTTGAACTGCAAAGGTTTGCTGTCTCAATAATATATTCACCTATGTCTATCAGAGATTTGGGCTGAATATAAGCAAGCTGAACAAAACTGCTGTGCAAGATAGTGGATACACAGTAATACTCACACTGCTCCTTAATCATGACATAACCAAGGCTACAATTTAGCAAATTCTTAAAATAGTGTGACTCCATCGTGTAACAAAGAATTAGAAGTTTCAATAGTGTGTGTGTGTGTGTGTGTGTGTGTGTGTGTATAATGTTTTATTCCAGATTTTGTCACTAGGCAGAGTGTCCTGTTACTCAGTCTTACCTGCACATTTGGTTCTGGTAATTAGCGGAGGTCCTGGGAGCCCTGTTCCACCTTCACCAGGTCTTGTAAGTAGAACGCGGATCTCATATTCAGTATCTGGATCCAAATGCCATAATTTGTAAGTTGGAGCATTGACGGCGTGGGTTTCTGTCCAGGAACCTGACGTCATTCGGTACTCCACTTCTTTCAGGATAATGGGACCGTCGCCGATGATGGAGTTGGCATTTAGCTGAATCAGCAAATATGTAGGCCCAACGCCAAGCAGCTGGGGAGGAGCAATGGGTCTTGGTGGTTCTAGGAGAAATGAATATGCATCTAATTAAACATCCAAAAGACTAAAATGCATGGAAGTATAGTAACACCTCTTAAAGCCTAAAGGTTTAATACACAATTTAGTTAGCAGTATATTATAAATACTTAAAAGAATACCAGGACATCAGTGTACCCTGGAAACGGTACTTTTGAAGAGCAAATCCTTTTACAGATGGAATATGACTCTTAACAACAAGTTTTCTCGTATTATATACATGCCTATACAGTAGATAAATTTGTAAAAGCAAGGTAAACAAATAAAATAAAGAGAAAATATTTAGCGATGGGTAGCTCTGATTAGCTACTTATAGAATACAGTTGATCTTGGACCTTCTTGAGGCCCTAGACCTTTAGAAATCTTCAAATTAATGAATATTGCTATCACTCATTATTTCATTCATGAAAGACGGCCAGGTAGTGTTCTGTTCTTGCTTTGTTTTTATACTTCTGCAAAGATCCTGCTGGTGAAAAGGGAGGAAAACACAGCAAAGCAGGACTAAAAAGCTGATGCCAGGTGCTGACCTGTTTCCACACACCCACCTCAGAGTATAAGAAATTAAAATTGACACCAAGGCAAAATCACAAATCACTACATAACACTGGCCTTTGGGAGTCGGATGGGATAAGGCCATGCGTCAAATATTAAACTCAACTGTTAAAGGTCACCACAAATTAGTTTTGGATAGTTTAGATAATTTGCTTGAAAAAAAACTTTAGGAAACATTATTTCAATGTGTGAACTTAGAGAAATGATGAATGATGAATTAGAGTATTGTTTCTTTTTTCCTTAGCAACAATTTAGCAGAAATTTGATTTTATGAAGGCCTTCACTACCCTAGCTCTGTCCATATGGTCTGTTCACAGGAAATGCTATGTCATGAAGATGTTCTAACTACTTAATGATCAAGTGGAGTCTTCTCTAAATGTGTGGAAGATCACTTCTTGGGGAGGCCAAAAGACTTTAAAACAAAGTGTTATTAATCTTAATAAAGTAGTAACTGCCCAATCATTGTTGTAAAGGTTTTTTTTGTATTTTTTATTAAGTGAGAAAACAAATCATAAAAAGGAGAACTATTAAATGCAACTACACAATGACCTCCTCCCCCAGTAGTGGTGAATTAGATAAAATGCAGTTAAAAGGAAGTTAAGGACAGCCAACATGTTACAAACTGGATTTTCTATTTTAATGACAATGCATGCTTAAAATAAAGGTACAATGCACAAAATCCTATAGACAGGTTTTACCTTCTGATGCAGATGGAAATGAAGGAAGGGTTTTCAGTTGTAGCTCAGGATTTGCCTTTCAACCATGATTGTATAAAAGTATAGTTTCATCTTATGTACATCAGAGTTACAAACAACCTTAACATAAGGGTTAAGACTAGCTGGCCCAGATATCTTTAAGAATTTTCCTCCAAAATTACTATGACAAATATTTATTGAGCAACAACTACCGTGTTTCCCCGAAAGTAAGACATAGCCAGACAACTAGCTCTAATGTGTCTCTTGGAGCAAAAATTAAAACAAGAGCTGGTCTTATATTATATTATGTTATATAAGACCTGGTCTTATAGTAAAATAAGACCAGGTATTATATTACATTATATTAATTATATTATATTATATTATATTATATTATATTATACCCAGTCTTATAGTAAAATAAGACTGGGTCTTATGTTAATTTTTGCTCCAAAAGACACATTAGGGCTGGTTGTCCAGCTAGGTCTTATTTTCGGGAAAACATGGTAATTGCTAGGTTGTTCTACACATTGGAAATTTACATAATATGGCAAAGGAAACATAGTAACAGTAAGTCAACATTTATTTTTTCAAATTCATTGTTTAAAATTGAGAGTTATGTAGAAAACAAGCAGATACTGTGATAAAGTACAACAGTTGAGGGGGGTATTCCAGTAACTTACACTAATATTTTTCAATCCAAAATCATTTGAAGAATATGAAGTTATTGTCATCATTAATAATAGCTCATGTGGTATTGCTTTCAAATTAGTTATCAGTAGTACCATGTGAATTTGTCCTTCACTATGCTCACGTTTAAGGTGAAAACAAAACTAAGATCAAATAAAATAATATATGTACCATATAAAGTGATCATGTTTAGAATTATTTTCATTGCTTTGAGAAAGTTGTTCTTAACATCTGATTTGTACACTTTAAGTACAAAATCCGTAAATTATGTCTTGAAATTTTTTTCAACAGTATACTCGTATACTCAAAATTGAGAAGAGGGTGAACTATTTCCAATTTTACAACTGATTTCAATTAAGAAGTTACTCACAAAAGAAAAACTTTTGGTAAGGTAAAACCAAAATACAGTTTAGAATTTTAAATTATCCGCTAAAGAAAGATAGCGCTCGACATTTCATACGAAATTTTACCAGTCTAGCATATTTTATATCTTTAGTATACAAAAGTTTTGGTAGACAGAGAGCAAAGAAAGTTGATATATTTTCTAAACCTTAAATGAAAATGAAACTGAATACAGAAATGAATATAATAGAAAAAATGCAAATGTCTTCCCAGACTATTTAAATGTTGCACATATTTTAAGCAGTCTGCATTTTGCGAATAAACTAAGTCATCTCATATGTGCAACGTTTGTTTTCATTCCATATTGCTCATATACTGACTAATTTAAGTAGGAAACGATGCCAAATTTGTAGCTTACTGGGGTTCTTTCCCAGAGCAGCAATGCCTCACTCAGGTCTTATGTTTGCATGATGAAATCATTTGCCCAATAAATTATAAATAATAAACCTTGGCAAACCTGTAAATTTATGGATATCCTGAAACCTGACCTAATGAGTATGTATTGGATGTTAAATCTCACCTATCAAAACTCTGCACACTATTGTCACAGAAAATAGGAAGAAACGAAAGAGAGCAGAAGAGACGAGAGGGAGATACAGGTTTCAGCTACAAAACAACATATTACAAACAAGTGAAAAAGTAAAGCATGATATCTCTTCTATCATTTCTATCTTTAAGAAAATGACATGTAAAAGAACGTGAAATTTAAAGTCAGAAGATCTAGTTCAAAAAATACAGATACGACATTAATAGCTGGGTAAACTTTAATATGTTATTTAACTTCTTAGCATTACAATTTCTTCATTGGTAAACTAGGCATTAGTTTAAAAAATTGTAAACACTCTACATTTCTAAATGTATCATTAAACCCTATATTTGATGCTCTGTTGCTTTGTTTTGTTTTTGCCAGAGAGCACATAAATTTTAAAACCAAAAATTAATATTCAACACTAGTGTCTTGTGTATATGAAAAAAATGAGTTAGATATCAGGTTCTTGTCCTGAAGTAGGACAGCAATTTATTATGATCAGTTTTACATCTCATTTTAATGCCCAAACAAACAAAAGGGACAGTCCAATAATCAAAGCAGTACCTCATATTTAGAACTGTGGCGATGTTCAGAGAGGCTTAGAAGCACATACACTGATTAACAGCATGATTATCAGAAGTGAAACCTAGCATTAATGAGACTAATATATATATATACCACATATTAAATTGTTTATGTTGGAGGTAAAAGTAGCTTCATATTAGCATATGCATTTTGTTTTCTGACCCTTGAGAACAGGAGGCTTATTTATAAAATGTCTATTCATTTCAATAAATTATGCATGAATTTTAATCAGTTAGCAAATGAACAAGTAATTGTTCTGAAAAAATATTAATATTCTTCATAACTGAATACACTATCAGACCCAGAGGTGTGGTGCAAATAAATCCCAAACGTACACTAGGTATCAACTGAAGCATGCAATACCCAAAATACAAGATAAACTTTGCTGACGTTACCAATTAACTTCCAATTAATGACTTACAGTCATTATTCTAGAGCTAAACCTATTATAAAATTCATAATTATGCACTCAAATTGGTTTCTATTTTTATTTCAAATAATTTTTAAAAGTGCCTTGAAATCAACAAAAGCCATTACGAAAGTATATTCTTGTCCAATTATTCCTATTATAAATGCTATTTTACAGACATGTGTCACATATCAAAATGTAGTTAATTAATAAAATGCAAAACAGAAATAGAAGACACAAAGCCAGAAAAAGTCAGTTAACAAAATAAATTTAAAGGATAAGGATAATGACACTTCAACATTAATCTTTCCAAAAACATAAATACCTCTCAATCCTATCTCCTTGCAAATTGTTTTATTTACTTGTCAAAGAGGCCTTGACAAAACATATTTCAGGATTAAATCTCCACTGTAGAAACGGGCAACAATAATGTATTTGTCTACTGTAGCTGCTTTAAGAAATTACCACAAACTTGGTGGTTTAAAACAATAGAATTTTATTCTCTCAAGGTTCTGAAGTCCACATACTCAAAATCAGTATCACTGGATTGAAATAAAGATGGCAGAAGGCCAAACTTCCTCCAAAGACTCTAGGCGAGAATCAGATCCTTGCATATTCCATTACCTGCTGGTTGCTGGTATTCCTTGGTTTGCTGTCACACCACTTTAATCTCTATCTCATTGCTAACACTGCTTTCTCCTGTTCTCCCTGTACTCAAATTGCCTTCTACCTCTTACTTACTCACACAGGGACACTTGCAATTGCATTTAGGACCTACATAGATCATCCAAGATACTCTCACTTTCTCAAGACTCTTAACTTAAATCCAGCAGAACAGAGGAGAACATATATGAAGATGGAGCAGAGAGATTTGAAGATGCTGTTTTTAGAGTTTGGAGTTATATGACACAAGCCAAAGAATACCAAAGTCACCAGAAACTGGAAGAGGCAAGGAACATATTCTCCCCGAGGGTCTCCAGAGAGCACACAGTCCTGCCAACAACTCCATTACATCTCAGTGAAACTGATTTCATACTTCTGTCCTTCAGAATTGTGAGAGATTAATGTTCTTCTAAGCAACCAAGTTTGTGGTGCTTTGTTATAGCCTCCACAAGAAACTGATACATTTGGCAAGAATATCTGCTCTCACAACTATTATACAGCATAGAGCTGGAAATCCAAGCCAGCACAGTAAGGCAAGAAGAGACACAAAAGACATGCAGATTGAAAAGAAAAAAAAAATGAAACTCCCTTTTCGCAAATGACATAATAATCTACATAGAAAATAACAAGGAAATAAACTATGGAGGACGTCATAAAAATGGCGGTATGAGGTGAGCCTCTGGAAAACTCCCCTGGAATTTTAAACAAATTGAAAAATTATAACTCCACAAAGGATTCTTTGCACAGCAGACAGGCAAGACAAAGAGACCCACTACAGAATTCACCTAAAGGTGGGCAAATTGTGTGAGCAGGGGAGGAGGGAAGAGAGAAGTGAAGAGATGGAACCAGGATGCAGACCTAGCTCAGTGCTCCAAGTTCGCTGCATCCTGGCAGAGGGCTGCATCTCTGAGCTGCGGGAGAGGGAAGAACTCAGACTGCTATGGCTCCGTTTATGGCCCACAGGGCTGAGGGGACAGCATATAACACGGCTGAACCCAACGCTCACGGCAGAGACCTCAGAGCAAAGACTGAGGGAAGAAGGCTGAAAACAATGGTTTAAACCCTCACTGCTGAGCAGAGAACAGAAGCCTTAGGCACTGAGACTAGCAGCCCACTACCTATCCTCCCAGAGCTCACCCTGCCCCGACCTGCCCGGTACTAGAAGTAGAAGAGTAGCAGTGTCAGATCAAAAGAACAGAATATTTGCTGTTCTGAGAACTGTGGTGCTCAGACACAGATTTGCAGCCCAACTAGTTCTGGCAAAGAGAAAGGAGCTGTGGAAGCAGGACTGGCTGTGGTGGTGGTTGCTACCATTGCTCTGGACACCTCTCATAACCCTCCCACCCCTGTCCCCACCTATCTGGGTAGATCCCTGCAGGAGTAAACCGAGCTGCTGAAGGACACAGGCTCTGAATCTGGGGAAGGAAGAGCTTTAGAACCTCAGAAGCTCTCCACATACCCTCACAGAGGTGGTGCCATATGATCAAGGCCAACTGTTCCCAGAGGAGAAGCCCACCTTCCAGGGAATCCCCTCATTATGTGAGAAGCCAGAATAGTGCAGACAAAACATAACACTACAGTGTGACAGAGAATAAAAGGCTGCATTTACAGATAAAATAAAGCATTCTACCAACACCTACTGGAAAACAAAAGAAAGACCTCTTTTTATCAGCAGAACCTACTTCCGTAGATGTCTAGGAAGAGAAATAATAAACAATTAACGGCCATGAATAAATAAGGCAACAAGAGAGCTCAGAAAGAAAATTAAAAGTCTTCAGAAAGTGAACTTAAAGATATGGAACTATGTGATTTAAATAACAGAGAACTCAAGATTGCAGTTCTGAAAAAAACCCAATGAGATGCCAGAAAACACAGACAGGCAGTTTAATGAACACACAAACACAATCAAAGAACAAAATGAACATTTTACCAAGGAGATTGGAATTTGAAAAAATAACCAAATAGAATTTCTGGAGATTAAGAACTCAATAAAAGGAATGAAGAATGAAATAGCCAGCTTCGGTAGTAGAGTTGACCAGATGGAGGAAAGAATCAGTGACATCAAAGATAGAAACCTGGAAATTACACAGATGGAAGAAGAAAGAGACTTGAGACTTAAAAGAAATGAAAGAACTCTACAAGAACTTTTGGACTCTATCAGAAAGAGCAATATAAGAATAATAGGCATACCGGAAGGAGAAGAAAGAGAGAAGGGAACAGAGAATATATTCAAACAAATTGTTGATGAGAACTTCCCAAACTTGTGGACAGAACTGGATCCTCGAATCCAAAAAGCAAATAGAACACCTAACTACCTCAATCCCAACAGGCCTTCTCCAAAGGCACATTGTATTGAAGCTGTCTAAAATCAATGACAAAGAAAGAATCCTCAAGGCAGCCAGGGAAAAGAAGACGGTAACCAACAGAGGAAAGCCCATTAGAATATCATCAGATTTTTCAGCAGAAACTCTACAAGCCAGGAGGGAGGGGAACCAAACATTCAAAATATTAAAAGAAATTATGAGCCAAGAATAATATATCCAGCAAAGATATCCTTTAGATGTGAATGAGGAATAAAGACGTTTCCAGACACACAGAAGCTGAGGGAATTTTCTAACACACAACTTGCATTACAAGAAATACTAAAGGAGGCTATTCCACCACCAACAGAGACAATTTGTGACAACCAAAACATAAAAGGAGTGGAGAGTAAAGGCCTGATCAGGAACATGGGAACGGAGAAAGTAAGCATGATGAAGAAAATGGATAACTCTAAATATCAAACTTTCTTTTACATAAACTTAATGGTAACCATTCAAAAAAAAAAAAAAATCCGGAACTGAAATACATACTGTAATGAAAGAAGAAGCAGGGGGAAAAATCATAGAATACCACCACACAGAAATAATACACAACAACAAAAGACAAAGAAACAATGGAGACAGTCTTACCAGAAAACTAAAGATAGAATGATAGGAAATCCTCACATATCAATAATCACCCTAAATGTAAATGGACTGAACCACATAGAGGAAAAAAATCATATAATTATATTAATTGATGCAGAAAAAGCATTTGACAAAATACAACATCCATTTATGATTAAAACACTTACTAAAATTGGTATAGAAGGAAAATACCTCAACATAATAAAGGCCATATACGACAAGCCCTCAGCTAATCTCATAATTAATGGTGAAAAGCTGAAGCCCTTTGCTCTACGTTCAGGAACACGACAAGGTTGTCCCCTATCACCTCTGCTTTTCAACATAGTGTTGGAAGTCCTCGCCAGAGCTATCAGGCAAGAGAAAGAAATAAAAGGCATCCAAATTGGGAATGAAGAAGTTAAATTGTCACTCTTTGCAGATGACATGATGCTATATATAGAAAACCCTAAAGACTCCACCAAAAAGCTATTAGAAACAATCAATGAATACAGTAAAGTTGCTGGCTACAAAATCAACGTACAAAAGTCCATTGCTTTCCTATATACCAACAATGGAATCTCAGAAAAAGAGATAGAAAAAACAATTCCTTTTGCAATTGCAGCAAAAAGAATAAAATACCTAGGAATAAACTTAACCAAGGATGTGAAGGATTTGTATGCTGAAAACTATAAGACATTTTTGAAAGAAATTGAAGAAGACACAAAGAAATGGAAAGACATTCCGTGCTCATGGATTGGAAGAATCAACATAGTTAAAATGGCCATATTACCCAAAGCCATATACAGATTTAATGCAATCCCCATTAAAATCCCAATGGCATTTTTTAAAGAAATAGAACAAAAAATCATCAGATTTGTTTGGAACCACAAAATAGCCAAAGCAATATTAAAAAAAAAGAACAATACTGGAGGTATCACACTCCCTGATTTTTGCTTGTACTACAGGGCTACAATAATCAAAACAGCTTGGTATTGGCGGAAAAACAGACACATAGACCAATGGAATAGAATTGAGAACCCAGAAATAAAACCACATAAATATGGACAGATAATTTTTGACAAAGAAGCAAAAAACATACAATGGAGGAAAGACAGCCTCTTCAATAAATGGTGCTGGCAGAATTGGATAGCTACGTGCAAAAGAATGAAACTGGACTGCTATCTGTCACCATGTACCAAAATTAATTCAAAATGGATCAAAGACTTAAGCATAAGACCTGACACAATAAACTGCATTGAAGAAAACATAGGTACTAAACTTATGGACCTTGGGTTCAAAGAGCATTTTATGAATCTGACTCCAAAGGCAATGGAAGTGAAAACTAAAATAAACGAATGGGATTATATGAAACTGAAAAGCTTCTGCACAGCAAAAGAAACTATTGACAAAATAATGAGGCAACCAACTGAATGGGAGAAGATTTTCGCAAACAGTTCCTCTGATAAGGGGCTAACATCCAAAATATACAAGGAACTCATGAAACTCAACAACAAAAAAACAAACAACCCAATTGAAAAATGGACAGAGGACCTGAGGAGACATTTCTCCAAAGAGGATATACAAATGGCAAACAGACATATGAAAAAATGCTCAACATCGCTAATCATCAGAGAAATGCAAATGAAAACCACAATGAGATATCACTTCACCCCAGTCAGAATGGCTTTCATCAACAAAACAAATAGTAACAAGTGTTGGAGAGGCTGTGGAGAAAAAGGAACTCTCATACACTGTTGTTGGGAATGCAGACTGGTGCAGCCGCTATGGAAGGCAGTGTGGAGGTTCCTCAAGAAATTACGAATAGAATTACCATATGACCCAGCAATCGCTCTCCTGGGTATCTACCCAAAAAATATAAAAGCATCTCTCTATAGAGACACGTGTACTCCAATGTTCATTGCAGCTTTGTTTACGGTGGCCAAGACATGGAAACAACCAAAATGTCCTTCGATAGATGAATGGATAAAGAAGTTGTGGTACATATACACAATGGAATACTATTCGGCGTTAAGGAAAGATGATATAGGAGCATTTGTGACAACATGGATGGATCTTGAGAGTATAATGCTAAGTGAAATAAGTCAGACAGAAAAAGCAGAGAACCCTATGATTTCACTGATATGTGGTATATAAACCAAAAAGAACAAGACAAACAAATGAGAAACAAAAACTCATAGACACAGACAATAATTTAGTGGTTATCAGAGGGTAAGGGGGTGGGGGGTGGGTGATGAGGGTAAAGGGGATCAAATATATGGTGATGGAAGGAGAACTGACTCTGCGTGGTGAACACACAATGGGATTTATAGACGATGTAATACAGAATTGTACACCTGAAATCTATGTAATTTTACTGACAATTGTCACCCCAATAAATTTAATATAAAAAAAAAAAAAAGAAAATACCTTAACATAATAAAGGCCATATATGACAAGCCTTCAGCTAATGGCATAATTAATGGTGAAAAACTGAAGCTCTTTGCTCTATGTTCAGGAACATGACAAGGCTGTCCCCTATCACCTCTGCTTTTAAACATAGTATTGGAAGTTCTAGCCAGCACAACCACACAAGAGAAAGAAATAAAAGCCATCCAAATTGGGAAGGAAGAAGTCAAATTGTCACTCTTTGCAGATGACATGATGCTATATATAGAAAACCCTAAAGACTCCACCAAAATGCTATTAGAAACAATCAATGAATACAGTAAAGTTGCCGGCTACAAAATCAATGTGCAAAAGTCCATTGCATTCCTGAAACAATGAAATCTCAGAAAAATAAATTTAAAAAAAACAATTCCTTTTGCAATTGCAACAAATAGAATAATATACCTAGCAATAAACTTAACCAAGTATGTGAAATACCTGTATACTGAAAACTATAAGACATTTTTAAAATAAATTGAAGAAGACACAAAGAAATGGAAAGACATTCCGTGCTCATGGATTAGAAGAATCAACAGTTAAAATGGCCATATTTCCCAAGGCAATATACAGATTTAATGCAATCCCCTTCAAAATCCCAATGGCATTTTTAAAAGAAATAGAACAAAAAAATCACCAGATTTGTTTGGAACCACAAAAGACCCCAAATAGCCAAAGCAATTCAAAGAAAAAAGAACAATGCTGGAAGTATAACACTCCCTGACTTTAGCTTGTATTAAAGGGCAACAATAATCAAAACAGCATGGTACTGGCAGAAAAACAGACACATAGACCAATGGAATAGAACTGAGAACCCAGAAATAAAACCACATAATATGGACAGACAAGTTTTGACAAAGAAGCAAAAAACATATAATGGAGAAAAAACAACCTCTTTATTAAATGGTGCTGGCAGAATTGGAAAGCCACGTGCAAAATAATGAATCTGGACTGCTACCTGTCACCATGTACCAAAATTATTTCAAAATGGATCAAAGACCTAAGCATAAGATCTGAAACAATAAACTGCATAGAAGAAAACATAGGTACTAAACTTATGGACCTTGGGTTCAAGTAGAGTTTTATGAATTTGACTCCAAAGGCAAGGGAAGTAAAAGCTAAAACAAATGAATGGGACCATATCAAACATAAAAGCTTCTGAGCAGCAAAAGAAACCATAGACAAAATAAAGAGGCGACCAATTGATTGGGAGAAGATTTTTTCAAACAGTGCCTCCAACAAGGGGCTAATATACAAAATATACAAGGAACTCATACAACTCAACAACAAAAGAACAACAACCCAATTGAAAAATGGGCAGAGGACCTGAAGAGACATTTCTCCAAAAAGGATATACAAATGGCCAATAGACAAATGAAAAAAATGTTCAACATCAGTCACTAATCATCAGAGAAATGCAAATAAATACCACAATGAGATATCACTTCACCCCAGTCAGAATGGCTATCATCAACAAGACATATAGTAACAAGTGTTAGAGAGGCTGTGGAAAAAAAGGAACCTTCATACACTGTTGGTGGGAATGCAGACTGGTGCAGCTGCTATGGAAGGCAGTGTGGAGGTTCCTCAAAAAATTACAAATAGAATTACCATATGACGCAGCAATCCCTCTCCTGGATATCTACCCAAAAAATCTGAAATCATTTATCCATAAAGACAAGTGAGCTCCAATGTTCATTGCAGCTTTATTTACGGTGGCAAATACATGGAAAGAAGCAAAACGTCCTTTGATAGATGAATGGATAAAGAAGTTGTGGTATGTATACACAATGGAATACTTGTTGGTGGTAAGGAAAGATAAAATAGGACCATTTGTGATAACATAGATGGATCTTGAGATTATAATGCTAAGTGAAATAAGTCAGACAGAAAAACTAGCCAACCATATGATTTCACTGATATGTGGTATATAAACCAAAAAGAACAAGACAAACAAATGGGAAACAAAAATTCAGAGACACAGACAATAGTTTAGTGGTTACCAGAGGGTAAGAGGGGTGAGGGGTGGGAGATGAGGGAAAGGGGGGTCAAATATATGGTGATGGAAGGAGAACTGACTCTGGGTGGTGAACACACAATGTGATTTATAGATGATGTAATACAGAATTGTATACCTGAAATTTATGTAACTTTGCTAACAATTGTCATGCCAATAAACTTTAATTAAAAAAGAAAAGAAAAAAATATTAAAAAAGAAATTCCAGCAGAACAATTTTTCCAGATGAGGTGATAGTCATGGGTTCAGGGATAAGGACTTGATATCTTTGGGGCCATTTTTCAGCCTACCACAGCTAGGGAGTATGATAATCTCCTCCTGCTGGAAAACAAAGGAGCTCTACCTTTCCTTCAGTTACTACTAAGCTTCTGATTAAAAAATACTCCTAGGAGTGTTTCCTAGCAGTATTCAGAGCAGTGGAAATTATAAAAAAGCTAATAATTTATGTAAATACATTGCTTGTTTGGGGGAGTGGTAAAAAGAAATGGAAATAAAGAAGATGAAAATTATTACTCAAAATGGCTACCAGAGTCAATGCTCCCTCCCCATGGTTACATTCCTGCAAAAAAACAATATTAGGAAGTTTGCCTTGGAGATAGATATTTTCTAATTTACTTATCTTCTGTTTACTTAAATGAATGGATCACTTCAAAATCATTATTATTCTATTTCTTTATAATTCCCCTCATTAAAATTTTAATCCAGTTCCAGTTAAAAAGAAAATTTGCTGGTTCATGCTTTGTGTTGTTTCACTTTCTTCCTTGTCACCTATTAAATACTGAAGTAAAGGGGAATTTACAATAGACACTAAAAGCAGGAAGAATGACACCAGTGTGCCAAATAATTCAAGCATTTATTTATCAGCTGCCCTATAATAATTTTAAGTGATTTTAAATTATGCCTCAGAAGGATAACAACATAATTGAAAGGTACTTGACTATTTCCGGAAACTCAAAATAATAACACTAAGGAATAGGAAGATGGTCTTTCCTCCCATATGTGGAAAGCAGGTAATATTTGGAAGCACTTTCTTTGGGCTTTTAATATCATATGTATGACAACTTAAATTGTTACATTTTTTCTTTAGACGTTAAAACATAAAGTACACATTTGAAAAATTTTAGGTTTATTTAACAAGATTTCTGCTGCACCTACGCTTTATGAATTGTAATACAAATACATTTATGAGAAGAATAAAAGTTATTTTATTATTTTCAATCTGTTACTTTTCTGATACTTCAGATTTCCATTCCTAGCAAATTCCCTAGGCAGCCAAATACTTCTCCATTCACTATTCTGGCTGTCATCTCATAATTTTTACTCATATCAATAATGTAGACAGTAAATTCATAAATTATCGGTCAAATAAATTAGTATTTAAATTATGTTTACATATTTGTCAATTGATAGATTTTTAAGTCAAAGAATTTTTTTTAATTTCATATATTCAAATCTCTTTTTAAATTAAAGAATCCTATTGATACACATCTTTTCAAATCACATAATTCAGCTGGCTCATTAGCTTGAACTGATCAAATAAAGTTAATGCTAAGACATTGAAAGGTTTGGATGTTGTCAAACCTGCGGCTCCTATGCCAGAACCTACCTTAAGAATCAGTGCAAAGCAGCTATTGTTATCTATTATTATCTTCATGAAAATTAGATAGCTGTTGCCATACAATATGGTAGACTATGGAAAGAGTGTGCACTATATCCCAGGGCTCACACTCACAATATTACACACACACACAACGCTGAGAATCATGAAATGAGCATACATGATTTCAGTTGTAAGTGCTGTACAATTGGGTAGAAAAACCTTAAGTAAAAAAAAGTGCAATTGAATAACAAAATCCTCATGTAATACGTAATATATATGTTTGTCATACAATGTATGTTTATCACTTAATTATATCCTGCTAAACAGTAGTTCCTTCCTTCCCAATTGTTCTTCACTGAGGGCAGTTTGTAGGATTGAGGAGTGGTACTGGCTGGCTTTGAGTGGGCTGGGGCATGATAACTTAAGACCATGAAAAGCACAATAAAGAATACTCCAGTCTAAAACACCAAAAGACTCCACTGGAGAAATACCACAACAATGTCAAAAATAATTTCCTTTACATAAGCCAAGGTTCATGCTTAGCTAAAATTACATCACTTATATTACCATTTTTTAAAAGAGCACTGAAGTAGAATTTTGAGGAAAAGGGTGATCATCTATTTAGACAGGTTGTCCATGGCCAATGAAGTATAATTAAATGGGTATTTGAGTGTATAGCTGGCTCATAAGCAAATGAACAATAAAGCTTTTGGAAAACAAAATGTGTTCATAAATTGAAATAATCCCACTTCTAGTAATATACTGTAAAAAAGATAATTTAAATTTTTGTTTAGAAGAGTGAAAAAATAAAACTACTCAAAATATTCACAAATAGGAAAATGATGACACGAATTATGGTATGTCTATTCAATAGAATTTTATGCAAACTTCAAGAACCCAAGTTGTGAAGATTATTGTATGACAAATCAGGGGACATTTGATAGTTTAAGATTATTGGGGCTTTTATTTTAATAGGTAAAAAGTCTATCCCCAGGGAAACAAATGAAAAACCACCAACCATCCCACCAGAAGGAAATACACTGAAAAACTAATAGCAGTTATTGGGGAACTGTGAGCCCATGAGTGGTTTTGCTTTTTTTTTTACATCTGTTTTCCAATAAAATTTTTAGTGTGCTCATAAAATTTCTCATCATTACATTGTGTCTGACAGAGTACTTGGCAAAGTTCAATAATATTATATTAGAATGAATAACTAGCTCAATGATACCTAAAAAAAAAAAAAGGTACCCATGCCACTATAAGAAAAAATTATCTACATAAATTATGTAGGCTTCACAACTTCAGTGTGACAACCATCATTTGAAGCTGGGAATAGTAAAACTTTGTGTGTGTATGTATGTATTTATTTATTTATTTATTTATTTATTTATTTATTTATTTATTTATTTTCCAATGCTGAAATTAAGTCCTAAAAATGTTAGATTTACCCTCTCATGCTTTGAACATGTAGCTAGCCAATTGCTCTGACATTGATACACAGCACCTACAAAAATGTTACTATTTTATTAAAGGAGTTAGTTGTAAAGAACACTTTCTAAGCAATTGCTTAGTGACCAAGAGACATCAAATGATTTATCCAGTTTACAAAAAGAAAAGAAAAAGAAAAAAGCTATCAATATATATAATAATTCTTTTATGTTTTTTAGTTAAATCAGGTCAATTAATTTTTTCAAAAGGACTTTTCATGTGATGAAAAAGTGTGTGTGTGTGTGTGTGTATATATATATATATATATATATATATATATATATATATATAAACATATATGTAAACATAAGTTTAAATACATAATATTGATCAGGAATGTTATCAAAACCTGCAACCGCACCAATACCAGAATGTATACCAATCAGTTAAGTTTCTTGAACAAAAATTTAATTCAAGATAGGAGAAAATTCTGATGCTAAATATGCCACTCTACATATTTAATATATATATATATGTGTGTGTGTGTATATATATATATATATATATATATATATGTCCATCACTCTGTGATATTTACTTATTATTTTTAAACAGTAAGAACTGTAGAATTGCAGTATTTAATCTCAATGATATGACTTTCAGATGCCTAAAATGATGAAATAAAAAGAATCACTTCAGCAATGAAACAGCAAATTTTGCATACTAAGTTTTATATCTTATGCATTACCCTGAAATTTTATTCATCTGGATTTGAAAACACTGTTGAAATAACTTTATTACCTGCTTGAAATAAAAAGGCACAGCAGCAGCATACTGATTTTAGATCTGTCAGCAAAAGCTGAAAACAAGTTAGGGATCATATTTAGGATATATGAAAGGTGAAAGGAGTTTTTAAAGTGAAGTTTATCTGCTTTTTAGGTCGTACAATTTAAATCAGAAACTGCACTTTGCCTCATTAATATCTATGCCACCTATTGGTTTAGAATTATGAATTATTGTAATAATTCAACAACTTTACAAAAGCTTCATCAGTGCCACAATCTGTATGTTAGCAAACCTCATATGTTATGATTAAAATTGTGGGTCCCTTTGATTAGTCATCGATTAATACGTAAGATTTCTCTTACAGCTGTTTAATCCCTCATTTAAAGTTGGTCAGCGCCCAGGTTGTTCATGCGTTTAGAGGAAAGAATACCCAGTTTATTTCAAGAGTAACAATCAGGTAAGTAGTAAAGCTAAGAAAGCCTTCAATTCTTTGTTGGTCTTCCCCAAGCCAATGATCATAAACAGGTAATCACATCACCATCTCACCACACACCTTTATGAGGTAGGAGAATACATTATTTATATATACAAATATACACATGTATATAGTTATATATAGTTATATATGTGTGTGCATATATATACACATATATAGTGTGTGTGTATATAGTAAATATACACACATATACAAACATATATATACAAGTAGATATGTTTTTAAATGTATATTTTTATACATATATGTTTTTTATACATACACACATATATGGTAGGAGAAAAGAGGGGAACTGTATTTGGCGATGACAATATATGTCCCAGTAACATGTCATATATGCCTAGGTTATGCTTCTAGGCCAAAGATTTAAAATAAAACCATTTACATATATTTTATATTAATACATATAAAGACACATGGCTAACTCCATTAAACTAAGATACAGTAATTAAAACAAAGACTCAACTGCAAAACCTCTATAATGAGATTATGATACCTCCCACATACACACACATGTATGTTCATGTATATGTAATATGTGTAATACAATCCAAAGAACTATTGTTTAAAAATAACCTGAGTCTTCCTCATTTAAAATACAACATTAAAAAGCTCATGAGGCCAAATTCCAGAATTTAAGGAACTTTATACTATGCAATTAGAAGAATTTTCCAACCTTGAATTGTAACCAAAAACAATCTAAGTTTGCCATCTTGACCCCTGGGTGTGAACACTGTTGTGTTAACCCACTGTATTACAAAACACAAAAAGCATATGTTCGTTATGAATATGTACATTGTCATTATTCCAAGTCATTTTCAAATGATGTGTAGAGTTTTTGTGTATGCGGAGCCAGCAACAGATGGCTTTTTTTTTTTCAGTGTAATAATTTAATCAGCAATAGAATTAGGAGATACTACTTGCTCTCTCTCTGATTCCTAGGCTTGTAACATCCAAGACTTTCTTTATTACAAGTAATCAAGAGAAATGTTATTTGCCTGTTATATCTACCTGACTCTGGAGAGAGCAGTGACCATTTTTTTGGTCAGGTATATCGCTCTACTAGTGCTATATTTAATTTTCTTTTTTTTGAAGAATGTGACGATATAGAAAAAAACAATTGAACAAGACTTTGGTCATACAGATAACTCCTCTAGATAGAAGGCTTTATGTATGCGCTATTAATTCCAGTGTAGTCATAATTTTAAAGATGCTTTTCAGGTCACAAAACAAATCTTCAGAGACTATAAAAATCTTCATAGCAAAGAAACTGTGTCATTAGCTTTTAAGATCCAACTCAAGTTTGAAATATGAAGATTTCATATACATATATATGCGTATACACATATATATGTGTATATATATATAACGCACATATATATGTGTATATATATATATATATATATATATATATACACACACACATATATGTATATATATACATATAGATATATATCCATTCCAAAGAACAAACAATACAAATTACCAATTATGGAACATTACTTGAATTTTGAATTAAATAAAAAAAGAAAAAAACAACACAATTATGTGTTCTATTGGGTTAGATGACCTTGATTAAGGATATAGATGCAGTCAGTGACTCTCCATCAATTATACCTGATAACAAGGTAAAATACTCAGGAGATCTGAACAGGGGACCACAGAACAGCTGTCTTTGTACTTCTATGTAAGTGGGTGAACTACAGAAGCAATTCTTTCAATGGTAACCTGAGAGTGTACAGGCATAATGATGAAATAAAGACAATGCCATAAAACTAAAGCCATCAATGTGATCACGTAATTACAAGGACTTCTGTTTATTTTAATTGTCCAGTTCTATTATTATTCTGTTAAGGGCCAAAATTTCTGCCCCCCAATAGTCAAAGTGCCATCAAAAATAAAATAATTATACAATCACAGATGGAAATAAGAGGCGGACAAGAATAATAATAGACCTATCTGATAAAATAACAAGATAGTGACACTTTAAAGATATTAAACAATGTAATGGGTTACTGTTCAAGGACATCTTACACTAAAGATCAACCAGCAAAAGACCATTTGTTTCCATTCCCTACAAGCACTCCATTCCATAATAGGGCATCTAGAAATGCAGAATACCAAAATAAAGTATAGTATCTGTGATATTGTGATTTTTAAGAAATATATATTTAGTCATACAGATTATAAATATATATTTGGTCTTCGTCCATGGTTCCTGACTCACAGCTCCTAAAACCCATGGAATTCCCTATGACAAGGGCATAATATGTGTGTGTGTGTGTGTGTGTGTGTGTGTGTATAGAGTGTCTTTTGTTATGTTAATGAGGTGGCTTTTGGAAAACCCAAGGCTCAGCTAAGAATGGGGGGCTGATTGTTAGAAGACCCAATCATGTGATTAGAGAGTTTGAATTTTCAGGTTCCCACCATTCCTCTCTGCCCCAACACAAACTCCCACCACCCCTCCAGGGAGAGGAGAAGGTCTGCAGATTGAATTCAATTACCAATGGACAATAGTTTAATAAATCATGCTACGTAGTGAGGCCCCCATAAAATCTCAAAAAGACTGGGTTCAGAGAACTTCTGGGTTGCTGAAAAACTGGAGAATTGAGAAAGACTGGTGTACCTGTAATACAGAAAATGGAAATGAGGACTATTCTTACAAAAGAAGGAACTAGGAGGTTGGATTCCAAGTCTGCTACATATGTGCTACCAGACACAGAGCTCAGGCAGACATTAATCAGTCACACAGAACAGACCATCTGACGCCTATTGAGCAAAGAGATTCCATTGTAATGACCATTCCCGTAATTAAACCTATTGCAAACTAGCCACAGGCTGTACCTTACAATGGTTAAAGATAAACCTACCCCATTCTTCTTATATCTTGCTTTTTCCTCCTTTTCGTCATACCATAGGAACAAGAAACACATATAAACCCTACCCAGAAGGCGGAGGGGGTCTCTCTTCCACTAGCAATTAGAGACCGCCATTCTGTGTGTGAGGTGACCTTTCTTTTCTTACTTATTCTCTGTTAAATAAACTTATTTTCACTTTAAATTCTATATTGGCTCACATGTGAATTCTTTCGTACAAGAAGCCTAGAACCTTCTTGGCCCAGGGCTTTAGTCCCCATTCAGGGCCCCACTGGAATCATCTTGAAAAAAAAAGGAAGATCCACACCCTTTCCCACACCTGGCATTATGCATCTCTTCTCTGGCTGATCCTGACTTATATCCTTTAATAATAAACTGGTGGGTGATCTGGTAGGTAAAATATTTCTGAGTTCTGTGATCCACTCTAGCAAATTAATTGAACCAAAGGAAGGGGTGAGTATCGGGGTCATGGGAACCTGATTTATAGGCAGAAGGTCAGAAGTACCTTGTGACTTATGACTGGCATTTAAAGTCCAAAGAGGGGTTCATTGGCACTTCCAATTTACAGTCAGTGTTTCTGGTATCTGAAAATGGGTGGGGAGGACCAGATCCATCTGGCAAGAATGAACCCTTAACCTATGGAGTCTGATGCTATCTCTGGGTAAATAGAGTCAGAATTGAGTTGAATTTCAGAACACTCAACTGATACACCAAGAATTGCTTGTTGGTGTGGAGAACACCCACATACACACATTAGAATGAGTACAAGATCCTATGTATCACCTAAAACATAAAATATTGGAAGGTAGTCCTAGTGGTGACACATCAGTGTACAGAAAGAGAAAGATTCAGAACAGAAAAATGAAGGGTGTCAAGACCATAGTAACACAATTTTATAGCTAAGAAGTCGGGTTCTTCTCTTACAGCTACCGCTCCGAAGTGACAACAAACCTCAATATTCTGCTTTGATAAATATCATGCCTTTGAAAAATAAGGGTGTGGAATGTCTATAGCCAAACTGTTCATATATTATTTGAACTTCAAATTTTCCATTCTTCTGCAACTTTAGCCAGAACAACAGAAAATTTGCCAGGAAAAGAAAACGTAACAAGTAAAATGTGCAAACATTTTTATGGGCACTGAAAAATCTTGTCAACAGTTCTTCCATCAGTGGATTTAAGATGCATAAGAATTTGAGTAAGAAAGCCAACTCTTTTAACTATTATAAAGAGAAGAAGAAATAGTGTCATGCTTCTTTGGCATGATATTTTATAAAATCATACCCTTATAAAAGTTGATAGCTGAGAGATCTCCCTGTTGTAACTGAAGGGTACCATTTGTTGTTACAAAGCCGTACACTTAACGTTTTTCAAATGTGGATGTCTATGTTTACGTTCAAGTTTTAAATTAAGAGTTTGACACTGGGCAAAGCTAAAGAAAATTGGTTTGGAATTTAATTAAGAGGTATATCAGATGTATAACTCCTATAAAGCATAATGATATGCTTAAAATGTAAAGGCACTAATTTGTGCCTGGGTATCTTGCTTTAGAAGTTATTTTATCTTAATATAAATGCAGACCATGTTAAATAGGTACTTTACTAATTATAAAATTATATTCTCCTCTTTATAAAATGAAATGTCGATTGGGTGATAAAGAAGAGGTCAGTGGTCAAGCATGGGCTCTCTGTGCCACTATGCCCTCTGGGTAATATTCACGCATAGGCAGAATACGTGGGTTGGGGTGGGGGAGGAGGGACTAGACACTTCTTGTGATGATCACAGTATTATTATAGACAGCACGTAGAAAATTCAAATGACAAAATAACAGTCACAGTGGTGGTTTGAAAACAAATTCTCTGATAGAACTCTCATCAAGAGGTACTGGGTCTATGTTCACAAGAATCTGGGCGACCCAGGACTTACCTGAATATGTGGAGCACAGAGGAAGTGATGGGATTAAACTCTGAGGCTAGGTCACAAAAGACCATGTGGCTTTCCCTTCTACTCAGTGGAACCGGGAACACTTGCTCTTGAGCCCTGAGCCACCATATTAAAAGTTCAATTAGCCCAGCTTCCAGATATGCACATGAGCAAATTTCCAGATGATTCTTTCCTCCAGAAGTTCCAGTCACCTTCAGCTGTTCCCAGGATGACTGAAACATCATAGGACAGAGGAAAGCCATCCCAATTTTCTAGCACACAAAATCTGTGTATTAGAAATGGTTATTGGTTTATGTCAGTAAGTTTGGGGGTATTTTATTTTGCAGTAGTTGATAAATGGAACATTATGTCTTAGTAAGAGGTTGAAGGTAAACTTCGATGATAAATGTAAACTTCTTAACATAAAATACACCGCTCTTTCATTATCTGTCCCTTGCCTATCTGTCCAGTCTTATGTCTGACCACTCACCAATTCCAATTCCATGTTTATATATAGCAACTTACATTTTCTACGGGAAAATCTTCTCTTAAAAATTCATACACCTTCTTTCTTTACATGCTATCTGGAGTGCCCTTTCACCATTCAGACTTAGGAAAACCATTCATCTCACATCTCAGCTCATTTATTACACCCTCTCCAGCCTCAAGTAAATGCACCTTTATTTGTAAGAGATTTATCTATATCCTCTCTTTCTCTCTCTCCCTCTCTCTCCCTCTTTCTCTAGTTATTCAGCTCCTTGAAGGCAACAACTTTATATTATTTGTTTTTGAATTTGCGTTTTCAGTGCTTAACATATTAAGCAATCACTCACTCCTGGTTAAATGAATGCATTTATAAAGAAATGAAAGAACAGAAAAGGGTGACTTAAAATGGGAAGTAGGAAAACACTGAATGTTGGTGAGGGGATGGAAAACGGAAAATTTCACGCTGCAAGTTGGAGTATAAATTGAAACAACAAATTAGAAAAACTGTTTGCCAGGATCTACTAAAACTGAACATAAGAATCCCCTATTACTTGACGATTCCACTTCCTAGTATATGCTCCCCCAAATTAGTACATTTGTTCCTCAAAGTCATGTACAAGAATATTCATATCCCACTGTGATAAACAGCTCAAAGTGAAAATAAATCAAATGCCTATCATCAGTAAAATGGATAAAGTGGGGCACAGTCACAAGACAGAGTATTTTACAACAATGATGTTGAATGATCTACAGCCACATGCAACAATAAGAATTTCACAAACTTAATGCTGGGGAGAGAAACCAGGCGTAAACCATAGAATTCTATTTACCTAACTTAGTCATTACTGTTAGAAGCCAGAGACAGTGGTTACCCTGAGGAGCGAGTTCGTGACCACAGGGACTGACAAAGGTTACTGGGGTGCTGATAATATTCCACTTTTTTATGTGGATGATGAGTATATTTAGTGGGTGAAAATTCATCAAGCTACACATTTATCAAGTTCTATGCTTAATGCACAATTTTCTGTATGTCTACACTATACTAAAATAAGAAATGTAAAAAAACAAATAAGTAAAGGCAAAGGTGACAATGTATCTAATTGGAACAAAACTCCTGCCCAGAAAAAACTCTATACAAAATTCAAGGACCATTACTACAATTTGAGTCTCATCCTGAGATTTAGAATTTCAACCTAGCCTTTATGGCAAAAATCTAACTTACGTCAAAATTTCTCTAGAAAATTTCTAAACCAGAAAGAAGAAGAGGAGGAGAAGGTGAAGAAGAATCCTAAACCACCCACAAAATCTTGTTTATATGGTTTTCATTATGACAGTTCTTTTATCCTGTAAGATGTGAGAATCTCTCAGTTCAAAAGAAATAAGAGGAATATCTATCTGCACAAGTTTGGGCATTAAAATCTTTCTGCCTTTAGGATGGATCCAGTTCATCTTGAAGGGAGCAACTGAGTTCCACACTTTTGTATATAAAATATATTATGAAGTGACTACATCACATAAAACCATCAAGTAATCTTTTTTTCGGCTTTGAAATAATAAGTTCTTGAGAATTATTTATTTGAATTCACCTGGACATGGCACACAATTTTTACACAGTTCAGACATTTCCCATAACATCTATTATAATTGCCTGTTATTTGACATTATTCTGAAGCCATGCCAATTTTAGGTCATTAGTATCTTGCTTGACATTATTTGAACCTTGCAATGCCTCTATTAGTTCACAGAAAAGTTCTGTGAACCCATCTAATAGCACCTCTCTAAATTTTTTGTCAGGTAACAAACAGAAATGGAGCTCCTCTGCAAGTAAGTCATTTGGAAAAGGAAAATGGGTTCATGAGTTGACTTTCATTGTGAACAGTTATTCAGAGCACATCACTACCTTAAATATAGAGTAAATGGAGGAAAAAACTTCCTCCAGAACATATATTAAAAGTTTTCTAATCCTATTTCACCAAGCTAAAAGTAAGATGACAGAGATAGTATAGGAGAGAAGGAAGGAAAGAGGGAGGGAGGGAGGGAGGGAGGGAGGGGAAAAAAGTTGGGCTAGAGAGTCTGGGATGTTCTTCTGACTTTATCAAAGATGTGTGGACCACAGAAAAATCCAAGGATGAATGAGGATTTTAACACTGTTATGAAATTAAGGATAAATACCAATGGGCTTTCTTTGATTACCAAAAGTTATGATTTCAGAAAGAGGATAGACTATTAAATTTTAAATGATTTACTTTTTCCACAATCAGGGAAGCTTTGAAATCCAAAGAATCTTATGACATTATTAGAACCATGGAAAATATTTCCAAAGTTCATGGAGCTACAGAGGAAATTCATAATTCTTAGTATAAAATCCAAGAAGAATTTTCAGGGAAGAGAGAGAGAGGAATGCAGGAGGAATATCAGAAGAGTTTCTTAGCTTTTCATAAACCACACATGTGCTACCTTCTGCCTAGATTCTAACAAAGCCTCCTAGACTTGCTGGAAATTGGGTTAGTGTACTTGTATGTACACAGGTTTGTGTACATATGCTACTATATTAGAAGCTGGGGAAGTGGCATGTGTGACGGTAATACCTTTTTAAATACCCTACATTTGATTTAAAGAGGGTTATACATCTCCCACTCCTCTATTAAGAATCAGTGCTATAAAATGGTGGGTTATAGCTGTAATGCTACTTGTCAGGGCGGGATGCATTTAAAAACAGTAGCCAAGCAACTTAAATACATGATTTCTACAGGGACAATAAAATAATCACAGTTGCATGGTAGTTAGAATTAAGGGAGAATCCTTACAAATCTATTTCGTATCAATATTCATTTAAATTTTGCTTCAAATAGCTTTTTCTCAATGGCACTATACAAACTTAGTCTATGCATAACACAGTGTTACAAAGAGTATGAGCTCTGGAGTCTGCTTTGAGTTACAACCTGGGATCAGCACCTTAGAGCCGAGTGACCTGAGCAACTTTACCTATCAGCCTCACGTTGCTTGTGGGTAAAATGGGGACATTAAGAGTTGTGGTCATGAAAGTAGAGAAGTAATGTATGCAAACCACCTATTCCAGCACCAGGCACACTGTACATGAATCATAAATGGGTATTTTTATTACAAATTATACTAAATATTTATATTGTTTTATTAAATTTATATTTATTGAGAAGAGTAAATGGCTTCACCATGTTCATTATGCCATTACATCAACCAGTTACTAAAAAAGGTTGTGAGTTAGTGCTAAGCACCATTTATTACCAATATATATGGAAAGTAAAGAAATTTCAAGCACAAAAATTCAAGAGGAGAAACAAATCCTTAAGGACATATCCTGCTTATTGACATACTTCATTCAAAGGAGAAGTCACATTTCCAGATACCTTTTGAATGTCCATATACTTGTTATTAACTGAATCTGAAACAGTTCTTTTTAAGTTGGAGATAAAATGAAGATGCATAAACACAAGCTTTACTGGCATCCTGGCCCCTCATGGATAAAACTAGAGGAGGGGTAGGAATTATAGTACTACATATAAAAAAGAAATCATAATATGTTATAATTCGAAGAATAGATATTCCCATAGCTATGTATAGAACTAATAGACCCTAAAGATTATGTGTCCTAAGTCATTTTTGTTAGTAACAATTACAATGATTCACCTATGATAATGTTTAAAAAGTTAATGAAATCAATAAATTAAGAGTGTTTTCTATTTATAGCAAAATGGTTTTTGTTAAAGTGAATTGAAGAGAAACAAGAGAAATGATAAAAGTCTGATATTTAAAATAAGCTCTATTTTATTGTGGTGTTTCAGAGACATTCTCTTATAAGAACAACAACAAAAAGCACACACACCAAAATCAGCAAGAGGGCACACTTTCATCACCCAGCAGAAAAATATGTGCTAATGATAAAAGGTATTCATAAAAAAAATTCAATTATATCTTGCACTATTCCTAAACCATTCAATGAAGGCATTTACAACAACAAAATACTTTATTTTCAGTATCAAAAATTACCAGTATCAACTGCATAAATCTATTGTAGATAAACAAGATAGTTTAACAATATTAGCAAGTCAAGAAAAGAGAAGAAAATTTAGGGTGTTGGAGAATTTTGTTAAAATAACTGTGATAAATTTTTAAAAATCATTTTAAGAGCAGTTTCCTATAATACCATAGGTTCAAGATGCTGAAAGGTCACTAATACATTGTCAAATGCATTTTTATGAGATAGATTCAATTATAATAGCTGCAACTATTCCAGCCACAATTTAGACATACCATCCAATTATCCATTTCATTTTCATTTATACCTCATGGGCCAGATCATTTATCATGTTTCATGATAATGATCCGAAGACACATGGAAAGTGATTTCTGGAGGTAACAAATTACCTTGCATATTAGCATAGCTTACAAGATCCTGTCAACAACCACTATGCATAAATATGAGGTAATTAAATTTACAATGTGCAGGAGTGTTTGATATGCTACTTGCTTGCTTCAGAGCTGACAAAAATCTGGGTTGCTAAATGCAGCAAACCCGTTTGGTTGCAAATGAGAAATCATTATGCCCCAGAACTCCAACAGGTAGCCTGTATGCTGTGGCTCAAGATGCTGAGATGCATCTTTCATCATCTGGTATTATTACTTCTTGCCACCAAACCATCCATCATTACAATAGAGACAGCTTCGAATGATAGTCCTGAACCCTCGCATTATTGGTCCTTGAACTCTGTCTCATCCATCTTTCGCATCATTCCTGATTCACAGCTAAGTACACTCTCTGGCTGCAAAACCAAGTGTGAACCTGTAGTGCCGCTAACCTCCAGTGCCTCTCTAAGAGTAATTGATTTCTCTTTATTATGGAGCCACTGTTCCGAAAAGACGACTTATGCTTGCTGATGCTAAAAGATAATTTTTAAAAGACCCGAGTTATAGAATTTCAATAGTTCTAGAGAAATGCATTATTTTGTTGTGGTTTGGTTTTTCAACTTAGACTTCAGAACTGCATTATTATTTCAATTTTAATATTTATTTATAAAACTCAGAAACAAACAGACACAGATGCCTCTGAGTGCAAAGGTACACATATCAAAAAGAAAAGATAGCCTGTAACTGTATATAAATGTAATATTTCAATCTGAAATTTATTAATCAGAATTTCAAATATGTTTGATAGTAAAAATCATTACTTAAATTACTTAGTATGCTGAAATTGAAAAACATGAGTTTATCCTTGACACAGTGCAAACAAAAGAGAGGGATTTAAAGTTAGATACAAGAATATTTGTGATAACTGCCTTTTAAAAAATAAATCTTTCACCCAAGTGTTTTTATTTTTTTTATTTTATTTATTTATTTATTTATTTATTGTTTATTGATTGCTAAGAGAATATTGAAAAAATGATACCAGTTACATAGTGGTTGGTGCACCATAAACTATCCAAGATTAAAGGGTTTCAATTCCACTCCATCTGAATGTTGTTATAAAAATTTAATAAATCAAAGTGATCAAAATGTTCCCAGTGGCAGACTGGGATTCTGTTTCCAATTCAAATTCTCTTTAATATACGACTTTTCTGTCATTTTGTATTTCTACCATCCATGTTGAATTCCAAACACCCTGCTTTTCATCATTGCCATGCATCAACCAAACCAGTCATGGTAACTAATTTTAATAATCCTGCACAATAAAAAGAAATATCAAACCTGGTGGAGGTTTTAACATAGGAAAATTATGGCAGGTGGGAACTCTTTACCTACCCCTAAGTAAATATTTTTAAACCACCCATTGCAATGAATGACATTCTTTGAGGATGGAGAAAAGCTGTTGGCCAACCATCTTAGGGGGAAAGAAAGAAAAAACATCCTTCCAATGCTTGTTTAAAATGATGTGAGAAAAAGACACGTCTACGAGCATTATTATCAAGGGCAATCAAATTCTGAAGAGCACAGAAAGTGGAGAAATCTTTGGAGAGCTTGCATTACTTATTTCTTTGAAATAAAAAGTGTTTACAAACAACAAGAAACAAGATTTCCACTTAACAGACAGTCTGCAATCCAATAAGGAATCTACATAAAACAGAAGGAAAACATATATTTACATATCATATAACTTAGATGTGGTTTTATATGTGAATGATGTCAGGAATAAAGGAAAAAAGAATACATTTAACCACATCAGGACCCTCTTTTTAAAATTCTTCACTTTACTGAATACATATACTTTTATTCTGAGTCTGACAATATGAAATATTCTAATGGTGGCTAAAGACTAGGAAATGGAAGCTTATGAAACACAAACATATCTATGCACTATGTACATACTGTTTAATTTTTCTTGTGTTGAATCAATATCCAATACCCTAAAATTAGTTGCAGCATTTTCACATGCCTAAAGATTTTAAACCTGTATTCAGTATCCCAATCTAGGGTGTACAACTGAAATTACCATCTATGCTCTCAAATAAGTTCAACATGTCTTTCAAATTTCTGTCAAAAATACCATATTTCACCTAGTATCCCCGGCTGACTACTTCTCCTATCATCTCATAATGTTCTTAACAATCTTTCCACCATACTCTCTCACCATTGACCTGCTCTTTCCACCGCAATCCCCCTCAAGGATTTTACTTCTTGTAAAAAAGTAAAACTTTTATGATTTACCATCTCAAGTTTTTATGAATTTTAGAACTCCTTAAATGTACTCATTGCAAACTTATTCTCCAAATCATCTCCCATCCTGAGACGCATATGAAGACACAAGTAACATATTCCAAAACTCCCAGAAATTCCCAAATAAAATGACAGAGGTATCCCTCATTTTTCAGAAGTTCACGTTACACCACTTCACTTTTATGAAAGACCTACATTAATACCTGTTTCCACTAACTGAAAGAAATCCAAAGATTTTTGCTTTTCTGAAACAAGGCAAAAAGTGAAAATAGCATGTTCAGTGTTTGTTTTGCAGCAAGCCATTATAGAGACAGTGACACCCCAAGTAGCCAGAGCAGCCCAGCCAAGCTCCTTTCCCGGGAAACACACTCAGCATCTCAGCAGACACATAGCTTTGAAATGTGTCTGTGAGCATCTGGGCTTTATCTCGATTTATTTTGTGCATCCATTTATTTCTCAATTTATTTTGTGCATCCATAAGATGTGCCCTTAGGTATCAGAAAAGCCTAAGAGAGCTGGTAAGGCTCTTAGGATTAGCACAAAACTGGACCTAATTAAGCATTTTGACTGTGGTGAAAGAAATAAAGATATTGTGCATGTGTTGAATTTTGGGTCTTGGAATGATTAGAAAATTTTCCACGTAAATTAATGGTAATTGAGTTTTCATTTACCATTTCACCCCATTTCAGTTTAGGAAAGGTTTCATAGGAATGTCCTATTTTCAGATGGGTTGGGGACGAAGACCTGTGTTCCTTAGTCTGGCATTTAAATTGCTCCACAGTCAGGCCTCAAAGTACACTTTTTAGATTTCAGCGTTTTCCCCTGGAAACTACTGTGTTATAGTCAATATTTAATACTAATCCAAGAACATGTGTATGCCCAATGACCTTTACTTATCTTCAACTAACCATATCCTATACATTCATTAATGATAAGATGAAACTTCACCTCCTACTCAGCACATTTTCTGACCACCCAAGGCAGCAGTGAGGCTACCCTCATCTGCAATGTTTAGTCCATGCCATTCATATGGCACTCTACAATCTATGATGTTTTTGTTTCTTTAACAATAATTAATGGCCTGTATCTGCTGGGTGTTGGCCACGGTGCTGGCTCCAGAGACACAATAGTGAATAAGCAAAAGGGAATAGTCATTGATGTGGTAGATATAGTAGTGAGGGCAAATAACAGGAATGCAGCACCATTATGAAGGCTGGTGAACAGCAGAAGGACTGCAGGCAGAAAAAGTTGAGGCCCTAAGGTAGACAAGAACACAGCTCATTAAAAGCAAAGGAAACACAGCCAGTGCTGCTAGAGTTTGGTCTCATAAAGGAGGGAGTAGTGGGCAGAGCCAGATGAAGATGGGCTTGGAGACTGTGATGAGACAGTTGGAATTTATAATGAATGAGCAAAGGGCCATCAGAGCCAGGAGAGAACGCTCTGACGTACTTTGTGTATAATATGGTCAGTCTGGCTATTGTGTAAAGACTGACTTGGAAGACGCAAGCACTGATATGGGGAGACCAGTGAGGAGGCATCTTTATAGAAGCACAGGAAAAAGAAGATGATGACATGGATGTAAGTAATGGCTGTGAATCAAAGAAGGTGAGTGACAGGAAATCCATTTTAGGTGGTACCCAGAGGATATTTCATTTGAAGCCTTTTGGACCAGAAAAGGGCTGTGATTTTTTTCCCCCTCTTTAATGTGAAGGGAAACTATTAGAGTGGGTAACATGGTAACGTGAGAGTAGAAATGGTTTCCAACACGTTTATATAAAGGTGAAAGAAAAAGCCAGTGGAAATTAGGAAGGTGTAAATACCATGTGGGCAAAACTTCTTATTAACATGGTTACAGATAATTATTTATTTGTTTGAACACAATGATAAATTCTGTTCCAACACAAATAAATCTGATTCCAAATCATTCAATACTGCAGAAAGATAACAGCAACAAAAATTTTTCAGTTTAGGGCTCAGAAAATAGAAAATGGAGAGGAAAGAAAAGTTAACTTCCAAATTAAATCCTAAATTTAAAAGAAACACTGTCTCTATACCTGATTAGAGATGAGAACACATCTGTGGCCCAAATGACTTCAAAAATAAGCATAAGAGCTAAGATAAAGCTGAATAAAGTGAGGTTGTCATGAATTTATGCATTGGTAAATGCTGCCCATATTTTGCTACAATTATTTAATCTCTGTCCAGTCTTCACTTTTACTCCCCAAATCCTCACTTTTAACACAAAAATGGTAAAACTTTTCCCTCTCTATAAAAACTATTAACTGTGAAGTAAATATAATCCATGCTGAGAACAAAATATAAATGTTTATCTGCACTTGGGTTGGCCTTATGATTGTTTTTATTTCTACTCGACTAAATGTTTCTTAGAAAAGAAAATAACATGAATTATAACCCAGATGGAAAAAAAAATGATTTCTGGGGTAATGTGATAAACTCTGTAGAACAAGTTGGTTTTGACTGATTTATCTAACATTTGACTTCTACCTAACAATTCATGAATGTTTCCTGTTTTCTGTGTACTTCCTAGCTTGTCCTCTTAGTAAGTCAGGTTCCAGAGGACATTTTACTAGGAAGCAGAATATGTATTAGCTAGCTTTTAAAAAGATGTGAACATCTAAGTGGCAAATATTTTATGCTAACTGCAAAATGCTAAACAGCAAAACTCACCTGTCAATCATATACTCACCGGTAAGGAAGGGAACCATGCTATTACTGACTTTCTAGAAAATGAAGTGGTGGGAGAGTGGGAGAGACTCAAGAATTATATAACTAATGAAATAATGTCCTACCACAGCACTTAAATCACAATCTGTACTCATTGTACCACTAAACGCTATGAATTATCTCTGCCTTGCTGATTGATTTCTATCAGTTATCTATAGAGCTTTGGCTTAACATTCCGTAAGACTCTTGCAGAATAACATTATTTACAAAAGTATTGCTTAATAAAGGGTTTCAATGGAATAGCTCCTTTAGTAGGTAATTTTTGCCTATAGAATTTAAAATGTGACCAAAATCAAAATCAAAACTCTGTGCCACAAATTCTAATTTTCCTATATAATAATTAAATTATAAGTTGCTTGAGAGCTGAGATTGCTATTTCTTTATAATTCCCTAGTGCCTATTATTTGCCATTTGAAGTATTCAATAAAAGCTGCTAGTGGATTTTCCAATGAAGTTGCAAATTCATTACTTCATTTGGGGTAAGGGAAAGAAAAATAGCGAGCAGGGAGAAGAATATAAATTACAAAAACACTGTTAATCTGAGAAGTTAGTATTAGTCTTTTGGAAGACGAGGACACAAATAGCGTTTATCACAAACTCCAAGAGAACAGAAATGAGAGGCTCAGAAGGAAAGTAAAGAGCTACTACCATATTTTCCTGAAAATAAGACCTAGCTGGACAATCAGCTCTAATGCATCTTTTGGAGCAAAAATTAATATAAGACCGGCATTGTACTATGTTATGTTATATTATATTATATTATATTATCATATTATACCTGGTTTTGTATTATAATAAAATAAGACCGGGTCTTATATTAATTTTTGCTCCAAAGATACATTGGAGCTGATCGTCTAGCTAGGTCTTGTTTGCAGGGAAACACGATATCAGTGTTTCTCTCTGAAATAAAATTCCCTAGAGTTCAGCAGAAAGAATAGTCGGCATGCAAATTATTCTGCTTCCTCTTTGTTCCTCCTCAAATTCTTAAAAAAGCTCCCAAAAAAGTGAACTCCTGAAAAATTCACTCCAGAAACAGAACCAGTACCTCAACTGCTACACATTATGTAGAGCTTTACAAATACATCACCTATCAGATTCTTTTCAGAAAGGACTCTTATTGCGTTTTTATTTTAAAAACAAACAGAAAATAAACAGCACGGAAATAACTACTGGGGGGGGGGGAACAAGTGCTGCACTCTACTATTTTTGTAAAGTAGCATAAGGAAACTGAGAGGAGGAGAAAATTAATAGGACAAACTATGTGGAGTAAAGACGAACAACAGTGGATAGAACAGAGTTTCAGTAAGAATGTAGTACCTAAAATAAGGACATCTAGTATCCTTTGGCTCATTTAGAATTTAAAAATGTACCAAATGACTTAGACATTGAATCACCTGAATCACAAGTAGCTACGAAGAATGAGACGAGACTCCAAATGTTTCTTTTAACATACTCAAGGGTAGCAAAGTAAAATTTTTAGATATGTGACATTTGGAGTCTCCTCCAAAATTGAGACATTATATATCCCTTAATGTACTGCATGTGCTTTTGTAACTGTTTAGGGGCAGTTGGAGAAAAGTATTATGCGGTTTATCCATGTGATTTTAGACTTTCATTGTAGCCCAGATCTTATAAAGCATAGATGTTTAAATTGAATTCCTCAGGTAACTCCAAATTTCCTGTCAAGTTGACTTGTTTTCACAACAGAAGCAAAGAAAAGGGATCTTCAAGTCACCATTAAGAAAAAGGATCTTTATATGAATTCATGAGTCTGACAGCTGTTCTATGAAAACGAGCTAAAAATCAATAGTGAGTGGTATTAAGCAGACTGCTGAAGGACTCAAATTAGAAATCACCTAGCCTTCAACCACCAACTAACAAAAGTATTAGTAAAGTATGTCGTGTTTTCCACTTCCTAAATGTCCTTACTTCAAATATAAAAATATTAAAATTAAACATGCAGACCTGATTCTTACCTGGTATATTCAAAAATACTAGAATGCAGCATATTGATTAAATAAAGATTTTTTTCAAGTGAAAAAATTTTCTGTTAAATTTGAGTCACCCTTCCTGGTATGTGTGTGTGTGTGTGTGTGTGTGTGTGTGTGTGTGTGTGTATATATATATATATATGTTGTTTTTTTAAAGAGACTGTTTTAGACACTACCAAAAAAACAAACTGCCATCATCTTTTCCTGTACACCAGTAATCTTCACTTGATGTGAAGATGAGGAGGGTATGTGATTCATCAGTCATTCCCTACATCTTTTAGGGTCAGCCCCACCATTGTGTCTTCAATTGAACAATGTTATTTATTAAGTGTTAGAAATGTAACAAACGTCTTTATGTAAAGTCATAAGATAGGTGTTAGAGCAAATGAAGATGATCTAGACAGGGTCTGATAGGAGCATAAATTACAAATAATTACAATAAGTGCAGAATCTGAAAAATTCAAATGCAAACCTAATGTTACTTTGGACCTCTTTCCTTTTTCACACACATGTGTAATGAATAACTGGTACTAGACAACAGATTCCATTAACATCACCATTCACCAAATAAGCTATGATCCCACTCTATACTATTACCTGACGTATAATACCCTACTCTCACAATGTGAAATTCCACCCTGTATGTCTTTCAAGGTTAAGTTGTACTTTCTTATGAAATATTTTCTCAGTTCCCATCTCACTGGACTAGTTAGTAACTCCCTTAGAATAACATTATTTCTGCTCTGAAGTTGCATGTATAAAAGTTCTCTACTGAACATTCTAGTTGTCTCTCCATATGTAACCACGCAATTTTTGAAACTTGTAGGAAGTAGTAACCATTCTGTCCCCAAGTGGATTAGACCAAAGGAGTATGTAGCCATATTGCTACCCTATGTCCATGACACTGTCTTAGGAAAGAAGCCAAAACATGGACGCAGAATTGAAGAATTGAAAAGAGTTTAGATCCTTCATGACTAAATGAATGATCCCTAAAGCCTATCTCTACATTTCCAGTTACAAAAGTCAGTAAATACCCTTATTTTTAGGCTAGTCGGAACGGTCTTTCAAAAGGAAGTGTCAACAATAATCCAAATTCTTCATGATTTTAAACACCAAAATTTGTTTTACAGATTCACCTACACAAATGGGTAAGCCTGGATAAATGGATTGACCTTTACGTTACAGTTAGAGCTCACTGCTATTCATTAAAAATAGATAGAAATAATAATACTTATATTCAGAGCATTTTGTTAATGGCTAATAGTTGACACTATATTTTAAAAATGAAACCAGCAAGAAAGACAAACAAACAAAACTGCTTTTAACCTTAGACTTACAATGTAATTTAAACTTACAATGTAATTGAAATTTTACACATTAAAAATAATAGATATAAAGCATAATTAACAACTGGGAATAAAATTTGTCAGTTGCAGCAATCACAGAATTTTATAGATGTTCATTGTGGTTTACTTGGTTAGAAATGTAAGTGGGTCTTTGATCCAGACAGGTGGATAAAAGAAGATGGCGAAGAAGGTAGAGAATGAAAATCTGTCACAAAACTTGGACTACAAAACTTAATGTTTTTAGTTTAAAGCTTGTAAAAACCACTTCAACCTGTATTTCACATTTTTACACTTCAATTTTCTAGGAACATCGAGCAAAAACATCTGCTCTTCATCTCATCTCTGTAAAAACTTCTTTGTCAATAAAGATTGGCTTCCACAGGCTGAAGACGTTATCATTACTCACAATGATCTGGAAGCCATGCTAAAGTCAGAACAAAGTAAATTCTATTGCAGTATACTTTATTTTTCTTCCTCTGGCTGTGGGAACACAGATCAATACTCTTCAACATGAGAATTTTGCAGCGAAATTTTCATTTGTAACAAACAGCAACAAAAAGCCTTAAGCATGCCCTGTCACTTTCAGTTTAGGAGAAAATGCACTAATAAACTTTTACCCTTGGGTCATCTTTGACAACAGGCAATACTATGCCAGCTCTTATTAAAGACTATTCATATCACTGCCCCAAAAATTTCCCTTAAAATTACCATCTTTTGTATCCATGCAACACGATGTCAGCTTTGAAAGTGCCAATGAGAGACAGGATCTGTCATCATAGTTAATTCTCAGCACTATTTCAACATCAGGACAGTTGACCCCCCGAAGGGTATGTTTTGTGGTTAGCAATATTTATTTGGTGGTTATCCAAACAAATGTGTTGCTCTGTATTAGTTTTCAAATAAAAGAGCAAGTAAACCATCACCTGTAAATATTAGATATATAAAAAACTAAAATATGTTGACAAGAAAAATAAAACTGCCCAAGCTATCAAAATATGTTTCTACAAGGTTAGTAGGCTCTGGATTGCACACTGAAAGCACTGTCATATTTTAACCTAGCAGTTACAATATAAAATATAAAACAAAATATGTAAAATGGCAGAAGTTTCTTTAAAGAAAATAAAAAATAAAGGAAAAAAAAAGCCCAAACTTTCTATGATATTCAGGATTCTCCCTTTATAAATTTTATTGAACACATTATTTATTCCACAAGTAACACTCCGACAATAGCTACAATGTAGTCTTCAGGCGTTGATAAAATGGTAGAATCTACTTGTCAATTTAGATAAAGAAGAGAAATCTAGTAATGACAAAATACATTTCTTAAAATGAACAATATATGAAAGAAGAAGTTAAATCTATAAAAAAAAAAACAAACAAACAAAAAAAAAAACTCCTGGATAAAAACTTCAACTTTGCAACCTACAAACTGTTAAATACATCACAGGACCATTTCCTCAAAAACCAATCACATGTATATATGAAATGCTAAGGTATTTGAAAGCACTCTAGCTACACTATGAAAAGCCACCATCACCCTCAGTGGCTGCACAATGAGTGCACAGACAGGACTGTGCAAATACCCCAAGACACCTTCAGGCTTTTAAAAGTAGGGCCAGGTGAGAGAGATGCTGGAATGGAGCTCATAAAGGTGAGTACACAAGCATGTATGAACAGAAAATAAACTGTCTTTCTACTTGAATCTTGGAGTCAAATATTATCGCATTTTCTTATTATTCATTAATAGGGGCTATGATTGCATGAACTTAAAGCAGCTGATTTGAGCTGACTCAGGTGACATGAGAGACGTTTCACTGAAAATAGTGTCCCATGAATCTACAAAGATAAACTTTTTGATTGATGAGCTATAGAATCTGCCAAGACACAAGCATTATAAGAAGCTAATAGCATTATTTAAGAAAGTTAATGTGAGCTAAATCTGTGCTGGGAACAATGTGCCCTATACCAGGAGTCAAGAAACACTGGGGTTAAATTCTAGCTCAGTCAATTATTAGAACTCTGGCTCTGGGCAGTTATGCAATAGCCTGAATTTCATTTTTTTTCCCTTCTAAAAGTATTAAAGGTTAAAGTATTAAAATCAAGTAAATCTTAAAATGAAATAGTGCATGTAAAAGACATTTCATGTCAAGCATTATAAAATGAATTAACTAGAATATGAAGGTATCTCATATTCTCCTTTGATCCATGCCGTGCTCTCTAATGCAACTTCTTTGTCTTACCCCTGCCCCCCCACATCCATACCCCTCATCTGGGCAACAATTTCTCAACTTTCAGATCCTATCTCAAAGAACACTTACTCACAAAGGCCTTTCCTGATGCCTCTGATAAATCTCAGTCCCGTTTAGATGTTTTTTGTTAGGACCTTCAAACTCCTCTTGAAGAGACATGATTTATAATTATTTTCATTTGTGTCATTATTGATTGATGCTTGATAGTCTATTGAACAAAGCTGCATTTCCTCTAAAGATTCACATGAGAAACATCTACATTTTATGGATTCAGCTCAGTCGTCACCTCTCAAAGAGGTCTTCCGGATCTCCTTAACTAAAACATCAATCCCTATCTTTTCATGTATTTATTTTTCTTCAGAATACCACTTGAAACTACATTTTCGGGACCTTTATATAAAGTGTGCCTAACATATCCCAGTTCTAAATTCCATATGGGCAGGGACTCTGAATTTTATATACAATTGCATCTCCATAATCTAAAATGGTATATAGAATAAAACAGGAACTCAGTAAATTTTGAATGTAGGTGATATGCATACATTTTGTACTTGTACTTATTCTACAGTATTCACCTCTGATATGTACTGATATGTCATAATCCCTCAAAATTCCTCTAGTAACCTTAGTATCCAAGAATATTAAGAGGACCTCTTAGCAAGTGTTACTTTCTAAGATTCTATAGGGGGCCAGATTAGTGAGCATCCAACACATGCTCTTGACACTGGTAAAATTTACATTTCTACATGGGGATAGAAACTTTGACCTTGACCTCATTACCACAATGGTTTGAAGAACAAATGTTACATCTATGGAACTGCTTTAAAAAGAAAATACAAATCTAAAATTAAAATGCAAACTAGGTAATGGCAATATGGAACCAAGTGTTTTATATGGCTAGCTCTAGTAGAGATTTTTAAACGAGATTCCATTTGATGGAAAACACTTGTTGAAAACTTGTTGGACATGCTATACAACCAGTCTTCATTTTACTTTAAAATATTATCAGAAATTCTGTAATAATATTTTATAGCGACTTGAGATGAAGACAACTAGGCTTAAAAAAAAATCAATCCATATATTTACAAGGTTGTTCTTTTACTAATAAAGTCATGCAATTTTACTTTACCTCTCACAATAAGTTGAGCAAAATTGGACACACCAGAACCTCGTTCTGACTGAGTTACACAGCGATACAAATCCTGGTCAGTTTTTGTCACTTCTTGCAATCTAAAGGAAGCAGCAAATCTTCTGTGATTGATGTTCTTAGTCTGAGCTACCGGTATGTCTTCTCCATTTCGTCTCTGCAAACAGAAACGAATGTTTAAAAAACGGGATCATAATGTTTCCATAAATCTAAAGCATCTTAGCAACCAATATCTGTGATAAATTATTCCTGTTGCTAAATTAGCAGGAAAATGTCTATGCAGCCCCGAAAATATTTACTATTGTCATCGAATCAGGAAAAGTACATAGGGAAATACTAGTGTCCTTTAAGGGGTATAGTGCTGATATGATGGCAGTAATCTCAGTTTTCCATAAAATTACTATTAGCTCAGAGCATAGTAATGAACAGAGTAGTTAATTGCTTCATGGCAAGTGATACACTGCCTCCTTTCTCCCAGAGAATATATAGGTATGAGCTTCTTTTAGCCCTTAGACTAGACTGCATATGCTCTAATAGGTTTATCCCCAACAGGAGATCTGATGCATTTCAGTATTCTAAATGTGTAGCATGTGACCAACTCAGAATGAAAATAAAATACTGATGAATAATTTAGAGTCAACCCAAAATCTGTACTCTTTGCAATATTCTATCTTTTTGCCATTAATGACAGCCAAGTTATATCCCTTAAAGGAAGTAATCAAAAGAACCTACATGTTAAAAGCATATCTGTCAATTTTCGAATTGAAATATTAGAAAACATCTTTATGAAATCAGGGTGCCTCACACAAAACCAATCAGCATAAACTATAAAGAAAATGGTGAAAAAATTCAACTATGATAAAATTTATTATGTCTATGTTGAAAGACATCATAAAGTGAAAAACGCCACTAACTGTGATATATTTCATGGAAATAACCATCAAAAGGAAAACAACCAGGTTATGTAAAGGGCTACAGTTCAATAAGAAAAAGACAAAGAACTCTATCGAAAAATGAACAGGCTGTAAAAAGAAAAAAAATGTATGTATTTAATAACTATGAAAAGGAAAACCTCAAGCTAAATTTTAAAATACCTTTATGTCAAAGATAGCACAAAGAACACAGAAAAGTCACACTACGAGAACTCACTAGTGACGATCGTCAACCTCATTTCTTGTTGATGAAATGCTACGTATCCCTGGTATCCTTTCATACCACCTCAAATGTCACTTTATGCTACTAGATATGGGAAATGAATCCCCCAAAATTACTAGGGTAAGCGTACACTGTTAGTAATTTTTAGAAAATAATTTCTTACTATCTAGTAAATGTGAAGATGTGTAAACTTTAGGATCCAATGATTCCACTTCTGTGCTTCTGCATTACAATCACTCTTGCATTCTCGTATGCGATTAATGAGATATTTACAGGAATGCTTAACTCACAGGAGTTCGTAATAGAGGAATATGGGAAAGATCCACATGTTCCTGAGAAGTGGATACGTACACTGAAATGTATCCATTTAAAATATATATAAGGTCGTAGTTAAACAAAGAAAATGAAGACCAGTAGTGTTTTGGTTGAAAATTCTGAACAGCTAGTTAAAAATATAAAGGTGTGATTTTTACCATTTCTCAGTGTCTTTGGTGTAAACATTGCTACTAAGGCCACTTTCAAAATACCAACGTAATGTTATTTGGCTCTTAAAATTCCTGAAAAATTAATACTGGCAGTCATAAGCCGACTCCAGCATTCCACTGACTTGAAATGCATGTACTCATGTTTAAATTAAAAGAAGAAAAAAAAATCCTTAACAAAAATTGAGACATAAACAAAAATGCAAAACCTTAACTTCTATTAAGTTAGAGTAGTGAGTACATTTAGTGGTCATTTATTGTTTTCTATAATTCTTGTATATATTTGAAATACTTTGTATTTTTCCAATGAGTTAAATAATAGTATGGCACTTTATTACTTTAATAATTTTTAAATCCTAAAATCCACAGTATCTTTTATCACCCTTCTACATATCTGAAATGATACATATATACATATATGTAATATATGCATGTAAGTGTATGCAAACACATACCAATTTAAGAACACAAAGTCCCAATTATAATTTTACAATTTTTCATTCCTTCTGTATTCTATTAATTACCTTACCCACCCATTCCATGGTTTTTGCATCAAGATCCCTGATGACTCCCCTGGATAATAATGAAGAGAAAAAGCAACCTATATTCAAAAGCCCTGAAATATCAACTCATAAAATCAAGCCTAAATTATTTTTCCCTATAAGCCACCTTAGCAAAAAATAATTACACAAGCAAATCTCAGGCTGCATTTTGTTTTCAATTATCACATTGTTTGATACAATATTTGTAACTGGCAGGTAGACTCCTTACACCTATACACACTCTCCCCTCATATTCTTAATTTATCCTGTCAGTTTGTTCTCAACCTTCTGTCACCTTTCTCCCTGCCATTTGTATTTCTCAGTTCGTCTGCAAAACGAGCAAATTCCTGCTGCCCTCCCTGCCTCTTCTGAGTTATCTTGTGAATTCACACATACACCCTCACGTCTTTGAACACCATGCCTTTCAAACATATCTTTTCTTGTGAAGAGGTTCTAAGTACTCTTAATGTTTCCCTAACAATGATCATTATGACATCTTTCCATCTTAATACGCATTCATCTCACAATACCATGTTCCTACAAACTTTTCTCAAGGGAAAACACATTTCCTTCTACAATCTTCCCTCCTTTCAGGAAAGGACCACACTATTCTCCACCCTTTCACTAACCCACTCAAAGCCTCTTAGCTTCTGGAATTCCCAGCACGCCTAAATACCATTCCCATCACAGTTACCTGCCAGAACAAATTATCCTCTTCAGCACATATTCCTATAAATATTCTCAGTATTCCCAAACTTACCATGGCCACGGGGCTGTACAACACCCTCCTTTATACCTTATATCTTACAACATCCAAGTTCCCGTGCTATGATAGATTGCTCTTGAATCAAAAGTGCTCTTGTGAATCTGTCTCCCCTCCCTTATATCCTCTACATTATCAGTTAGACATCACTTTCTGACCCTTTACTTTATAACCAGCCATTTCAAAGAGGTTTTCAGTAACCTGAAATACTTCTGGATTCTTTTAACTTTCCACTATTTATGCATTTCCACTATAGGATTTGAACCACTTCTTTGCAATTATTCCAAGACTAGTAACTTTTGCTGGACTCAGTCATTTGCTCTCATGAAAAATTTTGTTACCCACCAAGGAATGAACAACGCTTAGACATCCTAGTTGGTCTACCCAGTGATTTAAGCTATGGCAACTGACTCCTTCCTCTCTACCTCAATTTCACATTCCATCAACATATTCTTGTTTTCCAGACACACTAACATTGTCATGGATCGTGCCTCAAAACCTTAAAGATGATCATAAAAATATAATGACCTGGCTTTTTTATCTTGAATGTTGTCTATAACATATTTCATATGTGTCCTTTTAACTCTGTGTATTAAAATCAGCCCGAAGGTAGGGTTTCAAGTCTTGAATATATATTTATTCTTCCATGTCATCATATTATCTTTATTTAGTGAGTGCTTAAGTTCTTTGTTAAAATGAATTAAATTCACTGATCTTCTTAGAAAAAAGAATCATATAACTTCTCCGTAGTATTTTATAAATCATTGTAACAAAATACATAATAATCATTAATTAAAATTAATAATAAAGGGACATTTTAAGTATAGAATTTCAAAGACATCTAGATATCATTTATGCCAAGCTATTTCTGAACTATACCACAAGTCAGAGACATTGACAGGCCTGCTGAAGGTGATTCCCTCAGGAGATCACAAAGTTGATTGCATTATGTTTATATTTGTGTGTATACTAACATTAATACAACATATATATGCTTTTATGGGATATATATTATTTACATAATTAATGAGTAACTAGACTTAGGTTCTATTTATCTCTTGAAATATAACAATAAATATTATTTTGGCGTCATAATATATAGATTTATCTTCAATAATCATTTAATAAGCATGTCTATGTACCTGATGTTACGTTAGCTATTATTTTGGTTCCCTCATTGCCCTCTCATACAAACAAACTGTGACAGTCATTTCCATTTAAGGATAATAAAATCAGGATTCAGAAAGATTAGAAATTTGATACATCGTCTGTGAGCAGCACCATTAAAACTCAATGAGGTTTGAACACACAAAATCCAGCAGTATTTCTTCTCAATTGAACCAAAGCATCTGTCTTTCACTTATTTCATGGGTCCAGTCCAACAAATGATTATCTGTTTTTAAGACCTGATCAATTCATTTGACCAATGAGAAAATATAATCTAACATACTAGACACTGCTTTATTTACTCAGCTTCCAGTAATGTATTACAGATAAATATGACAATTGATGATGACATGTACATTTCAGAAGTCAAAAATAGTAACTTTTTCTTTTATTGTCCAAAATAATACGTCTTTGCCTTACTACAAGCTATCATTTTAGTAGAGTAGTCCGAGCTATAAAGAAGGACATACGAGGCAATGGTAAATGTCTTTTATGCAACAATGCCTGCATATAGTTTTCTGCCTTTATTTATTATTCCGTTTCAGGCTCTTTATCCTGCTTTGAGATTTTTACATGATTTTTCCATTACCAATATTCCAGGCTCTGAGAAATGAATCACAAAATTATATGATCCAAGGATTATAACCTAGCACTTTGTTTTTGTCTTTCTCATCACACTTCCACAGATTCTTGTCATGTTTTCTTATTTATTTTGTCTCCAGTATAAGTTGCTGAGACTTGTCACTTACCAAATAAGCCTGGTAAGTCTTCGGAATCCCCGAGTTATCACCCTTCTGTTAAACTAAATAAGTTTCAATATACAGAATGCATGCAATGTTTATTTGACAAGTTCAATTCCTGGCATAAAGTAGTATAGTGGTAATACTGGTTAATCCCCGACATCTATAACAACAAGTTTATTAACCAAATTCCTTGCTAATCAAAGTATGGTCTACAGACCAGTAGCATCAGGTTCACTTGTCAGATTACTACAAATGCAAAATTTTGAGATCAATCTAAACTGATTAAATCAAAATCTTCATTTTAAGAAGATTCCTAGGTTACGCATCAAGATATTACAGCTTGAAACACACTGATTGAAAACTATTACAGGGGTCCTATTCCAAGTAACAGTGATGGATCTAAAATGGGGTATACCCTGATTCTGGCCAATGAGATATGATACAAACAGGCAAATAATTTCCAGAAAAGTTTTCTCACTTCTAGAGAAGACTCAATGGGTACCCCCCCTTTTGTTTCTCAATGTCATGTCTAAAATGCTGAGGATGGTACATCAAGGAGAAAAACGGAATCAGGTTCTTGATTGAGCATCTAAAATGATGTCAGCAATTCCTAGAGTCCCCTTCTTTCTGGACTTCCTGTTACGTGATATAACACCTTTAGTTATCTATTACTTTCAGCTTGAAATCCTAAAAGTTAACATGGCACAGTTCAAATATGGTACAGTTTATTTCAGCTTTTCCTTTCAAAGCTTCTAGAAGGAAATTAATCCAATTTAATTTTAAATTAAGTAATGTAGCACTTAGAACACTTGCAGAGATTACTTCACTCTATTGACTTGAAGAAAAAATTAAATTACACTGATTGTTTTATTTATTTTTTCACCGCTTTTCCTGGGCACATGATATATAACTCCTCATTCTCTTAGAGTTGGAGAGACTATTTTCCTGTGTTTGGTACTTAGGTTCCTATTTAATAGCATTAAGAGGATAGCATATGATTTGTCAGTACTTGCCCTTTTTTCCAAAACTAATCCCAAAGTAAATCTGCACACTAAATTAACTGAGGTTGAAGTGAATCATACAGTACAGTTAAATTAATTCCAAACATGAGAGTTCCTTACTAAGCCTTATCTTCCATACGAAGTTTTTTTTTTTTTCTTTCTCATAGGGATGACACAGCAATCATCCTCATAATTACAGAAAATTTAAATTGAAGCATTTTCGAAATATGAAAATGTATCATGGAAATCTTAAATGTTTAGAAATCCAGAAATTTCTAAAATTAAAATCATTGTTATTTTGAGAAAAGCTTTCATTTATATATCTACTAGAAATTATACTTATTTCAACAGATTAAGCACTTAATAAGAAAATAGTGTTCTAGGAAACATTACTCTAAACTGATAACACTAAGTGTACCAAGTATACACTATTAATACTTGGCAATGAAAGGATCAAACGAGGTGAATAATAACTGACACAGAAAAAGAGACAGGTAGCAAATAATATAACTGTAACCTGAACAAGATAAAAAATGTGTAAGGATAGCAAATTACTAGAAATGGGATCATAAGTGTAACAAACAGTAAAGTCAGCTATTAAATAAGAAAAGGAGTTTTAACCTAAGAAGCACAGGTATCTTTGCAGTATTGACAAAATGTTACTGTTAGGAGGAGCCGCAGCAGAGAGCATGATTAGGTAGACTGAACCATGCCTGGGGGGAATGATACCTAGGATACAGTCCTGAATTGATATTTATTACATTCACAATTTCTCATTACGATAGTCCCCCTTTATCAGTGCTAGATATGCTGCAAGACCACTGATGAAAGCCTGAAAATGCAGACAGTACCAAAGCCTAAGATACTATGTTCTTTTTTATACATACATCCATACGCATGATAATGTTTAATTTGTAATTTAGGTATAATAAGAGATTAACAACAATAACTAATACTAATACAGAACAATTATAACAATATTCTATAATGAAAATTATGTGAATGTGAGCTCTTTCTCTCACTCCAGTAATTTTTATATTTTTTCAGTCCAATCCTATTCTTGAATCTGTGTAACCATCCGTTACTTGAAGTAAAAGACCGGGTATCACTCATTTTAGGGGATCCTTTGCTGAAATCTTTGTGTAGGATCAATGCTTTCTGGCACAATGTGTTGCCATCAGTAGGAACATATTTTCTGCTCATGTCTTTCACCCACACATTTAATGCCTTTCCATCTTAACTAAGCACTTATCACACACCGTGTCCATAACTTTTGCAGTTTGAGGTAAGACAGCAAAACTAGCACAAATTTATCTTTCTTTCACAATTTCACGGATATAAGGTTCATTGTTAGCATACCTCATAGCAATCTCAGCGTACAATTATTTTTCTTTCCTTTTCAAGTCCAAAACTTTCATCTTTACACTTGGAAGACCTTTAAGTTTTCTCTTTGACATATCCGAATTGCCAGCATCACTACTGTTGTACTTTAGGCTATTACTAAAATAAGGGTGACTTGAATACAAGTACTGTGGTACCATGACAGTCCGTCTGATCATCCAGAAGGCTACTAAGTGACTAATGGGTGTGCAGCACATACAGCGTGGATACACTAGACAAAGGGATGATGCACCTCCTGGGCAGGATGGAGCAGGCTGGCACAAGATTTCATTCCTCTACTCAGAATGGCACGCAATTTAAAACTTGTGAATTGTTTATTTCTAGAATTCTCCATTTAATATTTTTGACCCTCGGGTGATTGCAGGTAACTAAAACCACAGAAATCAAAACTCTAGATAAGGGAGGACTACTGTACTTCTCAATTCTTTACCTTTTCATCTAAGTGTGGGGATATCAGTGTGTACCTGCTTGCTCAAAAGAAATGTTGACAGTATTAGGTGAGGTATTTGTACAGAAATTCTAACTGCAAATCCTGATAACAGCAGTAGAGTAAAGATAATAATCAAAACAATATTTAAGCCAATAATACATATGATAATTGTGATTGTCTTATAATGTGTGAACTTGGTTATGCAACTGTTCCATTATTCAAACACTAACCTAAATGTCCCTGTGAAGGTATTTTGTAGATGGCATTCATGTCCATAACCAACTGACATTAAGTAAAGGAGATCATCCTTAAAGGGAATTAGATAACTTGGGTGGACTTGATTCTATCAGTTAAAATGGCTCGAGAGCAGAGCTGAGGCTTTCTTGTAATAGAGAAAATTTAACTTGTGAATATCAACTTTATTTTGTGCAACTCTAGCTTTCTCTTTGCATAGCTTCCTTGCCCTACAGACTCAGACTTGCCTCCCCAGCTCCAAAATCACATAAACCAATCCCTTACAAAAATTCTCTTGGAAATATGTATACTGGTTCTGCTTTTCATGATTGACAGAGATAATTTTGTTACCAGAAATGGTTCTGGAGGAACAGATTTTTAAGAAAGAGTTTTGAGATTTGGTCTGGCACTTAGTTTTCTGGAAGTGGTTCTCTAATCTGATTAGATTTAAGGGAACTATTAACTCTTTGCCAGTGGTAAAGAAAACACATAGAATGACAGTAATAGAGATATTCAAACTATCACTAATAGAAATTCCTAATCAAATTTCTATAGAATGTAAAGTTCTAGATGACAATATATTTGCTACCTTAGAACATTTTAGACAAACTAAGAAATATAACGGAATTGGCTTGTTGCTTCAAACTGTATTGGAGAAAGTGGCAAATGAAAACCATGTAAGTACAATGATAAAACCATACAATACATAGTAAGAGAGAAGTTGAGTAGATCAAGGAAACCAGTGCAATTAAACCACTACATCTGGGAGATATATTTTTTTTCAATTAAAAATAAGGAGAATGAAAAGTTTGAGAGAAAACGACTAAGAACAATGATGTACCAAGAAAAAAAGAAAACAGAGATAACAGAAGTCCATACAGAAGGAAGAGAACAGAAAAGTACTAACATTTTAATTAAAAAGAATTCTGAAAATTAAAAAAAAAAAAGTTTTGAAAATACATGATGGAAGAACACAGCACACACCTGAGAATACTAACCCAGAATGACCAATGACCAATGATACATGTTTTCATAAAATTAGAATTTCGAAATAAATAAATTAAAAAAAAAACTTAGAATACCTGAAAAAGGCAGGTAGATGACTTAAAAGGAAAAGAAAGTTTATTACAAGACTTTGACAGTAAGACTTTAAACCAGAAGAAAATGAAGTAATGTATTCAAGTTATTTTTAGGAAAGAAAACATGAATGAAGGATTTTATATCCTACAAAATTGACCGAGATCAAGGGCACATATAAACTATTTTCAAAATCCAAGACTCAGGGAATATTATTCTCATTAGCTACTCCAGGGAAATCCACCAGAAAATTAGTTTCAAACAACCAAAATTATTACGAAGACATGACATATGAACTCATGATGAACATTAACATAGTTATACATAGAGCAAACACTAAATACGGGCCAAGTGGGAGAGTATAGTAAGCATTGGCTGTATGCTAACAACGAATATTGTACAAGTATTCCAAATAACATGAGATTAAAATATGAGTAATTATGGGATATTCTAATTTTTCCTTCCCCTGGGTCATTGAGAATCAAGAATATTACTGTGGAAAAAAGAAGATACAACTGACAAATTGTCATAGAGAAAACATTAAGTGAAAACCTTTAGGCTTGAATTTGAATATCAATATGAACTCATAGGCATTTTATCCTTAAACATATACACATATATTAAATTTATATATTTATATAAATTTATATAAATATATTTATGTGTATATATGTGAGGGAATTTAGATACGTGCACACACACACACACACACACACACACACATTTTCCCCCTTAGTATCATGGTCCTGAAATTCAATTTCTCACTAAAACAAACCAGGGCATGAAGTGTGGAGGAGATAATGTACAATATGACACCGAAACGTCACATAATATCAGATAGGAAGGAAGCTATCAAAGACTACTGAAGTCCTATCAAAAGGACTCAAGTCAACTTGAAGAGGTTCCCCCTGGCCAAAGATTGGACATATTGAGTTTTAATAATAGTAATAACTGCAATGAAGTGAAGTCCATTAAATATGTTTAAATCCATGAGTAGATGATATTAAATTAAAAGAAGAATCAGTCACCTCTGGTGGATGATAAGAAACCAATTCATTATATCGAAAACTAATAACTAACTAAGGCAAAGATCTGAACATGTATCCTCCCTTCCCTAATGAACTATATCACTGGGTAGTCAAATAATAGATGAGAAGTATCTCCTCATTAACTAACAAATACAAAAGAAACAATAAAATTAGAGTACACAATTTACAACCTCTAGGAATAAATACAAGCAGTCAGCGTCAACAGCTACCAAGATCACAAAAAGAAAGATATTTTGTGCTTGCTGCAATCACACCAACTGCCACAACTAGTCCTGCTCAAGGATCATACTGGACTCTGAATTTTGCTGCCAATTTGCATGAAATTCAGAAGAACATGATGAACTGAAAAGGACATTTATATGCAAGCAATAAAATGCAGACGCTGAAAAACTACACCTCTAGAGGCCTAGGCTCCTCAACAGATAAAATGAGGAAAAGAAAGGGATAGAGGACAAACCCACAGATAAAAGAAACTTTAAAAGACATATTTTTATAAGCAGACAAGATTAATTACAGTGTCTGTGGACATATATGTAAGTGGGGAAAAAAACGAAAAGCACAAGGGCTAAAAGTCATGATAACGTTACTGCAAGATAGGAAGATGGGTCTGGGGTGACTGGGACACAGCATTTAGAAGGCACTTCTCGGGTGGCTGGCAAAGTCTTTGTCATCATCTCTGAAGTTTTGTGTATCTTACAAAAAAATACATTGAGTCAGTTTTTATTTTTGTGTGGTTTTCTATATCTAGGTTTTATTTTATAATAAAATAATTTTGCATGTTTTACATTATTTATATTAGACTCCTTTTCATAAATAAAGAAACTCAGCCTGCTGCCAGAGCCCCCATGCTGTAATACTCATCACAGGAACGCAGTGGCAAGTTATAAAGTGATTGCCGTGACACACCTTGAAGACACAGTAAGAGGGCAGCTCTAGGCACAGCAGGAGAGTGCATTATCCTTGCACAGAAAAATCAGTAAATTGTTATTTATAGATATCAATAAGAAGAAATCCTTGAGCTCCTAGGACGGCCAGGCTTTTGCAGTATGCTCCAGGGGTAGATAAGAAAGACAAAAAATATTCCACACATTATTCATTTATAATCAATTATGTAATCTGTAGACAACAAATGCAAGAGTTTACAAATTATTGAACAGGGCAAAATATGCAGTGTCTTTAAGGTATTGAACTCTTTATGGTAGCAAGCTTCATAAAGCCAGCCAACATGACCTCAGGAACACTTAATGGCGCTAAAACGGGAATGTATCAGCTTTGCGATGTCCATTGTTACATACAGACATACCAAAAATGCAGAAGGTAAAACAGAAAAACATATAATCTATCAAACTTGGTCAGTGACTTTCAAAACCAACAACATAGTTCTTTTTATGAAGCCATGAAGGGGGAATATAATTCTATGAACTCAAATAAACAAATGTCCTGAGGAAAAGCAGGACTGACAAGAGTGATAGCAATTAGCTACCAAATAGAACATGGTCTCAAGTGGAGCAGAATTAATTGTAAATCAACATATACACAGAAAAAACATCATTACTGCTTAAATGAAGGATAAACAGAGAAAATTAGAATTAAATAGCCGGCTAGTGTTCACCTATCAGTTTCAGTCAAGAGCAGTTTACAAGTCAGGAAAGCACAGCAGACATGCTTAACACTCCTCTCTGATGTTATTCCTGTTCCGTGAGCCACCAGCTACAGAGAAGCCCAGGCTCAAGGTCTTCCCAAAGAGCCTTCTCATAGATGAATTCTCCTAAGGAATAACCAGGACACACCCAGAGGTTTAATTGAGCCACAAGCTTCAAAACTGTCTTCATAAACTTTTATTAAGATTAAAAAGAACCAAAAGGAATGGGAACATCACCTCATCTTTCACTCCTAGTTAGGATAACTTACATGCAGTTATGAAGGTAGGAAGGAAAAAAGGAAACAAATGGGTCTAACAGAGAAATTAGTTCCAAGACAGAAAATGAGAGAACAAATGCATTCACTGGCTATAAAAAATAAACTTTTGAGAAAATTTAGAAAACTGTCTATTAATTCCTCTCACAACTTCCCAAATTTTGTCAGCTGGTGCCAACCGGACCCAAAACTCTATTGTCTTCCTTCATTTATCCCTCTCCTTCTCTACTCACATGTTTCACGATTCCACCAGCACTGTCCAATCATAGGCCCTCACTCCTTGATATCTGTACCTCTACTAGTCATGTCTTTTCTGCTTTTGTCTCCATGTCATGCTTGGCCCCAATGCTGTCATAAACAATATTTACCTCTACTATCCATTGGGAAACTTCCACTTCAATAAGATAACTCCTCCTGATGTTCCAATTCCACCCACACACACAGAACACTAACCTGCAGTGATAACTATGCCCACTGAATCTTTGCTTATTCAAGTCCTATATGTCCTTCAAAGCCTCAATCAAATCTTCCTTCAGGATTTCACCAAAAGTTCCAGTCTATAGTACTCTCTGTCAACTCTGAAATCATATAATGCTTAGATTCCACGTGGTCTTTTTTTCCTCAGTTATAGAAGCATCTCTCAGGGCTAAAAAAAACCCTAAAAAGTATCCGGCCCAATGCAATTATCTTTAGTAAGTGCTTATCCAGACTGTGCTTGAATATTTCCACTAATTGTAATTTTACTACCTCCAGAAATAACTCTTTCTAGCTTTTAACAGCCCTACAAGTACAAAGTTCTTCCTCATAATCAGCTTATATATATCTCACCATATAGCTTCAAAACATTAGTTATTACTGTACTTTAGTCTCTATAGGGAACAAATTAAATACCTCTTGCATATTTCCAATATTCTAAGATTTTAAGAAATGTATCCAGTCTCTCACAATCTCAAGATATATTCATAACATGTCCCTCTAGCCATTCTGATGTCATTTCTTCAACTCCACTAACTGTCCTGGCAATTACATACTGCCTTTAGTTATTCTAATATTTCAGATATGTGTCAATCACTCTTACTGACAATGACCTGAAAAATGACAGAATTCTACCAAGCCCAGACAGTAGAACAATTTTTATTATATCTTCTTCCTTTCTTTTTGTTTTATGGCACCCAATGAGCTAATCAACCTACTACATGTTCAATCAATTTGGCTTTGAAATATTTCTCTTAAAATGTTTTCTATGAATTGCCAACCATCAACTGTACATGTTTCTAGGGCTGGATTAATTTCTTCCAAGAATTTTCCTTCATTATAGTAAATGCAAAATTACCAGATTTGTTCTCAAAAGGAAATAGTATTAGAGATAGTAAAATCTCTTGTGGAAATCAAATATGCTGCAGACATCCTGGCACTTCATATGATAGTATAAGCAGGCATAGGAAGATACTGTAGCAGGGGAGCATCAGAAAGAACGTTGTGAGCAATGACTAGATAGAATTTGAAATAGTATAGTGATATATTTCAGCAGTTAAAATTTTCATATTTTCAAATTAACTTTTTTTTTTTTAATCACGCCTCTAATTTTCACTGTTACATGACAATGTTCACATATAGTATAGGAACAAAGCTATGACATTTGCCTGGATAGATAAAACACTGTGTGGCCAGAAGTTTCAGACCAACCATTTTCACTGACCATACGGTAACAACAGTTGCTACTGCAAGAGGTCAGCCTTTCTCTGGTTGTTTTATACAGCCATTTGTATTTCATTTCACTAATTCTACTCTCCAACTATTACTCTCAATCCATTGCTTAAATTATCCATTGCTTTATAAGGAATGACATATCCTTTGGCTGAGAAACTAGCCGTAATGCAGTACATTAGTGGTGACAAACCTCACAAAGGGCAAAGCGATGGCTGACTTTCCCTTACTGGCAGGCCCTCTGAGGTGGCACAGGGCCAGCTCCTGCGGCAATTATAGCCAAACTGGTCCTATTGCCACAGTTCTGATGGCAGTCTGTATAGAATTACCAGTCACATATTCAACAGCCTCATTTCAATTCACCAAAACAAATGGTCCCACCAAATCTACCCAAACAATTCCCTATTTTCAATAACTCCACAGCTGACTGTCACTGTCCGATCCAATGATACATGCCCAAGAAGCTCTGTAATGATGGATGGAGTCATTAGCACTTTAGTTTCTACACTGGACCTGAAGTCAAAGCATATGGTCTGACAGATGTTCCAGCAATAGGCTCTATTTGATTTGCAATGTAGGTGTCCACTTATACTGGACCTTCAGGAAAGAATACTAATTTATAAGTTAAAGTCCAACCCCTGTTTTAACTCTTCCACATCACAAAAAGTTATAACATGTTCTAATAACAGAACATTCAGAACATGCTTTATTTTATATTTCAGCTTAGACTAAAACTGAAAAGTTACTTTTGAACTTGGTCAAATCAGAAAAGAGGGACAGAAGTGCAAGAAATGTTTGTAGGCTAATGCCACCTATGGTTTGATTAGTACTGGCAGCCATTTGGATATTTGATAAAATGTTTCATATGCTCACTTTTTTCCTCCTTCATGGTTTATTGAGGAAAACTGTATGTACAGTGAATTGGACAGATCTAAACATCTGACAAATATGGCCATATACATACATACATGTATGTGTGTGTGTGTGTGTGTATATATATATATATATATATATATATATATATATATAAAACCATAGACCCATAGGTCCCCCAATAAAGATGTAAGACATTTACATTATCCCAGAAAGTTTCCCCTTGCTCACTTCTAATCGAGCCCCATCCCCAGAGGCAAATACTGTTCAGATTTCTATCATCGTAGATAACTTGTATCTCTTCTACAACTTAAGAGAAATGGAATCATATAGTGTATACTCTTTTATCTGCCCTCCTTCTGAAAACACAATGTTGCTGACATTTATCCATACATGTATGTATTAGTAATTCATTGCATGTATGAGTAATTCATTCTTTGTTATTCCTGAGTAGCACTCCATTGCTTGAATGAACCACAAATTGTTTCTCCATTCTCCTATTAATGGACATGTGGGATCTTTACAAGTTTTGCTTATTATGAATAAAACTGTTATAAACATTCTTGCTCAAGTCTTTTTGTGAGTATATTATGCCTTTACTTCTCTCCTATATATATGGAACTGCGATGTCATATGTAATCTGTTGGCTTATATAGTCACTTATTTTTCTGCTTTACTTAACCTACTATTCATATTAATAAGAACTGGAATAAAAAGGACATGATTAAAATTTTTACCCTACAAAAATGTATAAACTATTATTTTTTCCTGTGAGAAAATGATCTGACAATTCTCAGGAATATAACATGATGTTTTTATTATTTTACTCAGGAATACAATCCATATAAATTATACATTACAATTTAATTGCACATCTTATTTCCTATAACCTGTGTATTATCCTAAGCCTTAAGTTACGATTCACAAATTCTCTACCACTGGGGGTTCCCTCGGAACACAAAATGGTTTAGTTCTAAAATTTGAAAAACATCTGTTTGCATATGAAAAAAATTGCAAATAGTAAGTTGAGAAAAAAATGTTGTGTTTATATCTAGATATATGCTACTTCATTGAGCTTTATGATAGAAAAGGAGTTTGGGAATTCTCTAAGAGCTACTAAAGACTTTATTCTAAGTCACTGTCTCACATAAAGGAACTGTATTACACACTTTTTAAAACTATGTTCCAGAAAGCCTCATAATTTCACCATATTTCTAGCTTGTTGACTCTCAACAGACATCTAAAAACATTCATTCACGTTTCTTTATGCATCTGTAGTTCACTCAGCATATTCAAGGAGATTAATTTGGACTATATTTTTGTCATTGTTTTTTAAATGTGTAGAAGGAATGACCTACTTCTAAGACTCTATAATTACACAATCTGAGATCTTACAGGAAAGAACACTCCCTGAAGATACATCCAGAACCACTATGATACGCTTCATGAATTATCCTACAGTAACTCAGATAACTCATTCTTTGTTTTTTGTTTTTTGTTGTTTTTTGTTTTTTTCCCCACTCTGCTTTTTAATTTACTTATTGAAGCACAATATCATATAATGTAAGTGATTTGCACACATTAAAAGTTCATCATCATTTTTCATTCCACCTGAGCATGGCAGGTATAACGGCTCCTCCATTATTTTCTTACTTCTTTGATAAGATGCAGTGACTTTCATTGAGTTGCTTCGAGAATATTCATTCTTACTTCTATCAGCAGATATTTCAAGTAATTGTTCTCACAGTGATACTTAATTTAATGGACATTTTTTCCCATATAAAACTAATAACACAAAAATTCTATATTATTGTACCAAACAAAAAAAGGTAATCAAGTCAATGTTTCAGGTCATCAAAAATAGTATAAAGACCTAGTTTAGCATCCTTAGCTGGAAGGGATTTTAGTCTCTATCCAACATCTCCTTTTATAGACAAGGAAATTGAGGCTCAGAACAGTTCAATGAATTCTCTAAGCCCACAGAATTAACTGGATTATCCGAGTTAAAGGTTAGAATTAAAGTTCGAATTAAGAACTGGACCTCCTGATTTATAGGAAGTTGTTTTACACCCAGAAAATGACTTGACATCTATTTGTATGGGATGGCTTATCAATTCATCATGGAACCAAGATTCTTCCTACATGATCATGTTTCCACTACTTTTAGCAAAGGATGGATAGTTTTTTAAGTCACTGGACACTTTCTGATTGACTCATTTTATACATGTATAATAACTAGTCTTACTCATTTGAAAACATCTCTAAACTAAGTAATTGAATTTTTTTCAATATTTACAAAACATGGAGAAGAATATTTAAGAGAATAAGTCAAGGTAACTTAACTAGTATTATTGAGAAATGTAGAAAACCTTTTTCATCAATAAGGTGACTATGCAAACTGCTGAGGACTTCAGCAACCTCAATGTCAAAATGAAGAGAAATATGCAAATATACCTTCACAAATGTAAACATAAGGAAGAGAAGAAATAAAGAAATCAGAAGAGAAGTATCACAGAATATTTTTCTCTCTCATCTTTGTTTCAAAATGGCAGAAGGAAATTTTTAAGAAACGATAATGAAATGAGTCAATCTACAAAGTAGGAAACAGAAATGAACAGTATTTTGACTGCAACCCACTCAGACCAGCAGGCCCAGAAAGCCTTTGTTGCCAGAGGGCAGCTGGTGTCTGAGTGTACAAAACCCTTTTTATTTTAAGTCACATTAAATCCTGGGGCATAAAACCAGGGGCAGACTGCAGAGCTTCTAGTTCCACAAGGCAAGACTATCTGGATCACAACTAAATGCAAATGCCAATTGATCTTCTTACCTAAATGAAAAATAATTACAAAATACGTCTGAAAGTATTTTTAAAATTATTATTTAGGCTGAGAGAGAGAGAAGTACGAGAGATTCTGACTTGATGTGTAGCTGATAAAAGAAGGTACAAATTATACAACTTGCTCTCCAGGAAGAATTCTCTTATATTTTAATATCTGTAGGGAAAATTAGCATAATCAGAAAAAAATAAAGGGGCTTCATTTCCTTTTCACATATTCAGTATAGTATCCTAATAGCTGCAAATCAAATACATTATAAAAGTACTAGTAATTAGATTTATGTGAAGTACATCTGTTATCCAATTGTATCATGAGAATTAGATGATATGACACATTTAAAACATCTAATACAATATCAGACATTATACTAGGTATGATTTTAATAATCATTTATTATAATCATGACCCAAACCACCTGCAAACTAATGATTATCCTAAACACTAATTTAACCTCTCTAAAGATACAGTAAAATAAATGTTGATATCTATGTTCAAGAAACTAACATAATCTAACAATCATTTTTCTTTTTGGTCTCTATTGACATTCTCAGGAATTTAAAATTCTAATTAAATCCCTTTCCTCATTCTGATGTAAATGGAACCAAAATAATAAAAATAGTAAATGTGCTCAGAAAATATTATTACTTACATTTTAGCTTCAAATATTTTGCTCAACAGCCTCATGGCTTTGCTCTTAGCTCCTTCCCATTCCCACCCCCACAAGCCCTTCAGCCCCCACTGCCCCAGGATTGATAATCTCTGAAAACATAGCACATTTCTGAGTCTATTGTTTTCTTGATGATTCTTTTATAGATCTTTATATATACTACTTATCCCCAACATGTACGCTAAATGGCAATTTATTAAATACAGATTTATTGAGGAAATTATATATAAAAGGCACATATCTTGACCTCAGATCTGTGATTAACCTTTATACACAAAAATTCTGAAAAAAAATTTAATTGGTTCTCTTTCAACTCATATTTCTAGCAATACTCACAAAAGTTTCTTAAAATACTTTAAAAAAAAATTTATCAGAGCATGGCATTTCCTACTTCAGTACTATGCTCTTATAAGGTGAGTTTTCAAAATATTAAATGAGGTAATTTTCGTGTGATTCCTACATTGAATGGATCTAGAAAAATTGTGTTTCACGGTTTGACAATGAGAGAAAAAATAGGTTTCATTAGCAATTTGTACAAATACTTATTAATTATATATTTATTCATATTTCAAAAATAGAAATATCTGAACTGAATCTGCAGCCAATTCAGCCAATTCAATCATATCTATACAGACTCCCTACCCCTCTCTCCCTCCCCCGTCACCCCCCACACACACACAGAAAGAGAGAAGAATGAGATGTATAAACAGCACATTTGTAATTTTTTTTAGAATCCATTGAGCCCTTTAGCTCAGCTGCCAACTTGTGCTCACCTGCAGCCATAATTTGTTATGCACAGCGTCTCTCCCTGTAGCGATACACTGAAACGTCGCATTCTGGCCTGCATTGACCTCCACGTCCCCCAGACGCAGGAAATGAGGAGATTTATCTGTGAAGGCAAGAGAAAACTCATTGTTTTCACACGAAGAAAACATGCCATGCTACTTTTTCCCAACAGAGTAAGGTTGTTAATACTTGTTTACCTTTGGCCAAGACTACTATCCTATGGAATAAAATGGAGTTTTCTTTGCACGGAAAGGCACCATTTCCTTTCTCACTCTCACAGTTCTATTTTCTCAGTAGCTCTATTACTTATTGCTCCGTAATTGCTGGAGCACTGTTCTATACAGAGTGAGCACTCAACAATTATGCTGAAGAACTACCATAGCAAGGTCAATATGGGTAATAATAAAACAGCTACAAGTCAAAGCAGGCAAAAGAGATCAAATAGGCACAAAACAAAGCATAATGGAAAAATATAATGAAAACACATAATGACACCTAAAATACTGACACATACACGGCTGTTAAACTAGGAAGCTACACTTTAAGCAGTTAAATCTTTTTTTTTTATTTCAATAACTATAATCCTCTAGTACTTCAAAGAACAAGAAGATACGTGTGTTTCTCTCAAATAGAGTATCAGCTTAACTACTATTAAATCCATGTCACATTCCTTTATAGTAAATTCTAAGAAAGTTGCCCAAAAGAAATATTAGACCCACAAAAAGTGATGACTGCAGTCAACATGTCCTATCCCTGAGTTATATGACTGTCAAACAAGTGTTCTCTATAATCACATTTTAAAACTGAGACTTATTCACGTTTTCAATTGAAAGGAAATATACACAAGAAAAGCTAAGTCTCAATGGGTTAAAGAAAGCTCGTGGAGGACCACATCACAATGAAACTGCTGTTGTGCTCAATTTATATTTTGTAATTTTTGTAATTTTTTTACTCATGAAAGCTTTTTTTAACATCTCTCTTTCAAGAAATGTAAATGGAGAGTAGATGGAAACATCATTCTCATATACTAATAGATTGAAAGAATTTGGTAAGCCAACTTGATCTTTGAGTAAGATATTTTTCTTTTTCATAGACTATGCATCATAGAATAAGGAATCTGACCCTTGTCGGTTACATCTTTCTGCAGGGCCTCATCTCAGTAAGCACGTGGGGAAAAGGATGTCTCAAGCAGAACATAGGCTAGAACAGTGGTTCTCAAATTGTGAACTCCAGACTAGGAGCATCAGCATCACCTGGGAACTTGTTAGAAATGTGCATTTTCAGGCCCCGCCCAGACCTACTATTAGGTCAGAACACGAGGGGGTCCAAGCATTCTGAGATTTGCCATACTCCACAGGTGACTCTAATGCAAACTAGGGATTTACTACCATCCACCATGAGCACAAGCCTTGTCTCCTGGGTGGTGCCCCCCTGGGCATGCTGCTTATGATGTGTTAGAAAATTTCTACCAGGAGCACTGAACAGATCGTCTAGAAATCATGGGCTTTATAAAATGCTGCTCTTGGGAAATATTGGTAAAGTTTGCATGTATGCCAGCTGTTTTATGCCTAGCTCTACTGAATGCATGCAATAATTGTCTTTCAGGAAATGTGGTATAAACACAAATTTAGTTATACCATGTGAGGACCAACCAATGTACATCTAACATAACAAAACTGTGTGTTAATAAAGTGAGTTTCTTGTTATGTTTGCTTCATATTGCTTTGCTGTTTAATATGGGTTAACCAGATATTTATTATGACATAAAAATATTAGTTCTAAATTTGAAATAAGGTGAACTAATTCATTCTCTTCATTCCCGCTTTTAGTTAGTGAGGCTTTTTATTTTCCTTTCAGTTGAACTCTGATTTGTTATTCTTCTTTGCTTCCTGAGAAAATTTAGTAATATCAAAAGATAGAACAAGTCCTACCTACATTTTAATTTATATATGTATTGTGTTCTCACTAATTAAATAATGAAAATAATCATTTAATATGTGTACAATTACAAGCCTGAAAATTATTTGAGTTAAAAACTCTAGAAATACTTCAGTGTTCTTCTAAAACTAAACAGAAGGCTAGGAGTAACAACAACAACAGAGACAGCCCTGACCAAGTGATAAACATTCAACAGTCACTGCCAATGTAAGACAAGTTTGAAAGGACAAAGTAAAATAAAATTCTTAATCACAACCTACCGCAAGGATAACTCAATACTTGGATGTCATCAATGGCAATATAACCACTTCTCCCTCCTGAGACCTCGGCTTCAAATATTACCTGTCAGGAAGAAATAGAAAACGTTTACAGCAATCATTTATAAGGAGTTTTCAAAGCAGAAAAAGAATAGCGATAAAATGCTTAAAATTTTTTCATTTGATTCTTGTTCTAGAAGAATTAAAAAATTATCTTATAATGTAATTTCCCAAATCTTGTACAGGTAAACAAAATAATGTTTTTTGAAGAACAATTAAATCACTGAGATCAAGCAGCTCTCACTACATTTTTTTAAGTAACTACTATTAAGTGTTGCTAGATTTCCTGAATGGGCAACCTATAGGCAGAATGAATAGGCAGATACAGCAAATCTTATATCCTTAAATTTTTTTATTGATTTTTTCTATTGTTATTACTTTTTTTCACATATATTGAGCACCTACAATATACCAAGCAGTAAGCTAACCAGTGAAGATATCAAATGTTCAAAGTTTTCAAAATAGCGGAGTTTTTCAAAACAGAGGTCATCAGATAGATGAGTGGTATTACAGGCAAAAGGAATAATACACAATAGGATAGAATAGAGTGGTGTGTTTGGGGAACTAAGTGAATGTAATTTGTATGGTAACAAAGGCTCATAAAGGAAGAGATGGCATTAGAGAGGTAGGGATGGAAGGAAGAACTTGAATATCATGGAAGTGATGTCAGGAGTAAATCCTGTAATAGTTCCACATTAATACGTATAGATTAAACAAATAGAAAAAGTTCTGATGTTTAAAATAAGCTCATGTTGTAGAGTTTTGCTGTTAAAGTCAATAGCAGGACTTCATATAGCCTTTCTTTTAACAACGTGTGCTATGACTTTTCAAGAGAAAACAGATTTAGCATGCCACATTTCAACATTTTAATTGACTATGGTCTCCTTTATTTGTGGAGAAACATAAATTATTTGTTGGAATATTTTGTGAAACATTTTAAGAAATGTAACGGAAATTTATGTTTATAGTGAGAAATATAATCAAATCGGTCTATTAGAATGGTATGTCGCTATAAGATGAGGGATGGCCTAAAAGAAGACTGGAAATACACAGCGAGATAATATGCTAGTAGCAGTGGAAACAGAAAAATGAAAAGAAAAAAAAAAGAAAGAAAGAGGTAAAAATTAATACTAAGAAAATAAAATAGAACTTACTGACTCATTAATTTGAGTGAAATATAGGACAATTCTGATTCCTGGCTTGGGCCACTAGATGGATGATGCTATCAGCATTCCTAGCCAGGATTAGTGATAAAGAAAAAGGTACAAACTTGAGGGAGAAGATAACTAAGTACATTTCAGACACTGAAAATTTGATTTGCCCAGGGTACATATAGAGTTAATGCTTAAGAGATAAATAGAGAGATATATCATGAAGAGAGATGAGAAAACCACTGAAAAGGAAAGCAACAAGACAGCGTGCAGAAGTAAAGCCAACAAAGTGTGATTCACACACAACGGTCAAGGATGGAAAAGAAGTTATCAGGAGGTTTCAGGCAAGTCAACACTCCCACCAAAAGCATTAGAAAAGGCCAGATCCATTACAATAACCATAATTTTAAAAGATCAGATATTTGTATAAACAATGGCATCTCTATGAACACAAATTTTAGGAGGAAAGTCTCTCCAGTAATCCTATGATCGCCAGCCATGTATCCTTTCCCATGAGAACATCTGTCAATTCTGGGATTAGGTTGTGGTTCTAGCTCAGCACAGACACAGGGCCTCCGATGGGAAAATGAAGACAGTGAGGCTTGCGGCAGTTGTGCAAAAACAGAACAAAGTGGAAATTTGGGAGTTTGGTTTAAAAAAAAAATGAATGTACGCTGTGGTTAAAAAAAAATGAAATACAGGAAAGAGATCAAGAAAAAAACTGGAATTAAAAAGTGTCAAATGGGCAGGCCCGGTGGCTCAGGCGGTTAGAGCTCTGTGCTCCTAACTCCAAAGGCTGCCGGTTCGATTCCCACATGGGCCAGTGGGCTCTCAACCACAAGGTTGCCGGTTCAACTCCTCGAGTCCCTCAAGGGATGGTGGGCTGCGCCTCCTGCAACTAAGATTGAACACGGCACCTTGAGCTGAGCAGCCGCTGAGCTCCCGGATGGCTCAGATGGTTGGAGCGCATCCTCTCAACCACAAGGTTGCCAGTTCAACTCCCACAAGGGATGGTGGGCTGTGCCCCCTGCAACTAGAAACGGCAACTGGACCTGGAGCTGAGCTGTGTCCTCCACAACTAAGACTGAAAGGACAGCAACTTGAAGCTGAACGGCACCCTCCACAACTAAGATTGAAAGGACAACAACTTGACTTGGGGGGAAAAAAAAAAGTCCTGGAAGTACACACTGTTCCCCAATAAAGTCCTGTTCTCCTTCCCCAATAAAATCTTTTTTAAAAAAAAAAAGTGTCAAATGGCATTAACCAGTAGGAGTCTCTGGTAACTTTTTGACAACTTTACTATAGTAGAGAGGCAGAAGGTTTACTGATGGATGATAATAATTAACATTTATGGAACACTTACTATATACATGAGACTCATAAACCAGCATGCACGTTCACATAAGTGTCTGTTGCTTCTCTTTCTCTTTCTCTCTCTTTCCTTCCATACCTCCCTCCCACCCTCCACTAACTGCCCTCAACACACAGGATCATTTAATCCTCACTACAATCATATGTGATAGGTATGATTTTTATCCACAATTTAAAAGAAACTTAAGTAACTGGATCAAAGTCTAACAGCTAACAAGTGGTGGAGCCAGGAAGGGGCCCGAGCCAATCTGCCTCTAGTTTCTTTTCTTCCATGAACTTCACTATACTGCCTCTCAAGATAAAGAAGAAGGGGGTGGGGAGAGGGAGATGAGGGTAAGGGGGATCAAATATATGGTGATGGAAGGAGAACTGACTCTGGGTGGTGAACACACAATGGGATTTATAGATGATGTAATACAGAATTGTACACCTGAAATCTATGTAATTTCACTAACAATTGTCACCCCAATAAATTAAAAATAATAATAATAATAAAGATAAAGATAAAGAAGAAAACACAGGAAAACAGGGTCAAATATATGGTGATGGAAGGAGAACTGACTATGGGTGGAGAACACACAATGTGATATCAGATGATGTACTACAGAATTATACACATGAAATCTGTGTAACTTTACTAACAATTGTCACCCCAATAAACTTTAATTTTAGAAAGAAAAAAAAGAAGCAGCAAACACAGTGAAATCATTTCCTTTAAATGGGTTTTAAATTTCCTTTAAAAGACTAAAATGTTAAATACACAAAAAAATTAATGTAATTTTCAGACACACAAATTATATACTATAGTAACTAAACAGCGGTATCATCAGCATCCCCCCTTCTCATCCTCATAAGATGCTTCTATAACCCCACCCCCCCACTCCGCCACGGACATCAATAGTGCTAGGACAGTAGGCTGGGAGAATGGTTCATCTCCCATCCATCCACTCCCATCATAAACTTTCTCCCGTGTTCCTTTTTTCTACTTCAAAGTTGCCCTTTACGACTACTGATTTCAATGGGACAAGTTGAAGCTGAGAAGCAATAGAGCGAAGTATTTGTGGGAAGAGAAATGCTTCACAATGAAAGGATAGCTAACCTACGAACACACAAATATATGTGTATGTGTGTGCATATGCATATGATTTAATTTAACATAAATGTAAATGATATGAAAACAATTGTCACATCACTTTCTAAATATTGGAACAAAGGCTTAGCAAGACACAGGGCAGAATCAGACTTTAAATGATGTGTAACTTGAAACAGCTGTGGTAGAGGCCACTTTCTTGGGGGTAAGGAAAACTTGTACTTGACTCCCAACTCTCCTGTTTACAAATTCTTGAATAAATCAAATAACCTTTTAGAGCCAAGTTCCAACTCCATAATAAAGATGTAATGCAACTTTTGTTCTAATATTTTATGAGGATTAAATAGTACCATATATAAAAGTGCTAAATAAACCAAAAGATAAGATTATAAACATTGTTAATATGTGAGATTTGTGCAAGTGTATCCCAGGAAAATACATTTTATTTGCTTGAATGTAGTTCAAGGAAGGGGAAGGAACAGAAAGAAAAAGTTAGAAACACGGTATTGGGGGGTAGGGGGATACCTTTTTATGAATAGACGACACATCTGTATAATTAATCATTGTTAGTTATTTCAGTTTTGTTGTAGTCAGCATTTAAGTTATTTTCATTTCTAGGCTTATCTTAGTTTTACCTTCTTGGAATTGTTTAACTTCCTTTGCTCGCCATAGGTGATGAGTTTAAACATGATTACTACACCTCTGAGAAAAAGTTTATTTGTTCATTTAAATTGAGCTTTATTCTGGACAATATATTTTGGCCTTGATTTAAAAGAATCATTCTTTATTAAAGAAAAAAAAATGTTTCTCTTTTTTAGTGACCTCATTTTCCCTGCTAAGTATTGTCGTTGGCTCATTAACGAGAGCTAAAGGAAATTTCTAAGATCAGATTCCTTTACTGCTAAGGATCTAATCAGTTTTATCACTTCAGCAGAGCCCTCACCTTGTAAGGCTCTTCTGTCCACTCAGGGGAAACAAATCTCAATAGCTTAATTACACAAAGCTTGCTTGGACTAATGCTCAGGTCAGATCTAATGCTTGGTGTCAAGTAGTCAAACCAGAGCTTCCCAGAAGAAGAGCGAGATGGAAGCCATACCAGATGCCAACTTTAACCCATCCAGGAGGCCAGCCTGGGAACAAAATAAATGGACTCTGCTTTTCATGCTGTTTTCACTCCACTTCATTACCTGAAATACTGAAGGTAATGATTCTAATCAAATTTTTGCTACTCTAGCAACATTCTTGGATTATTAACTAAATAAGTGAAATAAAGTTAAATTAAATTGGATGGGGGAGGCAAACCCTAAAAAACAAATACAACGTTATCCTTTGGTAAACTGAATTAATGCAGAGGAAGTAAGTCATATAATGGAAAGTGAACCCTTATAATGGAAAGTCAAGAAGCCTAGGATCTAGCTGTTTCTCCGTTGTCACAGGTAACCCAAGGAATGTATTTATCTGTGTCTCTGTAGCCTCGTCTGGGAATATTGGCTTTGCCTGCACCACAGGTTTTTGTGAAGTTTGAATGGTATATGTAAAATGACTAAATTACATACGAAACACCACGTAGTCCAAGACATTATGGATTTGAGAAAAATCTGGAAAACTTTGCAATCCTTTTGGGGTTTTTTTCCCAATATATCATAATGTCAAAACTAGCATTGGCTCCAAAGTGTAGGCTCCAAAGTCAGATATACACTTAGTTAACATTCTTTAAGTGTATCTTTAACTTATAGAAAAACATATGTCACTTTAATTTATGTAAAATCAAAACCTCAGTTTCTTTTTCTACAAAAGGAAACTTTTAGTATCCACCTCCGGGCTTAAGAGAGGATTAAATGGGATAATGCACATGAACCAGTTAGCACAGCTCCTGGCACACAGTAAGTGCTCTGTGTTACAAGGAACCACTGCCACCCTAGGAAGAAAACATTCATAAAGGACAATATAGTAAAATAAAATTTCTTCCCATTCCCTCTCTCTCATCAAAAATGTAAGCTCCATTCCAATTTGGAAAAAATGTAAGCTCCATTTCCAATTTGGAAAAATAATAATAATAAACTGATATTTTATTCCCATAAACCTCCTTAAATTTGTGTTTTTGTGATTTGAATTTTTAAACATTGAGCACTGCTAATGTCAACTTCTAACTGAATTACACGTTTGCCTTCAAAGAATAAATGTACAAAAGTCAAAAGGTATTTCTAAATATCTAGGTCCAAATTCTGATAATGAATAAAACAGTCATCTGTAACACAAACAAAGATGCCTAAGGGTGCAGCTCCATCCACACCAATTGCTGCTATACCACATGCATCTCCGCCTCTCGTTACAATGAGGCCTCAAAGTCAGGGGCTGTGGTTGACTCAACTTTGTGTCCTTGAAAGCTTAATCATAGTACCTGGCACATAGAAGACATTCAACAGATGGTAGCTGAACAACAACAAATTACACATACACACACACACACACTGCATAATACATATGAACAAAACTATGTCAACATCATTAAATATAATTGATTTCTGTCTCTCTTATGTAAACGTTAAGCATTGAATTCTCAAGGATCCATCCTAGGTCACCTTCTCTGTTTTTGCCATACATTCTCCCTGGATATGATAAAGGAAGGTGAACCTGCAAAAGGACAGAGGGGTTGGGGGAAGAAGGGGGAAAGTATGCAGAGACATAAAAGGGAAATGATGTGTCATAAAAGCCAATAAAGTGGAAAAGAGGTCAGGACCAAATGCTGATCAAACACCAAGCTAGAAAAAAAGAGATTAAAAATACCCCCTTATACATTTTATAACTGGAAGTTTGTATTCTTTGACTAACATCTGCCCCATTTTCCACGAACTCCAGACCCTGGTAATGCCAACCACCACTCTAGTCTGTTTACTTTGTGTTCAGCTTTTTGAGATTCCGCATATAAGTGATGTCATACCAAAGAATACAAATTTCCAGTCATAAGTTCTAGGAATCTAATGGGCAGCATGTGATTATATTCAACAACACTGTATTACATACTTATAAGTTGTTAAGAGAGTATATTTTAAATGTTCTCACCACAGAAAAAGAAATGGTAATTAAGTGACTATGGTGGTAACCATTGTGCAATACATATTCGTAGGTGTATGTATCAAATCAACATATTATACACCATAAATTTACACATTATATGTTAATTATATCTCAATAAGCTAGAAGAAAAAAATACTCCTATGTGCCACTGTGATTAATAGTAAGCAGAGGAAGAGCTATCTGTATGAAGTAACAGACATGGAAACCATATTGGACAATGATGATAAAGAGAACAGAGTATAAAACAAGTGTAAAAACTACAGGAAGTTTGCCTGAATTGGTGGAGACATTTAACCAAGGACGGAAGATATACAATCAAAGGAAGTGTTCCAATATTTGTTGCTACTATTTTTAAAATGGGAAAGGCTTAGATGTTTAGAGGTTGAAGATGATCTAATTTGATAGGGGATCTTTGAGTATAATGAGAGAAAACTGATAACTGTCAGTGTGGCACAGGATACCACAGGATCCAAATCATAGCTCACAGGAGGGGTTCTACGCTTACTATAACACGAGGAAAGAAAGAGAGGATGAATGAAGATATGAATCAATTTGTAGAATTGGTGGATAATGGAGTTTCTGTTATAGGGCCTCAATTTTCTCAGCTATAAGGGAGGCTAGTGAAAAGGAGGAGTAGCTGGGGTTTGGGAAGAGTCAACTATAGTGGAATAAAGAGAATGAGAATGGAAATTGAACAGAAAAATGTGAGAGGATATCCATGAGTATTGTGACATCATCTGAAGTTGGAGTCCGTGAATTTCTAGTGATCTCAATCTATCATGAGGCATGATTTTTTTTTAACATACTGTAATTTGCTTGGTTTTAAGCTCATTAAAAGTAGACAGAAAAAAAATGCAAGCAAGGATTTTATAGAAAGAGCAAATGTAACAAAAAATATTGTGATGCAATCAAAATTTGACATGATAAGCAAGTTGATGAATTGGCAAAAGACTAATGGTTTGATGAACTGGTGCTGCCCCCCCACCCCGGCCCCCCATGATGTTGATGGATGATCTCAGTAAAATGAATAAAATAGAAGAAGATGAATTTATGTTATGGCCAAACTGTGAGATGCTTACATGTAAAGTTACAACACTCCTGAGATAGTATAAGATCTGCTTAATCAGAGCAACAGGTTAAAATAAGGTGGATGATTTGGGGAGATGAGGTAAAATAAGGAAGGTGATTTCTGGAAATGAGGCAAAATAAGGCAATCTGTTTGGGGGGATAAGGAGGTGAAAGGTCTAACAAGGGACTTTCCACAAATAAACTGACGTCATCAGGATGGTGGTAGGCCATAGGAATGAAGGGAGCAATTCTGACACCAGTACTAACATTTATAATGAATAGAAGAAAATGCCTTGGGCTCAGGCAGAAGGCAATAGTAAAGATGGTAGCATGCTGAAAGGAAATAAACTCTAAGGAATGGAGGTACTTGCTCTCCACTGACCTGATCCTAAGTCACGTGGGAATTCATATCTTCTCTTTTAAAGACTGGTAAGAAATAGCTTCAGATGTGAGTTATAAACAGAGCATGATTATTATTAGAGTTAATTGTATAAGTACATTTTCAAAGTTTATCCCCCTCTACAAACATATAAGCTCTTTGAGGGCAGTAACTGGTTTTACTCCACACAGGCTCAAAGACCCACAAGAATCCTGTTTAAAGATGGGGCCGGAAAGAGTTCCAATATGCTACAGAAAACAACTATGGAATATCAGTGGATTCTAGTTAATAGTTTTGTCTTAAGGGAAAAAGTGTTTAATTTTTACCTAACTTATAAAATGTTGTTGATATAATAAAATAGCAACCCCTTGAGAAAGTTCCAGATAATTTTCCCAAGCTAATTTAGAAATCATGAAAACATGAGTTCCCTTGAATAGTTAATGCTGTAAGGGATAAACTTCTCCTTAGAGCTCCTAGAATATCTTGTACTGAGGAAGTCAAATATCTACGTGGAAACTTCAACATCTAGAATCTAGTTTCTTTTCAAATGTGAAAATATTCTATTTCTGTTTATACTTAATATTAATATACACATGACTGACAGATGTTACGAAAGTCCAGTGCACAACTGTCAGCCACTGTCACCCTCTGTAGCTCCTCTCACAGGCACTGTCAATCTGGAATTCTGCTTTCTTAATGAGGATTCCCTGAGATGGTTAGAGAAAAGGAGCTCCTCCCTGTCAGACTTCTGCATGGCAGGGTGGCTTGCCTACTGACTCATGTAACAGTTGATTTCTAAGAGTCTAACAAGTGAAAATGCCTTTAATAAAGGCTGGATCGGGGGGGGGGGGGTGGTCTTGGAAATGAATGCATTCTTTGCAGTCCTTGCCTACTGGCTGCTTACTTGTTTATTTAGTTCCTGAAGGAGGTAAATACCTGCAACTGCAAAGGGAACATAGGCAAAATATGTAAGCAAGAGAAATAACTGGTTCATTCTTTGGCTTTAAAAAGCTGCTTGCAAGAGTAATTAGGGGATTCTAATTATATGCCAACTATATATGGAAGGAAGTTAAGACATGGAATAAAGCCCAAATTGATTCTTCATCTAAAACCCTTTCATAATTCAGATTTTAGCTATCCTTAACACCTCCCATACTTACAGGTACATAAGAATTCAAAATCAGTTATTTTCCTTACGATGTCTTAACATTGATTACAGCCAGTTTCTTAGAACTAGTCCTGTGAAGACTTAACCTTATGACTTTGCAGTCTGCTGAGAATAATTGGGGTTCTAGGGATTCTAAAATCACACCCTGTTACCTGACTATATCCAGGCTTTCTATAGAGCGAAAAGGTCTTCCACTCAACAGACGCTGCTGCTGAGCAGCTTTCTTTCCTACACACACACACAGTGCCATCTATCTATCCACATGCGATTATAATAACATAGCAGTGACTTCAGTTGATTTTGGAATGCAAATTCTATGTACAGTGTAGTCACGTATTCCTGAATGAAATGTCAATGTTACAAAAATATCCTTAGGTTTAGCATTGCCGATTGCCTCAGTGATGAGAGGAACTGCCACATTATCTAACACAGATGACAATATTAGGTATAACAAGACTGCACTTGCATGAAAAACAACTACAACATCCATCCAACTTGAAGCCTTTACAGGGTGATACTGTGTTTGCCTGATAAACGACAGAACATCAGTCAAAGCACAGGGCAGTGTCCAGGAAAACAGCAAAAATGCAGGGCCATACATCAAACGGAGAAAATAAAACCTAAGAGATTTCACACAAGAATATACTGTACAAAAGAACAGTCCAAAGAAGACATTTTTCAGAAGTTTCCACACCAAAATGAATATGCAAGCATAGTACATTCCTATGCTTCAAATTAGCCCTCAGAGTTGACTATCCCTAATGTAATCACCAAAAATATCTAGATCTAAATAAAGGAACTAAGAATAATCACTTTTAGAGCTTATGCTAAAATGTTTAAGGTCATAAAAATTGTTTATTAGTTATTTAAATTAACTTTTATTCATGAAATCTTGCATTTGCAAAAATGCTGTTAATGTTTTTTTTTAATTTGAGCAGCTATTGATGTAGATTAACGTGTATAAAAGCACATGACTCCGCAACGTGACTAAGAGAGACTCAAACTTTTCATCTCTGACATTCACAAAATAAATGCAAAAGGAGATCTTATTTTCTTCGCATGTTCTCTATTATCTTTAGATTCCTTTGTTCAGGGATGCACATACTGCTTTCTCAAAAAGGTTTTGATACTTTATGATAACAGAGATATACACAAATGCACGCATGCGTGCGTGCACACACACACAGCCAGTGTCAGGCGAGCCTCAACTGTAAGTCACAGACCTCTACTCAAATCTCTGTGCTGGGGTCATCATGAGGATTAAAGAAGGTTATACACAAGTTAGGAGTTTCTCCATAAATGCCAACCTCTTCCTCCCTTTCCTGTCCTTCCTCAGGGACTGATTCATCATAGGGAGTGCCTTAAGAACCCAGCCTGTGAGGAATAAAGCAAGAAGCCAGCTTCAGGTGGCAGTGATGCTGGAGACCAAGAGGAAACACCTCTTAGCTCTTCATACTACAACAAACTGGGCACCACACACTCACCACTTTCCCGTTTCCTAATCTCTAACGCAACAAAACGATCTGAACAATCTGACACCCACATCATTAAAGTACCCTTTTGTGATTCCTTTTTTCATTTCAATTCAATGCCTAGTATGTGAAGCTGGCCGAGACCAGAGACCACAGAATAACATGTCCAACTCCTTTTAGAGACATCCCCCATTCTGAGATAGGCAGACACACAGAGCATAAGACGGTATTCTGAATGCCTTTAAAAAGGTATGTATGCAGAAATAAATTTAAATAGGACCCACTATTATGGCACAGACTAATTTAGGTTAGAGTATGAATTTAGTTAGCAAAAGAGAGGAAAAGTGAAAAAGGCATTTGGAAGAGGGAAATGAAACAAAAGTTAACTGAAATAATCATGATCGAAAAATGCCATTCGAAACATTTTTTTTCTCATCTTGTGGGTCTGCCCTTAGATACATAAGCAAGCACTTACACCATAAAGGGTTTGGTATGAAACTGAAAGTGGAGAAGCAAAGGGTAGCGAATTCATCAGCAAAATGTCATTTCTGTATCTTTACTATCATAGCTCCACCATCTGGGTTATATTTTATAGTTAGCTGTCTGAGCCAAAAATAAAAGATGACTGGTTAAGGTTGCTATTTCTATCAACATGACACTGAATTACAGGACTATTTTTCCTCACTTCTAGAGATGTGTCATTTATCTTCCTACAATCCACAGGCAGAACCTTTTAAATTTTAGCACTAACAGTCCGATCTTACAGAGAGAAGTAGATCACTGGCACAGCTATATCTGAAAAACTGCTTTCAAACTAACACAGTAAGTCCGCTCCTCACCAAAGTTAAATGAGTCTCAAGAGCTTCAATTTATGATCCTGGAGCTCAATTAAGAAAATTAAAATTAGTAGTACAACCTGTATGTACTATCACACAGAATATCTACTATGAAATCTGTTGATAGTATGCACTTATATTACAGAGAAAAGAGAGCTGTAAGTCAACCAGATGATTAATTGCTACTGAACAGGTTGTATAACCAAATTAATCTACATTAAGGTAAAGTTCCACTGGCCATTAAACTGGAGCTTTCATACCCCAAATGCAAACATATTAATCAAAAATAGGTTAGGGTTAAGGATAGGGTTAGGATTAGAGTGGGGAGAGATTTTTACTCAATGTTAATTAGAATAACCAGTTTGTGTACTCACAGTTGAATTTAGTGTGTTGGGGAGAAACCTCCATAAACTATTTTTTTCCTATTTTATTTTACAAGTAAATGGGCATATACAATGATACCTTTAGCTATAAGGATTGAATAGTGCAAATACAACTAGCTATTATTATATAATTTAAGATGTTAGTACTTGTAGCTAGTAAAAAGTATGGTGAAAATTCAGAAGTATTTACACGGGGAAATACTGGACAATACACTTCAGTCAGCTTCCACAGAAAAAAATAATGGAGCCATTTAGAAAATATCCTAGCAGTACAATAGTGTTAGACAACCTAGCACTGCTAAAAAATGGGTGCAGATGCATAAATATGCACACACATATTTGCCTTATTTGTTCTATAAATTTTTTTCTAAAAAAATCTATTTAATATCAATAAACTTTTTTCTAAAAAAGTTTAGAAAAAAAATTTCTAAAAATTTTTTCTAAAAAAATCTATTTAATATCAATGAACTAAAAGCCTACATTTAATTCATTTCAGAACAGCAACTCAAATATTTGGTGATATATTTAATAAAAGAAGCATGTGTCACAAATCAGCAAAAGACAGTCTTACTTTAAGACTTACTTCTTTGCTAAAAATTTAAGAAATATATTTTGTATCTGGAATATTCAGAAGTCAAGTTAGCTAGCACTGAAGTCTGAAACCTTGGTTATCAAAGAAGGAAAATTATATATTTTCCCATATTATAAAGTCAACATTATTTTTGAAAAATACGCATAACCCCCTGGGTGTCTGACAATCAATAAAAATGGGTTATTTGAGGCAGACAATTTTAAAAATCACAATAATAATGAGAAAGAAACCTTGGAATTCTGCATAATTACAAAAGCCTGAAACTAAATTAAAAAATGATTGATTCATAAACCATTTTTTGTTACCCAGACAATACAAAAGGAATGGAATAAAATTGGTCTTTAAAGGTAGATGGGGAAAGAGAAACTCTATCTTCACTGAGACAAGGGATGGAGAAAGGAGGGAAAGCCATAATTTTATGGTCAGGGTTTAGCTATAGATGAGGGAAAGTGATAAAACACTGTCATGACCAAGGGCCTTCTTTAATGAAGGGAGTGAAGAATAGAAACTGACCTCAAGTGACTTAAAGCAGCCACTCAAATGAATCCAGAAGTTTATGAAAACCAAAGGCCTTTTTCAGAGATTTCAGGAGATAGTTAACTACTTCAATTTGTACTGCTTCTACATATTGGCATTAAAGTATCAACAAATCACATAGAAATTGTAGGCTGCAAAACACCTTAGAGAGACCAGGCCCGTGGTCTCAACACATGTTCCTGGCACCAGCAGTATCAGCAATATCTAGGGACTTGTTAGGAAAGCAAACACACAGCCCCTCCAGGTGAAAACCACTCATCTAAGCTGATCTACCTCATTTCAGAGGTAAAGAAATAGAACCGAAAATCTTTGTTTTACTTCTATCGTTAGTAAAAAAAGGGTTGGTTCTAAGAATCAGTCTTCTTATTCAACACCATTTTCTTTGCATGGAAATGAAATCATGACTGGATTCACGGGTTTTCTTTTTCAGGTACGCAGCTAAAATTTTACACATACATGTCTGTATTAAAACGCTAATTTTTGAAAACTTAAAACAATTAGCCATTCATTTATCTATTCAAAAAAATGTATTAAGGCCCTAATATTTGATAGACACTATAAAAGAGATATACCTAATTTTTAATTCCTGTCCTCAAAAGAGTCACAATGTGGCAGAAGAGATGTGGGTGTTAGGAAATAACTGGAGCAGTTATTTGAGATAAAGCAGAGTTAGACAGAGATGAGAGAATTCAGAGGAAAGAGAAAATTACTCCACTTGGGGGAAAAGCAAAAGACTTCAGAGAAAGCGACCTCTGAGTGATTCTCTGGCCAAGGGAATCATCCTTCATCCCTCAAGCATGTAGTGAGCACCCATGAAACATCTTAGCCAGGAGTACATGTAGCCAGGAGTACATGTATCAGGAGTACAAAGATGGATAAAAGACAGAGTCACACCTTCTCAAAGGTAAAGATCTATGACTTACGTAGAGTATTAACTACAACAAGGGGAAGGGTTGGCAAATTATTTTCTATCTGGAAAAGCAGACAATAATTCACACAGGAAATGATTCCAGAGTAGAGGTTTAAATCATTAGGCAAACAAAGAGGGGAGAAAAAAAGGTATTACAAATCAAACTAGGTCCATTTGCGGACAACAGGAAACTTTTTGTCCTATTGGCAAAAGGAATTTATAGAACTTTCATGGATAGTTAGAAAAAAGGCAACGGAGAAGATCAGGCCTTGGAGATAGGAGGAGAGGACCTATCTTGCAGGGACTTTTGTTCCAGAAGCAGTAGTCTGCCCTTTATCCTGAAGGAACTGTAACACCCTTGCACCTGACAATGGACGTTGTGGGATCAACAACCAGACTGAAGGACTGGAATCTCACCATAAGAACCAAACATCTAAAATTGTACCTAAGCATGCTGGGATATCAATCAGCCAGTCAAGAAATATTTATTGCACACTGACTATGTACAATGATATGAGACAATTTTATCCCTACCTTCATATACATAACTATGGAGAGAGCAGGTATGTATTATTATATCTCCAGGAAAAATGTATGTGTACTTGTGTTTTGTTCATTTTTTTCTTAAATCCTAAATTTCACTAACAAAGCAACAGTGTTTAAAGTAAATGATATTAAAGAGACTTTAGATAAACTTAATGTGAGACTAAACATATCATAATCATAGTCTTTAATCTAAGATTTATAACAGTATGTTGGTATAATACAATGCAAACATTTTATTAATTTTACTGTTACTGTGTTAAATCCAGTTTTCATTGAATAGTGGTGAAAAATAATCTTTAATTGTCTCTATACTGCATACCAGCAAAAAACAACAACGAAGTTTATAAACTAATCTAATTCAAAGTTCCAATTCTCAACAATCAAAGGGTTCTCTGATTTTTAAACAGACCTAAACTTTACTGGTGATAAGCTCATAACAAATCTTGGGAGAAAGAAAAATACTCAGCATATATTTCATTTAGAAATTTATTGGGACCACTGAAAATTATTTAAATATAATCTTTTGAGGAGATGCACAGGGAGGAATGTTACAGGAAATAAAATAATTTCCTTTTTATTTAAAATGCTTTTATTCAGGTTTAAAATAACACTAGTTTAGCTGTTTATATAGACAGTTTTTGCATTTTTTCTTCTGTAAAAATAAACGAGGTTTTGGGAAATCCCTTAAAATTTATATAATAAAACAGTACATAATGTTAAATCAAGCAAGGTAATAATTAAAACTTACATTTAATTATGTTAAAAAGATGAAAATATTTTACACAGTCAATGATACCACAGTTAATCATACATGGCTTAATTGGTTAATGGATTAACTAGGTCTTGAATATATACTTTCCTTTTCTTCTTCCTTAAGTGCCCATGTTAATACTGAAAGTAATTAATTATTCAGAGAAATCCAAGGCAATAGGAAGGAAGTAAATGAGATAAACAGAAAATAAGAATGTTAGCTTAATTATCTATTGAATCTTGTAGCACAGTATATGCATTTGTTTGTTACATAACTATTTATTGGCACGTAATATGCACAAGAGATGAACAGCATAGAGAAATTTGGTGACTTCATGAAAACCATTCTAATATGGAAGAAAGACAATAAGCAAACACATGGAATGATGACAAGGTGCTATGGAGGCAAGGGGCTAAAGAACAGAGGTAAAGACAGAGTGATCAGGGAAATCTCTGAGAAGCTAAAGTATGAGCATAGACCTGAATGCGAAGATGGAGGGAAATGCCATTCCAAATACTGGAAATAACAAGCACAGAGACTATAAGACAAGAACAATCTTGGAACATTCCAGAAGCATAGGGCAGAGGAAAGGAGTCAGAGACCAATAGCCAAATTTGTATGGAGTTAGACAGGGGTCCGATCCATGGTAAAGAACTGGATTTTAATCTAAGTGTGTTGGGAAGCCATGGAAAGATTTTGGGTAGACTCCTCAATGTCTGACATGTGCTTTTAAAAGATCAATCCACTGTAAGTAGAACAGCCTACCAGGGACAAGAAAGGAAACGGGAGAGGTATTGGGAGGCAGATGTTTAAGGAGAGAGAGGATGGAAACCTAGACTTCAGGACTTCCCCAAAACTTTCACATTATGAAAAATATAAAAGCAGAAAACTATGGTATTATCTGTAAGGCATCTTGAAGTAAATGGACAAGGCTGGTCATAGCTCAAATTTTCAGCCTATTTGTTTTCCCAACAAACATATCTCTACATCTCTATATTTCTAGATATCTAGATAGATAGATAGATAGATAGATAGATAGATAGATAGATAGATAGATAGATAGATAGACAGATAGATGATAGACAGACAGCAAATGTACAACATGAACGTAACTTCAATGAAAAAGGTCTTAAAGCATATAAACTCAATTAATTGTAGTCACATTGAGAGAGGGATTAAAATGAAAGGGACAAAATTATATAAAGGAGAAGTTTTAGTCTTCATTGACTTCCATATTTGAATTTTTGTAAGTATTTATCAACGCATGAATTGTCTAATTTAGAAAATCTCTTTTAGGCCTACAGATTATATTATTACTCTCTGAATTATACTTTTGATGACATAGCTTCCTAAGAAATATTTTTTAAGTTCCGTTCTTTGAAAAAGAGATTGGATTTTAATTCCAAATGTAGTGGAACAGGCTTTTGTATAAGAGTGATATAATGTGAATTATGATCTAAATAAATATGTTGTGACAACTGGGGGGAGAAGTGGTTTGTGGGACAACAAGAGGCAGAAGCAGAAATAATATTAAGGATATCACTACTGCAGGGGTTCAAGGAAAAGATGATGGTGTTAAGCAAGGCGATGGCCTAAGAAATAGGAAAAATGGACTCATCTTTGCTACCACCAGTAACTAGCATAGCAAGTGACATGTAGTATGCCTTCCACACGCAGGTTTTCACGTAAGAAGGAAGGAAGTGAGAGCAGAAGGGAGGCCAGCCAATCAAAGGGCTGCAGTGTATTGCTTTTCTAATTTAAGTTGGAGAGGTGAAACATTTTGCTTAGAGATATTTATATAAAGTCCATTTCTGAAATCAGTTTACTAATCCCCTAAATAACAACAGATTTATATATATATATATATATATATATATATATATATATATATATATATATATATATATAAAAAACTGCTGTTACCTCTAATAAATGAATCTTGGAAACAAGTAAAAGAGAAATTTATTTTTAAAAACACTTCTTTCTCTGGTCAACTCCAGTATTAAAACATGCTATCATTGCAGTTTCAAATACATTAGAAGATACTACAAAAAAATATGAAGTCATTATAATTTACTCTAAAGGCACCAAAGAAATACTGCTTTAGTAATTTAACATTTAATAGTATAATTCTTCTCTAAATCTGAAATAAAATGAACCTAAATCATAAAACTGATTTGCATTCTCTTAGCTTTTCTATCTGTTATAGGCTGAAGTCTCTGATCAGTTTTTTACCCTGAGCCTGGTTAGCAGTAATTTCTTTTTTACTCCACTTGATTTGTCACTCTGTCCAGCTCTGAATTTCATTTTCTATTTTACCTGCACAAATATAAATCCCATTTATCATTATTTCGTTTTTATATGTCAAACCTAATGCTTAAACCAAATATTTCAGAAAAAAACATTCAACTTCTGTTTCAACATGTTAAATGATTCATTATTTTATATCCTGTGGCTCATGTGATTAAATGTAAAAGCAGAAATCACTATTCATAAAGATTTTTGAATATTTTACATGGATTTGAGATTTGAGGATAATGTTTCTAGAGGGGAATCAAATATTACAAATAAGAAATAACAGTTAATTTTCCAAGCTAGTCCTTAAGATGTTTTAGTCCATAATATAGGTAAAACACTATACTGTACATTTGCAACAGGTTTATTTTTATTATACTTTCTTTCCAAGATACATTGTGTCACCAACTTTGAATTAGCAAAATGTTTATAATACAATACAATCTAGCCACAAGTACACAATTGTTAAAGAAGGACTACTACCTTGTTTCCCAGAAAATAAGACTGGGTCTTATTATAAATTTTGTTCCAAAAGACGCATTAGGGCTTATGTTCAGGGGATATCACTCTGAAAAATCATGCTAGGGCTTATTTTCCTGTTAGGCCTTATTCTCAGGGAAACGTGGTATACGGGGAGCTTCAGAGTCTAGAGCAAAACTGTCCAACAGAACCATGTACCATATGGAAATGTCCTCTAGCCTTTTTGTATGGTGGCCCAGGAACAACATATGGGCACTGAGCACTTGAAACGTGGCTAATATGAGTGAAAACTACTTAATTTTATTTACTTTTAATTAAACTTAAATACTCACATCTAGCCAGTGGCTACCTCATTGGACAATGGAGCTCTCTAAAATATGACTTTCAACAAAGTAGGAGAATAGCTTTTAGGAGGTATACTAATGATACTGAAATTGAAAGTAAAAAGAAGCAACTGGAGCATCACAGTAAATTTTCATATAAGAGTAATATAAATTCCACAATGTAGGTTCTGCTCTTAAGGAAAGCTTTGAGTTGGACCCTCACCTGGTGGCTAATTATGAAATGGTACCAACAAGCAAGAGTGACACGGTTAAAGCTAGGATTCAAACCAGGAGTTACCCAGACTAACAAAAGTCTTTCCACGTGTACAAATGACAGAAACAATCAAGGGTATTTTATTTGTAACACTGTATAGTTTGCTACTACAGTTAAATATTACTTTCGTGGTTTGGATTTCATCCCAAGTTTTATAGATGACAAACTCAGTAGCATGGTGATAGTTGTACTGTAATGCCAAATTGTTGATGCACCAGTTTATGTCCACTTTCCAATATGTTTTCTCCTTAGATTTCGGGTGAGAACAACTTAAGATTAAATTATTGAAATCAAGTAAGTTCATGCAGTGAAAATATATATTATAAACTATACTCTCTTGAAAGGGGATTTTTACCTTAAGGGAATCAGATTGAGAATCTGAGTCTTATGTTAAAATACATAAATTGGTCATCAATAGCTACATTTTGCAATGCTAAATTTTGGCCTTTTTGCTTTTAATTGCAAGAGTACATTCTTTTGAAGAGTGTTACACTCTCCACATACACAGAGCATACTAACTTCTCAAGTTAAACAAATTAATGTGCTTATTTACTTAAGTTATCTTCATAAAAGATAAACCCTCAATTATTCCCAGTTATCCCCTCTGGCTGGATCCCAGGTCATCACTTACTCTGTGATTCTGAGAACATTACATAAGCCTCCCGCATCCCTTCTTCTTTTTCTGAAAGTCAGGGCCGATTTGAAGGGGTCAGGTGATAACATGTGAACTGTTTTAACATGGAGTTGGCATTCAATACATTCATTTTCTATCAGAATCCTGCTAAGAAAAGTCATATATTCCGTGAGGGTGCCTACAAACCACAGCTAAGTCCTCCAGTCTGCTGATTAGGAAGAGTTATACTGCCCTACGTAGTTTAGAATCTCTTCAGTCACTCATGTGATCCCCAGGAACAGAATGATGCCTGCTTTGTCTTTATTTCTATTTCTTATACAAAACTATTAATAACCACCTTGAATCTACCCACCTATCCAACGTGCATACTCCAATCAAACTTATGGACACGATGGCAAATACGAGATGGAAAAATACACACAACTGCAATTCACTGAGCACTTAGCTGCCAGACAGTGCCTGAGGCAATTTTGAACAATTTACAGCCTAGACACAATAAATAAATTGTACAAGGGAAGAGATAACAAGCGATTCATCTGGGATTTTATTGTAACTGGGTTTGATCCTAAAGCTTGTGCTCTATAAAACTATGTAACTCGTCCTCCAATATTTAGTTACTACCAATAACTCACAAACCAGCTTCCGAGAAAAGTTTATACTAAGTAATTGACCAAACAACTGACAAGACGCCGTTGTTAACAACTCACAAAATTCCCTTGTCTGTGGTGTTGGCACTGTGACTACATACAGTCCTTGAAACACTGAGTACAATGTTCATCTCTAGCTTAAATATTCTAAAAATAATATACATACACACATACACACACACACACACACATAAGAATACACAACAAAATGATCAGTAGCAATAGAATAGAAGTTGAAATTGGAGATTTCAGGAGGGAGGGTGGGGAGCAGAGCTGGTAAGTCCGGTAAGAGCTGGGAAAGGCATGAACAAAAGATCTCAGGGAAAAAAATCCATTTTCTCTATTATATCAATTTCTTAGGCTAATAGACCATCCTGATTTCCTACTACAGGAAATGTACAATCAGTTGAAATATATACTGAACCATCATAAAAATACCAGCACCATGTTTGAGCACACAAGAAAAATTCTATTATTCCTCTTTCAGCCTAATAGGGGGATAAAATGGAATAGTGGTGGCAGAGAAGACTGGAATGGAAATACTCAGATATTATAAAATAATCAGTATGTCAAAGGAATAGAAACATTTGTCTGTACCTTTCCCATGCTTATGCCCGAGAGGTGTATGATTATAGTATAATTATTGCTGTTCCTCAGAGAAACACACTTTGCTTCATGATACATTTTTTTAAAAGTGAAAAACATATTACCAGAGGAGCTTGTTAAATTAATGATGATAACTAACATTAACCCACATTTATCACTAAATTCCAAGGGTCATCCATTACTGAGCACGAAAAAAACATATTTTCTACATGAGAAGAAACATAAAATGCAAAGAAAGTGAGAGAACTATTAATTAAAGTTTGTATAAAAGAAGACCAAAAACTCTTAGAAATATTTATGCTTTGGGTCTTTGGGGGGAACAGGTCCATATTCAGAAAGACAAAACATCAAAGACAGACAAAAAGAAAATCATTATTCCGCAATAATCACTGTGCCCCAGTGAACAGTAAAATTATTTTTAAAAATTCATTTGTTTTACAATCTCTAAAACACAATGGTTCTAGTTAAATTCCTATACAATAACCTGATCATCTAACTTCAAATCAATCCTTAACTTGTAGTACTAAGTCATCTTTAAATGTAAACATCACCTAAAATATTTTCAAAATAGTCAATCCATTCTTAATGTTTTATTTTTGCTGGCTATATATTCTCTTAAGACAAAAAAAGATAAAGTGTTTATTGATGAGTCTAAGAACGAATATAGAAGATTTAATATATTGCTTTGAGAGATACTTTCCAAATCTTTCCTTACCTAGGTAGGAAAGAGAGAACTATATTTTTAACATTCCTAAAGGGAATAATCATTAGCCTTAAAACTTCCTTTCCACCAATAGAATATAAATATGAACACTTAATAAAGATGACTTGTGAATGTTCATCTATTATGCGATCTTCTTCAGTCATTTCCTATACTATTATCCTTATTAAAAGAAATGACCCTGGTGAAATCATAAGCAATAAACTATCACTCTGATGTCACATACAGAAAGAGAAATTACATCAATCAGTAATATCCTGTCAAGTTAAAAATCAGACAGGAGAACAACGTGATAATAAGTGTCTCATATCTCACATGTTAAGGGCTAATTAGTTCCAGAAAAGTCCCAGAGGACAGGAATTTTATTCTCTTTGATAAAATAACGGCAGTTTAATAAAATGCCCACTAAAATTCAGCTCTAAAATTCCAGAGTTCATCAATTTTACGAGAAAAGAAAAGTGGAATCTAATTGTCCTGCAAAAAGGTAACTACTTCATTCATTAAATTCATTAAGTTCTTCATTATTAGAATAAGAATTAAATTGCTTAGTTGTAAGTGAACAACCACAAGTAAATTCTGTGAACCTGTCATTGAATATACATAAAGAAAAACTAAAGAAAAACTAAATTTCCACAATCACATATATAAAAATTATTACGTGATATCTTAAGTAATAAAATTAACAATGTTGTGAACAGGTAAATATCTGTGAAACAAATATCATTACATGTCATAAATCAAGAATATATATAAGTATTTAAATTAAGGGCTCAAGGGGAAATTCTTCATTTTAGCATCTAATTTGTGCACAGCACCACGTGAGCCGATATGAAGAAGAGGTTACAGTAGAATACATGGATGCTGTCCTCAGTAGCAGAAAAAGTATTTTAAAAAGCAGCTATCAGGGCAGCGGGTGAGCTCAGTTGGTTAGAGCATGATGTTCATAACACCAGGTTTGCCGGTTCAATCCCTGCATGGGCCAGTGTGAGCTGCGCCTTCCACCACTGGATTGAAACAACTACTTGACTTGGAATTGATGGGTCCTAGAAAAACACACTTAAATAATAAATAAATAAAAAGGAAAAGCTTTACTAAAAAAAAGCAGCTATCTATAATGTGTCAGGCACGGGCTATGATGGACGTAGCTACATAAATCTACTGAAATGCAGAGGAGAAACTGAATGTCAGGTGAAGGTAGAGAGGCTCAAAAGGAGGTTACATTCCATCTAACGTGGAAATAGAAAGGGATAATCATAGAAATGCCTGAAAATCAGACAAAATATTTTAGTTAACCAAATCAGTTTGTAGGATGCCCTAACTTTGGATATTGATGCCTGGGAGGCCCGTCAATCAGGAGAATGGCATATAGAAATCTACGTGATGGTGAGGATGGAGAGTGTTACCCAGATATGAAACATAATACCAGACAATGTAATTCATGAAGTGACTTTATCATGAAAAACTGAGGTGTAATTTGGGTTGTGATGCAAGTTGAGTCAGTTGCAACTACAAAGTCAGCCAGAGAGATATTGAGAACAATGTGTCACTAATAGAAATATAGAAATTGGACACAGGTGGAATATAAAGAGTAAATATAAACAATTACTATCTAAAGTATTAATCGTTAAAAACATGAAATAGCCAGGTATACTTACACTAAATCTTTATTTACATGCATTAATACTAAGGACAAAAACTGACAGATGTCAAATTTGGGATAGTTGTTCTCAAGTTTCTTAAAATCACTGGTATAGTATACAGAAGGTAATATATTCTCTGAAAACAACTTCTGGATAATGAATGTGCTGCAAGTTTTCTATGTAATAAGGCAAAATCAATTTAACACTTTCTGTGTCTGCAAGAAAGTCTTTAAACCAATTAAATTAACTTTCCCTTCTGCTGATTGTCCTTGCTGGTCGATTATCCTTAACCTAGAGCAGAAAAGTCCTTACTTTTGAGCCATGATATTTTCCTAGAAACCACATCTTACAGAAAGCTGAAAAGGGGATTATGTTTTACAATAGGAATGATGTTGTAATTTGGGTTGAGTTTTGGACCTCAATAACTTATGATGATGCCAATCACATATTTTCAAAAGAGAAAAATAATGCAAATATATATTCATGCACAAATAAAATCATTGTAAATAGCAAAATGATGTTCCAAGTCATCTCCTAGAATTTCAATACCTAGGAAACCTTAAAAAGTATCTAAATTGAAACATCATATATTCTCAGATAAGAAAAGGGACATACATTGCTTAAAATGGACACCAAAAGTTTTCAGTATATTAGGAACAAAAATAAGACTTTAACTGAGTTATACTAGTTGAAAGGTCAAGGTACTTAACATTCTATTATAGTTCATCCCCCAACTTTACAAACCACATACAATGACCATAAGTAATTAGTATTGACTATAAAAGGAGAGTCGATGCCCTACAAAATAAACATATTCTACATGAATATAACAATTCTACCATATTTAATTCTGAGCATTTTTCACATACAGTACAGATGCTAGAAATCTTAGAAACATCCTTCATACATGTGTCTTTAGAGAGTGTATAATGTGCAGCATCCAATAGCCTTTATTTTTAGGATAGACTTTTGGAGATTATTTAGTGTACATATCTTCAAAGTGCTACTCAGGAAAGTTTTCATTTTTTTCTCCACCAAAATAGAGAACTAAAACCACCATAGGAATTAATCCGTTTAATTAATCCAGGAATTAATCCATGTAGCATCTTGTCACGGCGAATTCAGTGAACTAGTTAGGCATCAAGACGAAACAGTTTAGTTAGTATGATTGCTAGGTAGATAGAGAAAAGACAGCCATATCCTAAAATTTCAGGTTTTGAAATCACTCCTTCGCTCCAAGACATAATGTAACAAGGACTTGAGGTTAATCATAAAATTCCTTTTGGCCTGACAAATGGAGCAGATCTGATGGATACAGAGTGGGTTACTTTGCTGATTCCTTTAGGATGGGCAAGCAGAACAAACCTGGTAGACGAATTTCATTAGAAGGCACTGAGTTCTCTTCTTCAAAGAATTCACCTTCACCAAACAGGCAAGGGAAGGTGTAAAACAAAGAGCTTTTGCCTCAGTCACCAGCACCCCCATTCGGGACCCCCTCCCACTTGGGAGCTGCAACTTCTTCTCCTGCCTCTAATAAACTATCCTCTTTTTAAAACTTTTTGCCTCTCCCTGGTCCGTGTTTCCATTCTTCGGTTTCAGGAGACACGATCCCAGTCCACACTCAGAAACTGCTGGCAGATCCAACATCACCTACATCAAAGAGACCAAGATTCTAAGTCCTGCTTTGTTTTTAACTGCATATATACTATATAAGATGAGGGGCAGGACTGGGTGGCTAAGGTCTCTTTTTTTATTATTATTAATTTTAAAGATTTATTATTATTAATTGATTCTGACTTCAATTGTCAACTTTTGGCAAATGAGACTTGCTATCTTCAGGTCTTTAATATCAAGAGCAGCCTTAACGAAATAAAAAAGGACCAAAGGCTGCATGTGCACCCTGGTCTATGGGGAACGGGAACAGAAGCTGCAACCCTCCGCCTTGATAATAGCGGGAGAAACACAAACTTCCAAAAATAAAAGTCTTCTGTAGTCAATCCAAGGTAACTGAGATGGCTGGCAGAGGACCAGACGCTGAAGAAGATGCAGAGGTCAGCAAGTTAAAAGAACAGGAAACGTGGTGTCCTGCTGACCCAGAGTCAGGGCAATGATTACTAAGTTAAGTGCTTTAAACTTCCACAGGGATGTAGAGGGAACTAACCAGGTATCCAAACTGAAGACATGGTCCTCCCAGGTTCTTAAACAAATCAAGATCAAAGCACCACAGGGAGGTTGAAAGCAGATGATTTTATTCACCCCCACCCTGTTATCAGCTAAGAGCTGTAGCTGGAAAATGGCTGATAAAACCAATGTAGTAATCTCCCCTGCTAGGCTCTGATCTGGTTTTCTGGCAGTAGTTATTATTATCTACTCAAAAAAGGAAAGGTCTGATCAGGTGCAAATCTCTATTGGCACCCAGGCCTAAACTCGGAAGGCCCCCTCCTCGATCAACGTTTAAGCATTCACAAAACACTAGCACACTGGTGTTCTCAACTTTGATGAAATCATTACTCAGACTTGGCAAACTGTGATTATAATACCTCTGGTTCTCTTCCAAGACTTTTGATGCATTATCTCTGACCAATGCTTTGTCCTCAGCAAACTTGACTAGCTTATTCACTTTATTTGGAAGAGCTGGAACAAATGCACTTACAATTAATATCAAACTTCAAGGTTTAATGTGAAATTTACCAGGAAAACAAGTATAATCATGCGAATAACACTCTTAAAAGATTGACAATTCAATTTCCTAAAACAAGAACCCTGATATCAACTCGACTGTTTTGCATCTGTTGACTACAATGGATTTATCCACATATAAATTAGACATGAAAAGGTAAGTTAAAAACAATAAACAATGGAATGTTTTAGTGTTAAATTAAAGAAAATATTAAGTGCTTACAGAAAGCAACTAACCTTTGTGAATTTAACCTTTGTGAATTGCCAAAACCCATTCCATGAATACCATAGATCCTCAACCCTTCTGGTGTACATAAAAATGAGTTTATAACCCTGTGGAGCTCAAAACTGGACAACCTAGTGATCCATAGACTCTGGATCATAAACCTAAATCTCCAAAACTCCTTCAAACTTACAGTCTAAGATTCAGTATCTTCTGCTGTAATCACTACAAGTTTAAACTTTAGACCAAAACATGTATGGGTGTCATGGATAAACAGTCCTTCTATTTGGAATACAGGAATGTCTAGACTCATTCCCCCTTGAATATACTCATGGAAATACCAGTTAAGAAGCATTCTAGAATGCTTCATTCTAGAAAGCATCCTAGCATTAAGAAGGAATACTAGTCAATGCAGAACTAGCAATTTATTACTGTAACGTCTTAAAACAGACATTACCACCACATCCCTAACAAGAGATCCCTAACAAGGACCACCCAGTAACAACCACCAACCAAACCCCATAACTACATAAAGCAGCTACACCCACTACCTCCTTACTTAAAAGCCCTATAATAGAAGCTTCCATCTCACTATCAAAATTGAATTATTCAGCAAATAAAATAAAAACTATTATTATAAAATTAGAGTTCTGTCTTCCCAAATACATACATACAGACAAGCCATGGTTCATTTTTAGCTATTAGTGAACATAGTTTATTGAATTATAGTAAGAGTGAAGACAACTAAACTAATATCACTAAAAGATCAAGATTTCATTATGCAAGGTTCAAATTTCTCCTCTCCAAAATGTTTAAATTCTACCTTTACCATATAAGTATTAAAAAAAAAAAAGATGACCAAGACCAAGTCTAAATAATGAACCACTATTTCAAATGAATGATTACAAATTGCAACACTAAAATTGTATTGCTTTTGTTATTGGTTTTAATTTCCCAGAAGAACTGAATTTCTAAGACATAGGACATGGGTTCATTCTTCCTTCCCAAACTTTGTCTCTGATAAACTACATCACATTTTCTAGCTCTTAAAGAAATTGGCATTCTCTAAATGTCAGAAAACTACAACTACTATTATATGTTTAGTAAATTATTACTATGAACCTATAAAGATAATTTAATAAATATTAAAAACATAATTTGAAAATGCTTTTTATAGCATTTTAAAAGTCACTATCCACCATAATAAACTGTTTCCTGGGATTTGCAACTCTTCTAAATAAATTTAAAGTTATGTCACAGTTCCATGGGAGGATTTATCTGCCGGGGCAATAAATGGCATTCACACCCAGATTGAAAAAAAAAAAAAAAAAAAAAAAGCCCAGGTTGTTCCATTGGTCACCACAGAAATAAACTTGAAAGCATTTTTATTCTGGGTCCAGACAAATGATTCAGAAATACCTCCTAAAAGTTACAAGTAAATTGTCTCACTATTAAATTTGTAGGCCAGAAAAAATAGCCTGATTTGACTAAAAAGAATATCTGCCTAATACCATTTTAGATTATCACAGAAAAAGTCAAAAAGCAAATTTATGATTAAAGCTAACCAACAGAATCAATACGAATGAGCATGGCATTTCTGTTGCTGGTGAGGTCTGACAACTAAAATCACTCAACAAAATCACGTTTGAAAGCACCTTGTAATATTATCAATGCAGTTATACTGTAAGACAAGTTATGTTCCTTTTTCCAAAGTGAAGAATTTAAGTAAATCTGTGTGATTGCAATGTATCAGACACTAGTATGAATTTACCATGCATCTCACCTTGTGATTCAACAGCACTGTGCAACACAAGATACTGCTTTATTTTATTCATAACACAATTATGATACAGGTATTATCCCTATTTTAGAAATAAAGAGCTTAGCCTCATAGATGTTGACCGAGCTCACAGTAAATGAATTCAACCAAATGATTCCAAAGTCGGTGTTCTTATTTTCCATGCAATGCTACAAAATTATTTCCATATGTGCTTGTTTACTTTTTAGTGTAAAGCTGAATGTTCAAAGCCCTGAGACAGTTAACTTTATATTTATTTTTTTGGTTGGTTATGTTATTTTTTTTCTTATTTATAGTCGACGTGCAAATTCGATCATGTTTCCTGGAAAGTGTAAATAAAGAGTTCAAAGGCTTATAGCCCCTTCTGAGTCTATTTGGCCATAAACAGAAAAGAGGTAATAAATTAATAAGTGAGGACAGTGCAATTCAATTTTAAGAATAGTTACATGGAAAGGAGAGAAATACTGATCCAGAAGTTTAAGATCTTGATGGCAATTATCAAGAATAAGAATTAGAGTACTCAACTGTCTTTGAAGTTTTACAGGGGAAAAGCATGGTCGAATGAGTGCACTTTACATGAGGATTTAATATTTCAGTTGAGTTCTCTGGAATTAGAATGGAATATGGCAATAAGGGACATGACACAATACAAAGAGACCTGGACTGCTTACCAAGAGCTATGACTTTAGTCCCACTATCAATAACTAATTGTGTAATATCACACAAATGGAAAATTTAGGACCCTAATTGTTTTCACCCTTAAAATGAGACGGCTGGACAAATTGCTTTCTAAGGTCCTTTTTGGTATTACTTTTGCATGAGGCTAACTAAAAGATAACTTATTGCAGTTAATGAATAATAAGTAACTCTTAAGTTTCTTTCACAATTAAGTATCTTACTGTGTCACATTGTGGCAAGTCAAAACTCAGTGAAGCCTCTGAAATTATATATATGATACATGATATATATATGTAACATGACTACTGTGTAGAATTTAATCTGTTTGGGACATGTAAACCTTTAAAAATTATTTAAATATGCACATTAGATATATTAAATATGTATTTAATTAAATATTAAGCGATCAAATATTAAAATCATTTGTTAATATCATAAGATAGTATTCTTAATTACAAATGCAAGTGTTGTAAATTATTGAATAAACAACAGCATAAGCTTCTGCTCAAGGCAACATGTGTAAAATTTTATGATATCCATAAGTAAATGAAACACACATTTCTTTATTTATGTCTACTAATAGCATTTACCAGGACATCCTAAGACGTCAAAAATATCGTCTTTAACCACAGAACATAAGTTCCAAAAAAGTTCCAAAAGAAAACAAATTTATTTCTTTCCTAATTATTTTCTGCTTACGGATGTTTTGTATTGATTTAAGATTCTACCTCCTCTCTAGAAAAGACTAAAATCAGCTAAAAAGGTACACTAACTGCAAGGAAATTCCACACATGTAAAATCAGAGGGAAAGGAGAAAAATGAGAATGAAGACATTAGATCCAGAAATAAAGCTCAAATGTGTTTACCATAAACATTTATATAGTTCATATTAGAGAGCCATTGTCTGTAAGCTTCCTAGCAGTAGAAGCAGCATGCAGCTTCTGGTGTAATTTGATTCAGAAATACAATTCCATTGAGAGGCAAACTGATGTGTTCCTTGTGCCAGTCTCCACAGCCATTGTTTTATTTGGGGGTAGATTTTAGATAACATGGGAAAACTAGAAGTAAGAATTGCACATTTTTCAAGCAATCTTCACCAAATAATGTTTCTCTAAATTAAGGGCTCCAATGACTACAAAACTGCTCCCTCACTGAAAAGGCCTATGGCATAAAACTAGCCCACAAGGCAATTTTAATGTAGACACACTTGTTTCAAGAAAGTCTACATTTTAAGAAATTATGTATACGTAGTTCACCTCCTCGTATTTAAATTAAGAAATCTAGCTTTAAAAAGACTTGACCGTATTCAAAATGGTATCCCATCCTGAGTGTAATACCACAGGAACAGAGATTTCCTTAGACAAATGTTTCTTGAATCGTCTTGAACCGAAAGACAATGCCTGACCTGCTGCTGGAAAGGCTACTCCTTACAGCCTGGCAAAACAGTGTGATTCTGAAAAAAAGTTTTCACTAATATGAGAACAGTTGCCTGCCTGAGTTGATTATATTAAAATAAAAAGATTCAATGAAACACCCAGTGAAAGTTTAAATTGGAGCTACGCTCAAGAAATACTCCCTGTGAAGTATAAACCAAGGTAACTTGGATGTGCCTTTTAAATAAAAGTCAGTAACAGTACACTGACAAAAGAAAATAACACATTTTGGTCAGAGCAGTTATCAATTTAGGCCCCTTTTTAGATTGAGATAACAAAACTATGAAACTGTCTATAAAAAAAAAACGGTTATCTTTTGTCCTCTATTAGAGAGTAGGCATGCAGGAGCTCTGTCAAAACACTGAGAATCAATTTAAAGAGGAGAGAGGTCAGCATACAATCACATATTATCCTAACGAGTATGTGACCTGCTCGCTCAAAACAATATTGCTGCTGACCCTAGAAATAGAAATAAAGACACAGATTCTGAAATGAGATGAATAACGGGGGTGGAGAATCTGAGTTGAGCTTAGGCAGCCTAGCTCATACTAGACTCCTGACCAAAGAAGTAAAGGGTGGAGAAAGGACAGACATTCATTTCTGTGTGATTAGAATAACACCGTAGCATGATTTCTGAAACAACCTCAGCCAACCATTCAGGCTTAACTTAGTAGCTATTTTCGATTAATTCCAGCCTCCTAGCCCAAACAAATTATTTCCTAACTTATGGAAAAAACTTGAGAAATACTTGATCCCCTCTCTAGTACATAAAACGATGTGTTGAATAAATGGCTGAATGAGCCACGGTGCGCAATTTGGTAATACTGAGAATAAAAATGAGCATGATATGTGAACATGGGAACCAATACAGTCCCATTATTTTTTAAAACAAAGTGAGTTAAAAAAAAAAATGTAGGAATCAAAGTTCCCAAGTTTTCCATGGAAATCTATTAATATTTTAAATGAATATTTTCTGAGGCTTTCCAAAACAAATTAGAAGTACCAGAATACTAGACAAAGAAAATGTTGCAGTTCTTACTTTGTCCATATTTCCATAAACCAGTTGGCAAAATCTCTCATGCTCATTATGAGACAAGACACAGAAATGAGAAATGGACAATAACAGAGTAATGTCACTTTCTGGCTAGATTAACCTCTATACTGGAAAAAGAGTTGACTAATGCATTGCTTTCAACCAGGAAGAAGCCATCCTGCATAAGGCCACAGGGTTTGGACTTTAGCCTTAGTTTATCACTATTAAAAAAAAAAAAAAAAACTTGAAACAGACCATAATTAGCTTATACTTAGCAAACACACACAAGACTGGAAAGAATACTTAATGCACTGGCTGAGAAAATTAGAATTAAAAAAATCTAAACAGGCTGTGATAATGAGATACATCCAGCAAGAGAAAGGGTACAAGGGACAAGGTTGGTTCAAACACAAACCTCCTGGTTTCTCAGGTCATTGCTCCCATATTCCAACACATGTATACATTTACAATGACTGGAGACTTCTAATACTGATTAAGAATAATGCAGGAAGAGGACCTGGGCTGAGAGGCCAGGGATGGGAGTAGATCCAAACAGGTTTGTTCTGGTCTTCAATCCACAAAATGATGTGTGTTTACCTTTCCCATTCAGTCGATAATTACCCTGAGATACCGTGTTTCCCCGAAAATAAGACCTAGCCAGACAATCAGCTCTAATGCATCTTTTGGAGCAAAAATTAATATAAGACCCGGTATTATATTATATTAGACCTGGTATTATATTAATTGTATTATATGATATTGTATGGTATGGTATGGTATGGTATGGTATGGTATGGTATGGTATGGTATGGTATGGTATGGTATGGTATGGTATTATATTATATTATACCCAGTCTTATAGTAAAAATAAGGCCGGGTCATATATTAATTTTTGCTCCAAAAGATGCATTAGAGCTGATTGTCCGGCTAGGTCTTATTTTCAGGGAAGCATGGTATGGCTTACACACTAGACTGGAAGTAACCCACACTATGAGCCATTATAAATTGAATATAACAGAATTCAGAGCTAGAAATCATACCAATACCTAGTGGAACAAGGCTCTCAAATTTCTACTCAGGGCAAAATTTTTAAAGATGCCTGGATAAATTGCTTAGTGCTTAGGTCTGTTCTTTGCATTTGTTACAGCCTAATTCTAATTAACAGCAAAAACAAAAATTAATAGAAATCAGACCCTAGATTAATAAAAATTAAAAAGAATTGATTTGCGACGTTTCAGAAAATGGGAAGGCAGCACAGGCACTTCAGCATTAGACACCTTTAATTACAAACACAAAGTAAATGGACTCATTCCCCAATGAATGGCTTTCCTTAACATACTACAGAATTGCTTATCAGGTAAATCTGTTACAGCAAAAGCCATTTCCATAGGAATCAATGTACTTGGAAGCCAAGTAGCTATATACTCCAGTGGCAAACCAAAAGAGCTATTTGTTTTGGTTTTTTGTTGTTGTTTTTTTTTAATTAAAAACCTTGGAAGAAAGTACTCACAAAGTTTCTTTTGAAGCATTTCACATTGGCATAAAAAGGAATGCAAAAATGCATCCAAAGTGACTATTAAAATATGTTTCATTACATTTGTAACAACATGGATGGATCTTAAGAATATAATGCTAAGCGAAATAAGTCAGACAGAAAAAGCAGAGAACCCTATGATTTCACTGATATGTGGCATATAAACCAAAAACAAGACAAACAAAAGAGAAACAAGAACTCATAGACACAGACAATAGTTTAGTGGTTACCAGAGGGTAAGGGGGGTGGGGGGAGGGAGATGAGGGTAAGGGGGATCAAATATTTGGTGATGGAAGGAGAACTGACTCTGGGTGGCGAACACACAATGGGATTTATTGATGATGTAATACGGAATTGTACACCTGTAATTATGTAATTTCATTAACAATTGTCACCCCAATAAATAAATTAAAAAAAAATGTTTCATTATAATTTTGACCCAAATTTTAGTTGGTAGGTAAAGGAAAGAATTCATGGATAAAAGCTTAAGCTGTTATTATTAACCACGTCTCACATTCCATCCCAAGCCATTTCCAAGCACCTCACCACCAGCATATTTGTAAATAATAGTTACCAGCAGCCTAGACAAGCCTGTGATCGGGCAGTAAAGTCTTAGTTAAGCACTGACTCCCCCCCGAGAGAGAAATCTTCTGATGTTCTTTATTATTAGCATTATTTTTTTGAATCATCTATCTGTACCAAATATCAAGGTTTAAAAAAAAATGAATAATCAATCTCGTCTCCATATCTTAAATCACTCTCTTCTCTGGCCAGTATTTTCTGGGCTTGCAGCAGTAAGGGCAGGGCTCCTTAGACTCATCCCAGGGGCCCTGGCACACAGCACAATGACGGGTGGCCCTGAAGCTTCTCAATGTCAGTGACATTTTAAAACACTGTTTCTATATGCCATTAGTGGCTTTAAAATGACCACTGTCCTCCTCCTCTTTGTGAATATCCTGTCAGGAAATTTCATCAAAGAAGAAAATAATACTACCTAATAAAACAGAAGTTTAAAAAAATAACTAGTAGTAGCACAATACTTTCAGAAAGCAATTTAAAAAGTTCATGAGCCATCCTTTCTGGGTTCAAATGCTATCCATGGGGAATTAAGGTCTAAGGAAATAATACAAGAGAAATTATATATATATATATATATATATATAGTTTAAGATAAAAAATATGGAATCAATGGGATATCTAAGTCAATGATAACATTTTCTCAAGCCATGTTGTCCAATCTAAAAATTACAATAACACAATAATGTCAAAATGAAGTGAAAAAACTTTATTATATTCAAACATTTACATCTTTAAATAGGGTATGATAGTGTACTTATACAATGATTAAAACTATGTGAAAAACATACTTAGAAAATCCACAAAATGCTAATATATTAATAATAGTTATGTTAGATGTTTGGGGCTTCGAATAATTTTTCAATCTATTTTCCATACATTTTTGTATCAAATTACTTGAATAATGATTTAAAAAAAATACTTTGCTTCTTAAGCAAATTAAACTTTTGGAGAAAAGTCTAGCTGATGGTGATTTCATATTTTGACCCTTTAAGAGGATTAGAGGAGGTAAAAGAAATCTGTATTTGGCCACGTTACAGCACAAAGCAGCAATTGTATCTCTACATAAATACAGAGGAAAGTTTGACATCATGCTGACCCCACTAATATGACCCACTTTGAGAACCCTGCAGAACTGGTCAGGGATCACATGGCCCACCCAAAGCCCAGCCAGCTGAGAGAGCCGAGCAGAGAACAGGGCATTCCCAGACGACACTTGTCCAAACAAGGCAAAGACAGAAGGTGAGGACTGAGCTTTAGGGTCTAGTGGCAAAGAAAACAATCTTCAGTCTTTTGTCTATTCAAAAATAATCTGTATTTTTTAATTAAATCTGTGTTTAATAAAAACAATATGACACCCCATTCCCCCAAATATTCCCTCCAAATGCATGTAAAAGGGAGTTCAGGAGGCCAGCAGGAAGGTCGTCTGAGGCTGAATTGATGATAAATCAGTTTTCCCTTAATTTCACATTTATCACCCCACTCTCCCACTTAAAAACCTCCAGGAACTCCCCAGTTCCTGGCACTTTAGTGGTGCAGAATCAGAGACGTAGTCTATTGAAATCCTATTTCCCATAATTCCCTCCCAGGGAGGAGAACTTTTAACCTCAGTGATAAAAGAATACCTCCCATCCACCTGGACACTAGGTGCCTACCAATTAAAACTCCTTATCTCTGCACTTATCATCCTACTGATTTCAAATCCACTGCACATCCCTCTCTATTTTCAATCTTAATAGAAGAAAGAGAGGTGCACAGCAGAGGCCATATACTTATACACCAACTCAATATTCTTATAACTCCCAAGCTTCTCTGATACACTAACAATCCCTACCAAACTGGATCTGCTATCTTTGTGTGTTTAGATGGAATCGGAACAGTACACTTTCCTACTTGTTCAAGGGCTACAAGAAATAGAAGGATGAGTTGGGGGCAGCGGGGTGGGGGGGAGGTAAGGCAGCATGCATAAACTAAGCAAAAAGAGAAGGAAAGTGATAGGAAGGAACTCCCTCTCCAGCCTTCCCTTTCCAGCCCATTGCTTATCTGCTGTGTTCTCAGTGAATCCATCTGACGCAGTGGGGGAAACACTAAGGCACCTTAGAATTGTATCTTGCTTTCAATTAAGAAACAGAAGTAGCACTCCTCCTTTCCTTCTTCCCTTAAGGGGAAAAATCTTTGGGATGATTTGTTTTCAAGAAAGTGTAATGCAGATGAACCACATCAAACTCTATAAAGGCATAAACACCTGCCTGGGTTTCAATAAATATTATCAGTCTGTCAACACAAGATAGAATTATGTAAGTCAATTAAGCTATTATATGAGTCACACTCATGCCAGAAGAGCTTGCTGTAATTTTTAAATAATGTTATCAAGAATCTGAGTTTGTCACTTGCTGGAATCCTAACTCCGTAGTTCACTGCCCTCTCATTACTCCCTAAGAGGCAGGATAAAGGGACAGAGGTTTAATGTGTGGATTTGGAATACTTCTTTAAACAGGAGAAGTTGATAGCGCATGCTTTACAATTTAATTTTATGCTACAGGCATGTTCATATTTTGATAAGGGATTCCATTTACATCAATCTCTACAAATTTATGTACTCAATGTATAAACATTTTAACATATGAATAATCCTCTATCCTAATAAAAAGACAGCATGGTCTTGCAAAATGGTGTGCTGAATACCCTCTCCAGCCCTACCTACCGCATAGGGATTACGTAAACATTAATTAGTATCGTGTTTCCCCGAAAATAGACCTAGTCGGTCAATCAACTCTAATGCGTCTTTGGGAGCAAAAATTACGGTAAGATCTGGTCTGATTTTACTATAATAAGACCAGGTCTTTAATATAATATAATATAATATAATATAATATAATATAATATAATATAATATAATATAATATAATATAATATAATATAATATAAATTTATGAAAAGAGTTTCACTGGTATGTAACCCATATAAGATATTTCTTCGTTGTCATATTAGTAATACTGCTTTTCTGGGGGAAATTTTTTTTTAAGAATGTGGTTTGATATGCGAACAATTCTTTGTTATAAATTCATAAACATGGCCTGTTACGGTAGGTGAAATAATTTTCAATGTTCTACTCCATAAGTTAATCATTACTAAATGATCATTTTTAAATATAGGAATATAGACTAAAAATAAATATATGGAAACAATATGCATCTTTACACAAAAATCAAAATCAATAGCATTTACTAGGAAAATAGACTAAACAGTTATAGAAATCATTAAACTGCCCTTGAAGGAAACAAAGCAGCAAAGAGCAACTCCAAAGATTCACTTGTTCTGTTGTATAGAATAAGCAGTTCCTAACAATTTCTCTGGTATCCACCCTTCACTTTTCTTTCACACTGCATTTCACATTTTAGGCCATTATTATTCCTGGACAACAGGAATAATAATTACAACAGCCCACTAATAAGTCTACCTGACTCTGTGAAGTGGCCTGTGGCCTAGATATGGCAAAAAATTTAATTTGCCTAAAGTAAGATTCTGAAGATATTCATTACAGGTAAATCTTCAGAGTGGGTCTCTTTTTTGTTTTTTAAACTGGCTGAAGCTCAAAATTCTCAGACTGGCATTCACAGCTCTTCACAATCTGGCCCCATTCAACCTGTTGTGTTCTCAATCTCTGTTCCAAAACTAATCTTAAATTCTATTTAGTTTGGACTTCTGCAAATCACTGACAAAGCCTACCTATCTCTCAACTCTCCAAACACCTTTGCAAATGTGAATCCCTATTCCTGGGAGTAAATCCTAGCAATGCAAATGCCTCCTCATTCTTAAAATATTTTCTACATCATGGTGATGAGATGCTCGCCTCCATACTCACTCTCCCTCATTCTTCACAGTGAGAGCACATATCGTGCACTAATAACACACTACTTTTCATAGGCTGACCTATATGTGTGTGTTCTGAAGAGGTGGAAACTCTGCCTTTTACAGGTTGGGGCCTTATATGGTCTCTGCTTCAATGAATGGTGTCGAATGCAACAATAAATGTTTCTATTTTTCAACAATACTTCTAAAGTGTATTCTCAATTTCACTTGAGTTTGGAAGGACAAAACACAATGACCTACTTTTGAAAATCTGTGTATTTATAGAAAAGACACATTCACAGAACATTTTATAAAGTATATGATGTTTATAGTTATTGTTCATAATACATACAAAGTAGGTCAGAAGCATCATCTTCTCTTTAAAGCTAAGGAAGGTAGACTGCACATATTTCCCTAAAACTTCACCATACGATTATTCAACAGGACCGCAGGCTATTGTTTCGTGCTTGGCTGGTAAGTATGCGGGGTTTGTTTTGGATTTTTCTTAATCTTATTTTTGGTATTAAAGAACTGCCACCAATTAAAAGACACCATGGAAAGTACATTAAATAATATTTTATTAAGTCCTGAGGTATGGGCCAGGCACTGTGCTATGCAATAAAGTTGAATATTATTCTTTCTGAGATTACATACCAAGACTCTTTATTCATTCATATGCAATACCAGGAGGAATATAATCCTCTTCTTCCTTCCAGAATTTTACAAGAACAGCTAAGAATTGATTCTTGCCACCCCTTTGCAAATGTCGCAAACCATATCACTATCCTGAAGCCACATTTGTCACTGTCTGAGAATCTCTGACAATTCTAACATTAAATGTCATAAACCAAAGTGAAGAACATTGAGCCTATTCATTGCAATCCTGGGTAATCCTCAAACACCAGAGGCTCCCCCTTCGTTTTCACAGTTCTGCCTATTCTCAATGTCTCCATTCCCCACAAACAACCAAACCAAACAAACAGACACCTGTTCCACCCATGGAAGATCCTATTGTAAAACTCTTCTCTGTGTGGAATCCAGAGTCACCTACTTCTTGAATGCTGCTGAATATCTCAACCCATCCCCAGGTGAAAACTGGGCTCCTGCCGAACCTCTGGTGTGCATACCCCCTTCCCACAGCAGAAAGAAGGAGCTATGCCTTTTTTCCTCTGACTGCTTTTAAACTGTTCTTTTTCTCACTGGAATTCAGTAACTTTATTATAATGTAGTACCTTAGTGTGGTTTAATTTACATTTAATCTGCTTGAAATTCTGTGCTCTTGATCTGTGGGTTTATAGTTTTCATCAAATTTGGAAAATATTTAGCCATTATTTTTCAAAATATTTGTTCTTCTTGTCTTGTAGGACCCCAATTACACATTTTAGACTATTGATACTGGCTCACAGCTCACTGAAATTCTGTTCATCGTTTTTTGCATTTTTTTTCCTCTTTGTTTAATTTTTGATAGTTTCTATAGCTGTGTATTAGAAGTTCCATTTGGTGTACCATGGTATCCGCCATTCCTCTATCATGTTCATATTTCCCTCTGTCTCTTGAGCATATAGCACATGTACATATAATAACTTTAACATCTTTGCTTGAAAATTTCATCCTCTCGGTCTTTCCTGGGCATGTTTCTATTAATTAATGTTTCCGACTACTAGTTATAGATCCTATTTTCCTGCTTCGTTGAATGCAAGGTGATTTTTTATTATATGCTAAACACTGTGGACTTTACACTGTTTGGTGCTGGATTTTGTCGTATCCTTTTAAAGAGTATTGAGCTTTTGCGGCCCAATATCATGCATGGATCAATATGATCCTCTGAAGGGTTGATTTTAAGTTTTGTTACTGTGGTCCCAGAGTAGACTTTAAAATAAAGCCAATTCACTCTTTTTCAATAAGGCAGTACCATTCTGAGGACTCTACCCAATGTTCTGCGCAGTGCGAAGGCTCTCCATCCTGCCTGTCGGGAATGAAAATTAATCCTAGCTCTGAACGAATTCCGAATTTGTCTTGCTCCTTTCCGGTGGTTCTTTAACCTACATCTCACAGAGTTTCACCCATGTATGTTCTCATTTAAAAGGACCCCATCTGCAAATTTCTGGAGCTCTCTCTTTCTATGCATCTGTAGTCTAAATTGTGTCTCCTTTAATCTTATCACTTATTCAAGTTACCTATTTTAATCCTATAATTCAGACCAAGGTAGGAAGTTAGAACAGGTTAAGGAAATCAGGGAAACTGCTTTGCATGCCTACTCAGTAGTAGAACCTGAAATTAATTCAAAGCTTTTCCCGTTGTGTCCTGAAGCCATCAGGGATCTGAATGTTCTAATCTCTCTGGGCACACGCTACCCAGGATATTGCTTAATTTATTAATAATGACCTATACCACTCTTAAAGTAGAATATTACTGCAAATTTTAAAACACTGTGAATGGCATATTTTTCATTCTCACTGCCTCCTACCCCAATTTGGGACTCACAGACATCTAGGGGGGAAGTGAATATGAAGATAGAGCTGAATGGGTTTCTAAAAGCATGGCAAACATTGGAAAACCATAGCAAAATATAACTGACTGATGGAGCTTTCAATAATGTAGCTATCGTAGATATCTATGTAGATTTCAAAGTAGATATAAAACCTCAGGCAAATATAGCATGGGAGGGGAGTGTAAGTAGACCTATAAGGTGAGGTGTGGGGACAGAGCCCCAGAAAGCAGTTTCCAGGCTCTCAGCCTCACATAGAAAGGTGCTGGCTTAGGTAATAATTGGCCATCAACTGTGATCAGATGGCCATCAGCGGTGGCTAGTTGGCCGTCAGCTGTAACCTGTAAGCCACTGGCCACTAATATAACTGCTGTGGCTACGCTAGCAGAAGAAAATAGGGGCTAGCAAAAGCGGATTGCAGAGAGGTGGAAGCCGCCGGCGAGAATATAGTGATATGACTCCCCTACTTATGGCTCCATCGGTGTTCCTTTTTGACCTCACCATGTCCTGCATTCTTATGTGGGGAGCGGGAGGAGAGACCCCGCTGGACGCCCTGCACGACACATGGCGTAGTCGGCAGGATACGGTGCTGGCCAAAGCTTTCCGAAGGGCAGTGGAGCAGTTTGTGTGTATGAACACTCGGTCTCAGGAAGACCAGGAGGAACAGTTGCATGAAAGCTGGACCCCCATGGAGGGGTGGGAAGACGTGGACGGTTCCCCAACCAGCAGAGGCCGGAGAAAGCGAAGGTTGTTGCAGCCCTGTGGGCTGGGAAGTGCTTGCTGATGCAGCCTGGATGCGGGACTTGTCCCAGGAGGAAACACTTGCTGAGTCTTCCTTGGGAGATGAGGGTGAGGCCAAGTTCGTCCCTCACCCCCAGGACAGCACTGGCGAATGACTACGGACTATGGGGAATTGCCCACAATTCTCACCACCTCAGCTTCCCCAACTCTAATCTCAGTCTCCTCCTCTCAGTGAAAATGCTGGACTCCGTTTAGGTTCCCCTCCCTGTTTCAGGCTTGGATCCTACCTATGACTATAAACGGGGACAATCTCAGAGATCACCTCATTCTATCATGGATCATAGTCTGTGTTGCCTGTTGTCCAGTTTCTGAAAACTCGCTCAGGAGGACAACACTGGAAACAGTTAATCCTTCATGGACAACAACAAGCTTTCTCCCAAGAACGATCATGTAAAATTCCCTCTCTGACTACCAATGCTATATTTACTTTAAACTCAAGAGTCAATCATCTAAATTCCTCTCTTTTGTGTAATCTTGACTCCTTTGCACCCCCTGTTCCTCAAACTTACATACACAGTAAAGCCTCATCTCAAACTTCATTTAAAAAAATGAAAGATATCTGACACTACTTCTTTTAACTTCTTGCCATATCAAGCTATAAATTTCTGTGTTAATCACTATTTTTACTAGTTTCCACCATTCTTGGAAGATGAGAGGATCTCACTTTTTTATGACCAACTTGATGGCTTTGACTACTGGCTTTCCTGGATCTCATTCCTTCTGTCATTGATTTCTTCTGTGTCTTTAACACTTCTTTTCTATTCGCTCTTTTCCCTTAGCCTTTTATAAATGCACTCAAGTACTCAGTCCATTTTTAAAACCCTTCATTTGATCATGATTATCATGTGGCTACTGTCCAAATATACTTTTCCAATCCAAATTTTCACATTCTACTTGCTTCCTGAATTTTATAATCTCCAACTACTTTAACAACCTACTGAGAGTGGGATTCTTCACCCAAAACCCTACTAGAGCCTTTCTCACTGAAGCAAAATGTCTAATTATTGAATGCAAAGATCATTCTTCAGGGTCTGTCTCTGTGATAGTTTGCTTCTTGACCCTTGACTGCCTTGGCTTCCACAACACGGATAGTTTCTAGCGCACTCTATATTCATTGGTTGTTCTTATTTTAGGTTTTTCTTACGTATTTCGTAAATGTAGATGTTACTCAAAACTCATTTCTTGGCCTTTTCAATTCTCTCTCTCTATACATATACATACAGAGAGAGAGAGAGAGAGAGAGAGAGAGAGAGAGAGAGAGAGAGAGAGAGAGAGAACCAAAAAAATTATACACATTTTAAGAAAGGAAAAAACTGTATTAAAATTGTAATACTCAATATATACTGTTAACAAAAGATGAATACAAGTCATGTGTATACATTTTCTTGGCACTCTGGTATATATAATAAATTGATGCAAAAGTAATGGTGATTTTTGCATTTATTTTTAACTTTTAAATCGCAATTACTTTTGCACCAAGCTAATACAAACACAAACATGCACACACCTTTTAGGTCAGGCTTCTGAACTTTCTTTATCATCAATATGTTCTTGCCCTTCATTTAGTTTCAACCTGAATTTCATCTCCAGTGATTCATTCTTTCTCCCATCAAATGTATGTCCACCGTCACTATAACCTAGACCAGTGGTTCTCAAAGTGGGGACCCTAAATCATTTACATCAAAACCATCTAAAATATGTGCTATAAATGAACATTCCTAGGTACTGCTGAATATCTAGTGAGTCACCATCTCTGTGGTAGGGCCCCTCGCATCTGCATTTATAACAAGTAAACCAAGCAGTTCTTAGGCACCTCTGACGTGTACAAACCACTGGTGTAGACTTTAAATTCTAGATATTCCTGTTCATGTCAGAGTTCTGGGAGCTGCGTCTACTTCAAGGTACATAAATATGCAATTATATTGCCTCACTAGATATTTCAGTCAACATTAACATTACACCAAATACAAGTTATTAGTGATGAACTAATAGACATTAATTCATTGTTCATTTTAAGTGAGACTCTTCTAAGAAATGAGCTACAAATCAAGTTTATAAAATCCATGTCCAGTCCGAGTTCAAAAGGTTGAAATAGATTGTCTGACTTAAATAGTTTAAATCACCCAAAAGTTCAAAGTACTTCAACAATGCACTTGATTCTCTATTATTGTCTAATCAATACAATGACATTAAACTTCTTAAGAAGTCATGCGGGTTTTTTTTTTCTTTTTTTTCAGCAATTGATTCTGTAGCCCTATACCTTTTAAACAACATACTTGAAGGTTTTAACAAGAATTCTCTAAGGTCTTTTTCCTTCCTTTAAAATTATCAGTCTCTTACCATATATGTAAATACAAAAAATTGGACCTGTTTCACCTCAGTATACTTATATAGAAATGGAATAAGTTTTGGAAACTTATTCTAGGGTTCTATATTAAAATTAATTTGGCTTTAAACACAGCATAAATTGTTAGGTATTTTATAGTACCATAATTCGAGCACAACTTCAAGGACTGTCAAACAACATTATTAATTTAAGAGTTTATTTTTCATGCATAAACGTTGTGTTGTGAAATAACAGCACTATGTTTAGTAACTCAAGACAGTATTATTAAAAGACACTTGATTTGTGAAGCAGTAACACAATCAGATGGAGAATCATTCAGTTTTATGATTTTCACAATTGAAAAAGAGGCTGCTAAACTGACCGAAAAAAAGATGGGGGAAAAAATAAAATATTCATATGAATCCAGATCAGATACACTTCCTTGGCTATAAAGGCACAACTTTTTGATATCTACTCTAGGATTATCATTTGTTTCACTTCAAATACAATGTTATAGAGAGCAGATTTGCATTCTCAGATGAAGAAAAATGCTTATGAATTTCCATTAAACATTAACACTTTCCGCCATCACCCAGATTGTTTCAGTTGTTGGGGGGTTATAAGACTAAACAAAACAAGAACAAAAACACAGAGCTACACTGAAATGCACAGAGGAAGAAAGCCCAATTAACCCACTTTTCTTCATGGTTATTTCTAGGGCAGTGGTTCTTGAAGCCTAAGTCCAGACCCACAGCAGTCAACATCCTCTGGGACCCTGTTAGACATGCAAATTCTTGGGTTCTCCCCTATTCCGAATGAATCAGAAGCTCTGGGGCCCAGCCATCTAGGTTTACCAAACCCTCCAGGTATTCTGAAGGCTGCTCACATTTGGGAACACTGATGTGCGGTTGAGTGGAACAGGAGCGTTAAGATGTAGGATAGAGAATGCGAAGGGCCATGAAGAATTCTACATATAAGTGATTTAAGAATTCTACATATACGTGATTTAATGTTTTAAGCTCTCAAAATTTCTAACGTATTTAAGACTCTCTATATGCTCATTAGTATAAAACCAACACATCTGAAACTCCTAATCACCAGCAAATACCTCTGAAGACTGATTTGGCAAATATCGAGCACAATAAGAAATTGAGAGTGTAATAGGAAAGGCAATGCAGGAAACAAGAAATAACAGCTCAAACCACTTACTGAATTCCTACTACCATGTTTCCCCAAAAATAAGACCAGGTCTTAATATTAAGGTTTGCTCCAAAAGACGCATTAGGGCTTATGTTCAGGAGATGTCATCCTGAAAAATCATGCTAGGGCTTATTTTCCGGTTAGGACTTACTTTCGGGGAAACACGGTATATACCAAGCATTATACAAGGCATTTAAATACACTTTATTTTTTTTTGTTGTTGTTAATCTTCACAAGTCTCACTTTACAAATGAAGAAACAAACTAAAAAGTCAAGTGTACTAGGCAGAACAATGCTCGGCAAAAATTATTTACATACTAATCCCTAGAATATGTGACTACCGTGTTTCCCCAAAAATAAAATCTAGCCAGACAATCAGCTCTAATGCATCTTAATACTGGTTAAGTAAATTTCACCAAATCTTTAGTTTCCTTCTTTATAAACAAAACATAATATTTCACTTCATCCAATTGTTGTGAAAATCAGAGGAGATATGCAAAGTAAACATATCAGATAGATAAAGCAAAGGTAGCTGTTATTATAATAATGATTCTGTATTTCAGACTTTCATAAATCTTTCCTTTTTTTTCCTTGATTGAGACTTCTGAAGCCTACCTATCTCATGACAGAAATAAACTACCTAATAAAATTTTAGGGAAAGCATAACTCAGACCTTTTCCACAGCAACATACCAGATCAAAATAGTTTACCATAAATTATCTGAGTTACAAGTTGTTGGCTCTACTAAAATTAAGTAACGATAATAATTAAACTATATGAGGAAAGAGGAGTTATCCTACTGACTGAAATAGAATTCAATTCAGTTGAACAATCTTTTTGTGACTTCCTTGCACTCACAAGAAAACGCAGAGGAGATGCACAAATGGAAAGCTGACTCAGTTCCCTGCCCCACACTGTGATCAGATGGATTTGAGCAGACAATGCAACTGAAAGAATCTCAGAAAGCCTATTTGATATCCTAGTGAGGCGGAGACTTTGTGCTCGTAGGTGTAGATAATATATACTTTTTAATCCTTGCTCTTACATGTTTCCCAATCTCCACAATATTACATAGTTTCCAGAAGGGCAATGAAAAATCTTTCTATTTCATACATTAGTATAATAAGTACATTCCTTAAATTTATTTTGCAATTTTAGTTCATTTTACTAAATTTCAGTATATATAAACATACACCACCTTAAAAAGAGACAATAAATGTTTGCTGTGCATGCAACATGGGCAAAGCATTATGATATTCCTAATCCTGGTGTTAACCATCAATATTTCTAGGGTGTCCAAAATTGATTAAATGACAGCCTTCCCTCAAGACACACTGTTCTCCACACTTCTCTTAGTATGATGTATAAAGAAATCCCTCACCTTTTTCCTTTCTCCAGTGCACCCTAAATTAGAAATGCCGTTTGATGTCTTTTTCTCTTCCATCACTTGAATTACTAAGCTGGTCTTTGGAGGGTGCCCATAGTTTTCACAGACTCTAACTTCTTGTTTCTGTCTATAATTAGTGAATTCTACAAAAACCTAACTGCATTTTTGCATACTGTTTTTTTTAAGTCAATTTACTAAATTAAAGTTTGGGGGCAAGAAATAAAGCTTATTGCATATCATCTCTCTCATTTTGGTAAATAGAGAATATATTTGAAAATAATCTGAAATATACCTGCAGTAACAAACAAAATTTTAACATTTAGCTAAGTATAACATTGGCTTAGCAACCAATATTTGCTTATCCGCTATGTGGTTTAAGACAGGCTAAATGTAGAGTTTACATAATATATGTATTATATTCTGCTCTGCTTTATCTTTAATTAAATTAAGTTTCATTAAATTTATGACTGTAGAAATTATTGTAATTTTGAAAATATGAATACATGACAGAGGGCTTACCATCTGAAAAAGAAGACAGAGACCTTTGGAAACAAAGCCAGAGTCATTAAAACATACATTTATGCAGAATTACAATATGAAAGAGGAAGTATATAATACCACATATAAACAAGTAAATAATTACATATGTAATTTCATTATATTATATGGAAACCCTTAAGTTATTGGATTTTCTTTCACAAGTTAACCACATTAGTTTAAATTTGAGGCAGACTACAAAAAACTATGTGCGTATCACCATATAAATATTTTTGAACTACTATTCTTCAAATTTAAAATAATTTAATAAAAACTTCATGTTATCAGGTTATACTTACTGTTTAAAAAGAAAAAATAATCCAAGAAAAATGATAGCTCAGAAAAATGAAATGTACACTATCTTTAAGGAATTAATCATTTTATTAAACAATAATCATTTATGTACGCAACTAGGGGATTTCCGCAAAGCCATTTAAGTCACAATATAAACAAGAGCACATAGATTTTACGTAGGAAGGACAGAGTAGAGAAGGTGGAATGGGTATTTTTATATTAATGTGCACTCAAATCTATGTTCAGTGAACAATACATAGTCTGCACTAACTTTTAAGATTCAACATGATTGGACTAGGAGGTCTACTGCTTCAACTAGGCTGCTTCGAGGTTCATTCAAAGACAACCCCTTCCATCTCCCTTCTCCAAAGATCAGTTCATTAAAATAAGACAGGGGAAGATAACCCAAGACAGAAAATAAGTTCAGAAAGGACCACTTTAGGGCAATGCTTCCGCAGTGTGGTCAGCTGCCGCCTGGCCGCATCCACATCACCTGGGCATAGAATGCAGAGACTCAGGCCACACCATATCCTGATGGAATCCGGAATTCTGGGAGTGGTGCCTAGGGACATGGGTTTTCACCATCCCTCCAGGCAGTTCTATGCACAGCAAAGTTTTAGAAGCACTGTTCTAGGACAGAGGTCTACAAACATTTTCTTAGAGTGGCTTTGCGGGCAGTATGCTCTCTGTCACAACTACTCGACTCTGCCATTGTAATACAAGAGCACCGCAAACAACGGGTAAAGGAATGAGCATGGCCATGTGCCAATAAAGCTTTACTCATGGGCACTGAAATTTGACTTCAGGCAATTCTCATGTGTCATGAAATATCCTTCTTTTCTTTTTTTTTACCCATCTATTTAAAAGTGGAAAAGCCATTATTAGTTCACAATATAAAAAACAAAGACAAACAAACAATAACAAAAAAACAGGCCATAGGCCACATTTGGACACAATTTGCTGACCTCTGCTGCAGGATATGGAAAATCCATATGGCAGGCATGAATTATAAGTATCTAGCAAGGTTCACATAAAGCAAGAATTTTTTTAAAAAACTTGGTCCTAAGGTGGGGAAAAAAAATGATTTATTTTTATATAGTGATTAACAGGAAAGACCTAGTAGTAAAAGAAATGATATACTCACACCAAGTCAAAGAAATGTGTAAAAGATGGGCAATGTTAATTAAGTGGGGGAAATGACTTGGATTATAAAAAAAATAATAATAAATAAGGCAACGAGCGCAAATCTGATCATAGTAGGAAGTTTTCAGTCTTGCTTCTCTTCCTCAACCTAAACCCGAATATTAGCTCTAGCAAATCCAAATGAGTAATCTTAGGCAAATTAGTTTCCACATCTGCCAATTAAGTTGATTATTTTAAATACATTTTAATTCTCCAAAATTATACTTTTAGGATTCTGAAAACGAGGCATATGCAGAGCCAATAAACCTTAAACCTCAGGACCCTGTAAAGTCTCTTGGCAATTCCATAAAGCGCCAGTAGGCTACACTGTAGCAATAATTTATAGCACACCTGTTATAAACATTAATTTTAAAAAGTTTGAATTTACATCCTTATAATGTGTGTGCTAAGAACATGAAAAACAAATTCACCAAAATCAAGTTTCTCCCCTAATCAGAAGCTTCCAATGAATCTCCAATGCCCTGAGTAAAAGTCAATTCCATCCAAAAGTGATTTGACCCAACCCCCTTCTCAGACTCACCTTCTTTTCTTCTCTACCCGCTCACTGCACTCAAACCCTAGAGACCTCCACAACAGCTTCTCAACTTGTTTCCAACATATGCGCTTTGCCCTGGCTTTTCCCTTACCTGAAATGCTCCCCTGGCAGATATCCACCTATCTTATACCCTCAACTTCTTTACATCTTTACCCAAGAGCCTTTAGGGAAACTTGCCCAGACTATTCAATGTAAAATGACAAAATGACCCTGCTCATTAACCTTCAACAACCCCCTCCACCATCCTGCTCTATTTTCTTTTCCATAGCTGTTACTATAACAGCTTCTTGTCTTCATATCATATTAGTTGTTTAGTATTTGTCTACTATTACACTCCGCACCCCAACACAAAGCTTCTTCAGAGTAGTGATTTGTTTCTTTTATTCACTGGCACACTAAGTACCTAAGAGAGTGACTGGCATGAAGAAGGCCCTTGAAAAATATTTGTTGAATAAATGAATTAATGTTTGCCTTAATAAAATGTAAATATTACTACTTTTTTAAAATACAACATGAAAACATAGCAATTGTATAAATGCAAAAAATAGCATCATTTGAGACACATCGATCTTTCCCAAAATAACAATGTTTTACTCCCATTATTATTTTCAGATCTGAAAATTACAAATTTTCATGTAAATTTTCTCAAATGCCCTGATATATAGTGCTAAGTACAAAAAACCAAAATTGTATTTTCCATCACCTTCCTAATATTTTAAAGATGTTGAATAAAAGTATGTATCACATTCAAGTATGGGTAAATTTTATGTTTTGTTATTTGCTTTAAAATATAAGACAAAACATAAGTGATTACTAATGTTAAATACAAAAGCACATTATGATTTCAGCATATAATATGCATATTTTAAAGTACAATTTTACTTAAATTTTACTTAAATTTTAAAAGCAAAGCCTTTTTTCTTCTTTTTGGAAGAAACCACAACTATAAATACACACCTACTATAAATACACTTTATATATTTTTTCTTAATATACAAATTCTTTGAGTCCACTTTAGGTTAGAGAATTATCATTGCTGATATATTCTCTGATAACTAGACTGTTTTGTTTTTACTTCTGGAAAACTGTATTATTTTATTCTTCTTTAGGGATAAAGATATAATCTCAATGATTTATGTTCCTGATCTATTTAAGCTAAAATAAAACTATTTATACTCATTGTCTTCCCTCTTTTGTAGCATATTCAAAAATGTCTACCAAGAACGGCAGATAACAGATTAAAAAGAACAAAAAAACAAAACAAAACACACCAAAAAAATCATCATTTTTATAGGAAGCTAGGGGTAAAAATGGAGCATCTCTGCCCTGGAACTAATTGCCCTCCAGTTCCTGGACAGTAGTCCCCCATTATCTACTAGACACCCACCCTCCCATCCCATGGATGCCTGATACCAAGGATAATACCAAACCCTATACATACTGTTTTTTCCCATACATACATAAGATCGAGTTTAATCTATAAATTAGGCACATAAGATATTAACAATAACTAATAATAAAATAGAAAACTTACTACAATATAGTGTAATAACAGTTATGTGAATGTCTCAAAATTGTACTATATTTACCTTTTCGCTTAAAGCAAGCACTTTATGGCTTGTGTTTGGCATATACAAATTGCTAACATCACGGTCCTTGCACTTTGAGTCCATTAGTAAGTGAAATCAGGGTTACTTGAACACAAGCACTGTGATCCTGCTCCATGGATCTGATAGTCAAGATGGTGGCTACTACGTGACTAGTGGGCAGAGAGCATATGCAACATGGATACACTGAACAAAAGGATGATTCACATCCAGTGCGGATCTGGGCAGGAAGGGAGTGAGATTTCATCAGGCTACTCAGAATGGAAGGCAGTTAAAACTTAGTATATATTCTTAAAATTTTCCATTTAATATCACAGAAAGCAAAATCACAGATAAGGGGTCTACTGTATTTACTCCATTTACTCAAAACATGCGTTTGAAAGTTCATAAACTCCCTTTATCTCCTTGGAGATTTCTGCAGGATTTCATGTCCTTATCATTTCCTTTCTTAAAATGTTCTCTTACCTTAGATTTCCTGTCACTCAATTTTATGGTTTTCCCATAATTCTTTGTATCTCCCTTTTGTCTCCATGGCAGTCTCAACTTACTGGATTCTTTTACAGATTACCAGAAGTACTGGTGCCCCGCTTCTTACTCTATGTAGTCTCCCTGGGCATATTAGCTGCCTCTGCGCTCTATCAGCATCTTCACGCTGATATCTTCCAAATCTGTTTGTCCAATTAAGACCTTTTTCCGGACCTTTAGAATATCCAAACTATGAGTCACCTCCACATGGATGTCCTAGTCATCAAAATCAGCATCACACACACACATACACACACACAGACACACACCCACACACATAGCCTTCTCTCAAATAACCCATATCTTAATAAAAATATCATCTTACTCTACTACTTAAAGAATTAGAAAACAGGAATCACCTCTGCCTTCTTTCTTTAATGTCACATGCCAAATCAACTTTCAATTCCTATCAATTCCATCTCCAAACCACTCCTAAAAATCAAGTGATTTCATTCAAGTCTGCACTATCAGTGGCATATTTCAGATCCTCCATCTCTATCTCTGACCGGAACTACTAAAAGAGTTTCCTAAATTGGCAGGTAAATTCCAGTATTGAATTAGCCTGCATTCCCAACTAGATCTTTTAAAATTAGTCCCCTTTTCTGGTTAATTGAACTCTATCTCTGGATGTATTGGGAATTTTTACTCTGGGTCCCTATTACTGGTGTTTCTTTAAGGAGTAGATGTCTCTGTTAGTCTACAAGAAGATGCCCTTGGTGGGTGAAGAGGGATATGTGTGAAGGTGTCCTTATGGCTGAAGAGTGAGACAGAAAATAAATACTTGGAGATCACATCCATTAGTGTATTCACCCCACCATATTTCTCATCGGTTCTCTTCCATGCCACTGCCTGGGTTACTTTCGTAATAAAGTGATTTAATATGGGTAGGATACCATTCAATATTCACTCATATTACTCTGTCATAAATCACGGATTCTCAACATAGAAATGACTCTTTATTAACTCAAGATGTTAACCTAATCTCTCCGCTAAGTGATTTTTCTTCAGCTAGAAAACTTAAGTTAAAGCTGTGGCATGAAGATTCATTACTTAATTTTATTCCATTAAAATAAATTGTTCAAGCAAATTTATCTTTCTAAAATGAAGTTTTTCTTTAATACATTTGGGCTATTTTTACATAGAATTTAGAGAGCATAATATTTCTACTATTATTGCAGTTCCAAGAGACGATTACCTCAATTACAGCACTCATTTAACAATTACTTGAAGCCTACATACCTGTTGAAACAACAGAGTTTACCATCAGAAAACAAAAGCTGCACTGTAGTCAAAATAAAACAGTCACAGAAGATCCGATCACAGCCCTGACTTACGCAACTCTGGAATATTAAAATTACTATGAAGTGTGTTCCATATTTTGCCTGTGGATTACTTAAAAAAAAAAAAAAAAAAAAAAAGAACTAAGCAGTGCCAGTGCCTTCTGCTCTTCAAAGGTAAACTAGAGGTGATGTAAGAGCTCTTTCCACATAATCTTGCCAAGCAAAACCGAAGTTTAATACTAAGAGAAACACAACTTCTTTATGATAAAAAATGTTTTAGGATAGCCCTCAAAGTATTAAGTTTTATTAAATTAGTATCACAACTAAAGATAGATAGCAGCAGCATTTAACATCAGGGAGTCAAAATGTTACCAAATATATTTTAATTTTTTTTCACTATCCCATGATTTGTTGTATCATATAGAGCAAGTAATTGCAATAGACACAAATGAAAAAAACTAAAATTATACAAACACTTTTTGTTTGACTTTAAAGAGAAAAAAGTTATTTGATCATGAAATGAACAAAATGACTGAGTTATCTTGAAAATAGCTGAAGACAGAAGAAATCATGGCCAAGTCAGACAATACCTTTCTGTGTGACACGCACAGATTTTGTTGCCTCTGTAAACCTCCAAAATCAGAGGGTTGGATAAAACAATCATTAAAGCATTTCAATTTAAAACACGTATTAACTCTACCAATTGATAAGGTTAAAGCCCATCTATACCTCTATTAGAAATGTGACTGTGCACAAAGAAAAGCATTTCGAGATTCATTTGTTCAAAAGAATTGAAAAGAATATTAAATTCCCAAGGAATTCATTATAACATAAAATCAGTATATGTTCCCTAGTCCTGCTAAAGGATAGTAACAGGCCAATAATCTAGAGGGGAAAGATAAGAAATCTATGTGTTATAAAAATAAATAAATAAATAAATAAAAAAAAACTTATGAGAAACAAGTCATTCTAGGTCACCATAGCAGTTTACTTTAAGGAATGAATTAGAGAGCATGCCTCTATGTCTACTTTGCTGTTTCTGTAACTTTACTTAAATAAAATTGTTTCTGAATACAAAAATAGCTATTTATTCTACTTATCTGCTGAGAGTTCTCTTCTTGTTTTCTATTAAGGAGACAAACATAAAGTTTGAAAAACATGAAAAGAAAAGTTGATATGCCTGTTAGAAGACTGTTTTAAACCCCTTTTCAGAGCCACCATTTCATTGATTTATCACAGTCATTTTGGTGCAGACCGATTAACAACTGAAATAAAGTTGACTAATGGAGAGACTTGAAACAGATTTCCCCTTGTCTTTTCTTTTTTTTCTTTTTTATTTTTTCCTACCTTACAGGAATCACCAAAGAATAATGGATTCACTTTCTGATCATTAGTAACTTAGAGAATTTAAAGTTTCCTTTTCTCCATTGCCTTGAATAGTTCATCTAGACATTTTCACTATTACTTGGTCTGTTTATAGGAAATGGAAAGGGAAGAAAATCATCTACTAGAATGTGGAAGTATTATTTCTATAGATATACTGAGAAATTTTTAAAAATGCAGAAGAACAGAAAAAAGAAATTAAGCTGAGAGAAATAAAAATCAACAATTTACAGTTAGCATAAAAAAACAGGTAATTTAGGAAGGAAAGATGCCCCATGGGGATAGAAAATTTGGATCTCTTGGAAAAATATAGAATCTGTCAGTTATTCTGAATAAAACTTTTCATATACATATTTTTAAAATCCTACTGCCCAAGTCAAATAAAATTTAAAAATTCACCCAGGATAATCCAAATACAATTGTATTGCATACAATTAGTATGTCTCTACTAGTTAACCCACCAATATGTATCTATTATGTGCTTTATAATAGCACCAATATGGTGTAATAGATACCAATATTACATATTGGTGTAATAGATACACCAATATGTATCTATTATGTGCTTTATAATTGTGATAGGTGACACAGAAAATACAAAAAAAAAAAAAAACTTGGTACCTTTAGTTCAACAAAAACACTCAGAAAAGTTAGAACTCAGTGAACATAAATGCCAAATAATGCTAGGAAAGACTTGATTTAGATTTGTCAGGAAGTCGAACAGACAATTGAATGAAGTAATAAATGAAAATAAAAAGCAAAAGACAATTTAAAGAAACTAATTTAGAAGCAGATTTTTATAGTCGAAGGTAAGGTAAAGCACAGTTAGGGCTAGTCATACGAACTGGAGAGACTCAGGGAATATACACTTTAGCATGAGCACAATGAAAGTTAATAAAGGTATTTTAGTTGGAGAGAATCAAAGACTTGCTTTGAAAGATTAATGCCAATATGCTGTCAGCATCCATGATCAATGAGCGAAAAATAGAGACGAAGGACATCTACTTGAAAGACTGCGGAAGTCTGAGGTTTAGGTCACATGGTATGAAACAGGTGGCAGCAGGAATAACTCAAAAATTCATTGCAAATGAAACATTTAAATAACTCAGGAACTATTTAGATGTGGGGTTGAGAGTGGGGAAAGGATGGGATAAGTTTTATTTTAGATAAGAATTTAAGGTGAGGTACATCAACATGGAAATTTCTATCAGGCGGTTTGAAAAAGGGCTCAGAGTTCAGAGCAAAAAATTATATATGTACATATAATGCTTATATATAAAAGAGAGAGACAGACAAGAATACACATTCATGAGTCCAGCACAAAGAAAGATAATTATAAAAATCCCTACTTTATACTACTATATATAAAATCAATCCCAAGGTCATTAAATACTTAAATTTGAAATGCAAATCATTAAACTTTTAAAAGAAATATAGAGTAAAACAACCGTAGTGTCAGAACGGTTTCTTAAAACATCTTTTTAATCTTTAAATGAAAAACCATTAAATTAACAATATTAAAAATAAAATTTTGTCCAAGGAACTATAAGCAAAGTGAAAAAATAAGCCCAGACCTGAAACAAACATATTATTGTCAAATGATTACTATCTAGACTAAAGAATGTCTACCAATTGATAAGAAACAGGCAAACAAATGAGAAACGGGCAAAAAATATAAATAGGCACTTAGTAGAAATATGAATGACAAACATTGGAAAACACACCCGACCTCAATAGTAGAGAAAATGAAATACTCAAAGAAATACAAATTTTTATTACAGTGCTACATTATTCACAATTTTTAAAAATCTGAAAATACCAATCTGAAAAAGCAGGAAATCTAACAATACCAAATACTGTTACACTTGGTGAGAATATGTAATGAGAGATATACTTACATAGTACAGTTTGGAATGCCAATTGTTCAATTACTTTTGGAGAACCACTTAGTGTCATCCCACCAAGTCAAATATGAACATGTGCACAATACATGTACAAGATATAACATGTACATATATAACATTGTTTTTTAATATAACAATTGGGAACCCCAGGAATAACCCAAATCCATAGGAAGAAGGCTGATAATTAATATAGCGTGTTCCAAAATAGAATACTATGCAACTGTATAAAAAGAATTACAGCTACACACAAAACAGGAATGTTGGGGTTGAGGGGGAGTTGAGTGGTCAAATGATGCACAAAACATGATGCCATTTATATAACATTTCAAAAATACATAAAAGTTAAAATAATTGTTTTAAGTAAGTTAAGGAAGGTAACAGTGACAACAAAATTCAGAATTCTGTTTTCCTTGGGATGGAAAATCTTAATGGAAAGAAATTCTCATGGAATTCTGCTGATAATAATTAACCTGGTATATGGGTACATGTATGTTTGTTTTACTGTTCTTTATATCTTGTTCACAGTCGCATATTTATGAAATATCATATTTTATAGAATTTAGAGAAATTTATATTTTAAATAAAGAAATATTTTATTTCAAACAAAAATAAATATTTATAAAGGAAAACTGACTAAAAGATTCGCTTACATGTAGCAGAATGAGAAAGGAGAACCAAAAAAAGAGATTTTAAAAATGGTCAATCAGAGAAGGTTTTTGTTTTGTTTGGTTTTTCTAAAGGATAATATAGACTTTTAGATCTAAAGAAGGAGAGAGTTGATATTCTCTAGACTAAATGTCTCACTTGACAGTCAGAAAATAATCAATAGACTATAAATTACAACTTTGCTACAGAACAGTTTCTTCATTCAAAGAGTTAACCTTTCTCATTTCTTTTAACTCACCACAAAGTCTGATCCAACTAAGCACTCACCAGACTTTTTAAAAGTGTCTTATGAAAGGGTATGGTAGAAGCATCACCTCTTTCACTCCCAAATTCTCATAACTGCTAATCCAAGGACAAGATTCTCCCCTAAGAGGGGGCACTGTTCCCCTGGAACAAGAGTGGTAAGTGTTAATTAAATGGGGCCTCCTGGAGCAATGCGTAAAGCAAAACAGAGGGGTGTGGAATTAGAGTCTAGAATGAGTCAAAAGTGTATAAGCAAGGCTCATCCCCTCTGCAAAGCTATGGCCATAGTAGGATGAGGGGACTGCTCCGTAAAAAAGCATGGACCTCCTCTTACTGGAGATACTGCCTCCAAAGTCTGTTACATCAAATTGTCATTATTATTTTAAGCCTAACTGCTTTGTATTACTGAAGAAGAGAACTGTAATAAAACTTAGGAATTAAAGCATTTTTATGTGGTCTGGTTGTGATAAAAAGTACAAATGTGTCTCTAATGCATGTTTTCCAAGTGATTACCTCCAAATTAAAATATTCGTAATTTAAAAAAAAATTCTCCTCCTTCTCAAAGTTAATAAACACCATTTTAAGAGAAAATTTCTAATTCTCAGGCTGAAACCAGTTTACTCTCTCCAGGCAATATGATGATAAATTATGGTTTAAGTAGTCTCCATTATCCACTGTCTCTCTAATAGTATCAATAAGATAGAAAAAATAAAATAAAAAGTTCCAATCTCTGCTTTGACAAACCAAAGTCATCCATTTATAAGATGGCTAATTACAAATGCAAAGGGACTAGACAAGGAGCTAGTCCCTTTTCTTTCTCTTCATTTATATTTTTTTAAAGCTGTAAGCTATACCGTGTCTTTGCCTAACAAGCACCATGCTTTGCTATGTTATTTATAGGCAATCTTTATAGACTTTTACCTCAAAAACAGAGGAAGTGGGTTGTGCCTTTCCTTCTGATTCCCAATTACAACATAAGGTAGCTGATAGATATACATGATTTAACCGGGGTAGAGATGATTTGTTAGGAAGGTTTATGTGACTAAGGTGAGAGGATTGTTTCTGCAACATGAGCTCTCTATGAACTAGAGCAGAGTTCAAGGCTGAAATTCAATTCAGGGCCTAACCTCTTGACAAGGTAGCCCACTGAATTTAAGTTACTACAGTGATAAGCAGGAGGCAGCGGATAACTTTGCCTCCTGTATTCTTTGCTTGACTCTCTTCCAAAAAGAACTGTGACCAAGAAAGATCCAAACACAAATGCATTTCAAACTTCTGTGCCTTACAACTCAGGCCCATGACGAAGTAACTAAACTGACTCCAAACTGAGAATCAAATGGCAATGAGAAAAGCAGAAAGGACCTTTCTGCAGCATCACAAAGGTAGCACACTGACAATTCTCAGGCTAGGAGCCATGCAAAAGGAACTCTCAATGTGAACAAGGAGCTTCCTGCTGCCAATCAATAGGGCACTCCTGGTCGTACAGTGAGTGAATGCCATTTACTAACTGGGTTGCATTAAAACCGGCAAGTCCATTTGGAAACAGCAGCCCACTTTATATTCCAGGAGATCTTGTGGCAAAACATACCCTTTTATAGTACAAAGAAACTTACTTGGCATATGCAGGAAAAAAACTTTGTTCGACTTGGAACTACTGGTACATAAAGCAAATAAAGGATTAGAAGCCACCCAGGTGTAGGAGATTAAGGATTTAACGGGCAGATGGAGGAGAAGAGCATCATCTGGGCATCCTTCATCCTTTATCATAAAGGAAAGTTCCCCAGCGATTCCAGCAGAAAGAATAAGCTTAAATGAACAAAATTTAGCAATTCTGTTGACAAAGGCAGAACCCTTGAATAGACTTTTTTTTTTTAAATGTGAGTTAGTCTGCCAAAACCTGATTAACTTTCATAACGAATAAATCTTTTCCAAGAAGAAAGGGAACCAAGTAATAAAAATATGCCTTGCCCCCAACAGGTCATCATCCAAAAGTGTTCAATGTCACATCTTCAAGAGCCTAGTTTGAACAGATGTGTTTTGGATAATAGCAGTGTGGGGGTGCCCAGCAAATGCTGAACTAGGGCCCATCTTTGGTCTGCTGAGTTAAGTCTTAAAAGAACGACTTTTAAAAACCATCATTGTCATCACTCTGATCTGCTGATTAGACTCTTTTGAGTGCTCCAAAATGATCCAGGAAGCAAATTAAACAAACAAATCTCAACCTGGATTTGGAAACATCTCAATAATAGGGTACAATCTATTCAATGTAATCTATCATTCTTTCTCATTTCAAAATCTTCCACTTCCACCAGACCTGTGTGGAGGTCCCCTCACACAGAATGATCACTCTCATTCCCCACCAGTTGAAGGCACTATATATGACTTGTAATTGGGAAACCTACCTTTTGATCTGAAGAGATTCACTTCAGATTGAAAGATATACACAGATTGAAAGTAAAGAGATGGAAAAAGATACTTCATGAAAATGGGAACAACAACAAAAAAATCTGGAATAGCAATACTTATGCCAGACAAAATAGACTTTCAAAGGCTAAAACAAGAGACAAAGAAGAAGCCAGTAATTCTACTTCTGGGTATTTATCCAAAGAAACCCAAAATGCTAATTTGAAAAGACATATGCATCCATATGTTCACTGCAGTATTATTTACACTTGGGGAAACCACCCAAGTGTCCATCAACAGATGAATGGATGAAGAAGTGATACATATATACATTGGAATATTACTCAGTCATAAAAAAGAATGAAATCTTCCCATCCGCATCAGCATGGGTGAACCTAGAGGGTATTATGCTAAGTGAAATATATCAGCTACCGAAAGACAAATACCATAGGATTTTACTTATATGTGGAATCTTAAAAAAACAAAATAAATGGAAAAACAAAACAGAAGTAAACTCATAGATACAGAGAACAAACTAATGGTTGACAAATGGGAGCAAGGTGGAGGATGGGTGAAAAAGAGGAAGCAGTATAAATTGGTAGATACAAAATAGTCATGGGGTTGTAAAATATAGCACAGGGAATATAGTCAACAATATTGTAATAACGACATATTGTGCCTGGTGGGTTTTAGATTTACCGGGTAATCACTCATAAGTTATAACAATGTCTAATCATTATGCTGCACACCTGAAAATAATATAATGTTGTATGTCAAATGTAATGAAAAAATTAAAAAATATCCACTAAAAAAATAATCTGAGGAGCTCAATACCCACAAATTAGCATACCAAAAAAGTAACTGGCTTATAATAACGTTTAAGGCAAGAGAAAACAGTCAGGAAACTATTACCATTATCAAGATGGTACACAATCAGAGCTGTTACTAGAGAGTAAACAGTTTAAATACTAAAGAAGAATATAAATTTGAAACGTATAAAATGAGACTAAGAATGAGTGAATAGGATACCTTGATAGAAAACTTAAAGTGCTCCAACTCTTCCCTTGAATGACAATGCTCCACAGAACTAGAACCTACCCAACAAATCTTTTTAAAAAATCCCCTTTGACCACGATGCCTTACTCGGTCCCTCCACAATGCCACTCTCCTTCCAGATGTAGGGCCTTAGGTTAGTGTTTGCTCTGTCTCCAATGCTTTTCCCTGATGAAGATCAAGGAGGTGATCTTTAGTAGGGAAAGGTCCTAAATCCTTTCTGCCATTCAAATCTCCAGGTGAAGGTCACCCTCTCAAACAGTTCTTCCTCAACCACCTGGTCCAAGGCAGTTTTCCAAGACACTTAATTCTCACATTACTCTACTTGACTTATCTGCATAGTGCTCATTGTGTTCTGATCTTTTTCTCATGTATTTGTTTGTTTCCCCCCCCACCCCCCTCTAGAGTGGAATTCCTGAGAAAACAGGAATCTTGAGACTTATTGAGCACTGTATATCCCCAGCAGCCAGAACAGTGCCTATCATAGATTAGGTTGCCAGATAAATATTTGTGGAATGGATAAATCAAGTCATTCATAGCTGACCGTCAGAAAGAAAGTAAATGTTGCTGTTGTCCTCAAGGCTACTCTGGGTCCCTTGTCTTCTTCAAGGCTTGATGGATATTCCACTTCCCTTACATGCTGGGAGAGAATCCCAAATCTTTTCAATTCTGTCTCTTTTTAACTTTGCTGGCTTCAATTGGTGTTTTTTACTTGTAAGTAATAACTTTAGACTGTTTTTTAGCCTTCATTACCTCCTTCCTACTTGTATGTAATGAGTAGACTAGCAATCACCCAATGTTGCAGGGACTGAAACTCAAAAGGTCCCAGAAAATAGTCCCTTAGTGAGCAAAGAAATACTGACCAATGGACCTGGGATTAACTAAAGGCCACAAATGACATCTAGTTTAAAGCTTTACCCAATACACAGAATGGCCCCAACTTGATTCTCTACCAACATTAAAAAAAATGAGCTCTTCCACCTCTTTCATGAAGCACAGAACAATAAGTAATCTAATATGCATACTCAATACATAATTATTTGGTTAAGTATCCATTGTTCTGCTTACAATTGCCTCCCTCCAAAAAATGTGAGGGGGGCAGTGAAAACAAATAGGATGAAGGAAGGAGAAAAACAGTAACCAAAAAAAAAGAAAAAGAAAAGAAAAAGAAAATTACTGTGGTATTTGGGGCTAAAGAGACTTCATCCCTTTCTAAACCTTACATTACTGAAGTTCACAAGCAAACCAGAAGTGGGTTTTAATAAATATTAACCCAGGAACTGCTGCATTTGTTTCCAAGTATGATATTTGTGCTGTTGTAAAACATCTGGATCTAAAGATGTTGAAGTTTGAAACAAATTTTAACGTCTACATGCTGAAATTTTTCCATTCTTTATTACCTTATTGAATTATTACTTGGTATAAATTTATGACTATAGACCTTATTTTTACACATAAAATGAGAATTGATTTACTGCTTCCAGAAAGCTGAGAAGAATGATTTTTTTTAAAAGATCATTCAAAGAATATTAAGAATGTAAATCTCATCAGGGAATTCTAGTGGTGTGTGCAATGGTTATTTATAAAACTAAATGCAGAAATAACATGTAGCAGGCAGTTTTATAACAACAGTTTTAAAAACACCTTTTGAAAATCATGACAGCTAAAATTAACCATAAATAGTCCACTAGATTATGTAGTGAATGCATTTACTTCTAGTGTCCAAAATTTGTTTTCCTTGTATTATTAACAGAATAATTAGATTATATATAATATTATTTAAAGGAATAGTAAAATAGATACAGACTATAAACATGTCTGACATTTCTCTTACTTTTTCTGCCTAATATACTCTTTCAGTTGAAAAACTTACACTAAAAGAGATAATTACATCCTTTTATTTTTCCATTATGCTCTATGTATTGAAACTGAAATCACCAGAGTATGAAAGTGAAATTTTGGATAAAAGTATAATGTTATTCAGTTTTGTTTTTCCCAAAAAGAGCCAATATTTTGTCACATACCACAAGCAGTCTAATATAAAGAAAAATCAGTCTCTGAAACAGAAATGGACAAAGAGGTCACACAGAAATTCAAGTTGTACAGAAACTTGGAAGCTCTAAAACAATAAAAAAAAAAACACACCAATTTCAATTAATTATCAAAGTCAGTAGACAAAATAACTGAAGAAGAAATTGGTTTTAAGGTGCTATCTATTTTTTTCTAATATGCCACTGCATTGAATTAATAAATGTGACAGCATTGTCAGAAACATCATTAAACTGATTAGAAGGAAAGGGTTCTTGCATTTTTGTGAGATTGGCTAGAATTCCTGCCCCTCTAGGGCACATTTTTTTTTAATCTTGTTACGTGATGATCATGCTTTCAAATGTATACTAAATAATTAATACAGAGGTATGGAAAACAAGAACTCAGAAGTGCTTTAATTCTTATTCAACAAGCTGGGCTGAATGCAAGCGAGTGAGCTAGCAAAGAACTGATATCTCTTTCACTGTGGATCCTCTGTCTCCCCCAGTCCCCTTGGATAAAAATCCTCCCAAGGAGTAAAAGTCATAAATTGAGCGAACACTGCCTAAGTCACCTCATTGCTCATTATTTTTCAACTGCTATTAAAAGGGAAGTGAATTTCATGGAAATATTTCTCAAAAGAATTAGTGAAGGGGCATTTGACAGCCCCTGTTACACTAAATGAAAACAGGTATGATTTAGTAGAATAACAAGAGGCTACTGTCATACACCTGCAATAATTACTGTGTTACTAGCAGGACTCTTTTTTTCATTTGTTTACATTTATTTTAAAATGGTAAGTTTCATCAGTGAGTTAATATAAACAGACTCTAGCAGAAAAATAAAGCTGATATTTTGTAATAAAAGCAAATCACTGTCAGGAACCAGGGAGAAGTCACTCACAGGGTTATAAGTTATAAGAAAACAAGGACTATAATAACGTAGGAGTTTTTCCAAACCCATTTGGAGTACTTTAAATGAAAAAAATAGGGAATCATTAAGATTAAAAATCAGCAGGAAAAAGTTGCTTTGTTAATAATAGGAGGTCTTTTGCCAGTGGGGGAGGGTGGGGGAAGGGGGATTGAGCCAAATTGCCTGTGTTAGACACTTACTGTTGCCATAACTAAAATAAGCCTACCTGGTTGTGACTAAATTCAGAAGTCACCGATATAGCTAAAGTCTAAATTTTTAAAAGTAAGATTAAATTATTAATAGAGGGGAAAAGGGAATAATTTTTATCGCTAAATAGTCAGCAACTTTGTCCATGCATGAAGATAAGAAACATTCATTAAGTTAGCACTTGTCAACATAAGAAATGTCCAAACCTGTAAAGAATTTTTGTAAGAGTTTATGTGAACCAAACTGGCCGTAATCCCAGGGAGCAAGACCTCTAATGCTCTGGAGAATATCTGGAGAATGACAGTTCTGCAATTTCTTTTATACATTTGGAATTAAAGAAGGAACATAAAAAAGATTACATGAAGGGAGAAAGAAAGGAGGCGACTGGATTACAAGATAGTTAACAAGATTATGTGCTCTCTTGAGGGTGGTTTGGCTTCCTAGGGATCTGAAAAGGAGGCAATACAAAAATGTGTTAATGTACTGCACTGAAACAATGGAACAGAGCTTGCTTAAGGCAAAGATAACCTTTTATTAAAGAAGTTATGTGCCTAAGGTATAACCACCCACAATGACCTGCCCTGTTAGGAATTTATGATCAGATCACCCTGTGAGGTTAGATTTGTTACAGTGCATCTGTTTCATCCACACACTTTATTATAAATAAATGTTGAAACAAACTAAAGGTGGCATATGTGGAAGCCTCCAGCTCAATGTCTCACACGTGGTAGACATCCAAGAGATCTTTCCTTTCTTTCTTTCTTTCTACTCCCTTCAGGTACTGATTGTCTTACAGCCCTATTTACATTTTCAGGTACATAAGTTTGTCGTTTCTCCATAACCGAACTGAAATTGTTTCATTCATAGATGGATATGTATACTTTTAATTCTGTCATATGTCTCACATGTTTTATCCATAAATAATATATATGGTGATGGGTTGGGATTGCTTGAAAGCTCAAGAAAGATATGACATGATATATTAGAATGTTTTTGGCTGCATAGGAAAACATTCATCTAAAAATTGTTTACAAAAGGGTTTTTCTTTCTATTCTTGTTTTTATTAGTGTTTCCCCTGAGAGTAGGATCCTGGCTCCTTCCATACTTTCTTCTGTTGCCCTCAGTTTGTTATCTATCACCTCCCTCATAGTTACAAGATAACTGCAGTCACACGAAGCGTCATGTCCTCATGCAACAACATGTCTCCCTTTGTTATCAGGAATGAACATATTTCCCCGAAGTCCTCATAGCTCACTGGCCTGAGCTGTGTCACATGGTCCAACATGAGAGAAAGAAATCTCTGTTGTTTAAGTGATCCAGTCAGTAGTATTTTGTTATGGCAGCCCAGGCAGAGTAATACATCTAAGAAAAACAGTCATGCTATCCTTCTTTCTTCAGTGGGGCTATACATCGTTAATGACCAGTATAAACTGGAAGAGTTCCAAGAGCTATGTGGCACAGGAGTGATATCCACTTTTCCTCACATTTTGTATGGATGGTTCATAAGCATGCTCTTACTCCAGCCCTATTGCCAAAGATAAATCTCTTAAGAGTTTTTTTTTTTTTTAAATAAACATTCCCTTGGTTTAAGTTCCAATCATCTTAGATCCAAAGCCAACAGTATCTCTGGCGTGTAACAATCATGCAATTGCCAAAATATCGGTGCAATGCATATTAACATAAACCTTTAAAAAGGAGACAAAAACAGAAAATCCCATGCCTGTTCAGTTCCTACTTCTTTTTTTTTTCAAACCAAAGAAAAATGTTAAGAAAATGAATTGCAAAAGTTCAGTGTTTGTTTCTCAGTGAATTAGCAGGTTTAAAAAAAAAAAAAAACACACACACACATTCTGCTATATTATCACTTTCCAATTTCTGGCCAAACCTTTGTAGTTTTCATCACGCATTTTTGTGATTAATGATGTGCACCCAGTTAATGGAAAACAGCAGATTAGGTTTCCGCTAATAGTTTGGAAGTTATGTCTGCCTGCCTCATTTGGTAACAACCTCACTGTTCAGTAAGAAACTAATGAATTTAATCCCAAAGCAGAACTTAGTTTTACACATACAAGACAGGTCAGATTTCCAAAGTGGAGAAAATTACACTTTTAGAGATGTGCTGATCTTTCATTGAAATTTAACACTGAGATAATACCTCAGAATGTTTTTTTTTCCCCTCTCTCTTTTTACTTCTATTTAGTGACCTATTAAAAAAACTTACAGTACTGGGGCATCCCAGTTTTGGGTACCCCCACTCATAAAAGATCAGTTCTTTCGCTTTAATAAAAATCTTTGCTCCTCTTAAAAGAAAAAAATTACAGTATTTACTCAAGTCTTATAAAAACAGGCAGAATTAGCAACTTGTGACAGTGGCAAATAAAACAAATATAACATTATACTTTCTATAATTAGTAGAGTGAGCTGAAAAGACATCTATTGTTGTGAAGTTCCTTATATATTAATGGATCACTACAATGCTTACGTCGTAAACAAAATTTATATTTGCTTGTTTTGTTTCACTGCAAAAATGTTACTTCCAACTAATTATGGTTTAAGAAAAACAATGTGGCACAGTGGAAAACATATTTAATCTAGGAAGAGAAAAATCCAGAGGCAAGAATTCTAGTCCCATTCCTGCCTCAAATTACTTTGGAAACACATCTATGTTTTGTTTTCATTTTCCCTACTAGATTTTATATTTATTTTTCTTAAGTCATTTAACAAATGCTACATTATTTCAAATTTTATCTATGTATATCTCACATTTCCCATCTAGACTAGGTTGCTTATGGTTAGACCCCCTGTCTGATTTACATTTTTATCCCCTACAGTGATAAAGCTAGATTGAAAGCTTCAAGAGAAAAGGGACTTTGCCTATATATCTCCAGGGGTTAGCATGGTGTGACCTCATATTAATAAGGTATCAAACAATTAGACATTTTAATAAACAAAAAACGACAACAATAGCATGGAAGGGGAGGGAAGAATAGACGGAGCACAGGATTTTCAGGGCAATGAAAATCCTCTGTATGAAACTATGATAGACATGCCACATATTTGTCTAAACTCTTAAAATGTAAAACACCAGGAGTGAACCTTAAGATTAATTATGGACTTTGAGTGAGTACAATGTAAATGTAGGTTCATCCATTGCGTACCACTCTGGTGGAGATGCAGCATGTAGGGGAATCTACGCATGTGTGGGAGTGGAGGGCTTATGGGAAAGCTCTGTACCTTTCTCTTAATTTTGGTGTAAAACTAAAAGTGCTCTAAAAAAATAAAGCCTTTAAAAAAAAAAGCATGATTTCAAAACAGAAGAAAATTCTGAGCACATATTAAATCCAGTAGAGTCTGCAATGTTTTTGTTTATCCATTATAATATTAACCAAACATTATGGTAAATGCACATTATCTGTCAGACACTTTTCTACACAGCTTATATATGTGTGTATGTGTGTGTGTGTGTGTGTATCTATCTATCTATCTATCTATCTATCTATCTATCTATCTATCTATCTATAAATCACTTTATACTCACAACAACCCAATGAGGCAGTTACTATTATGATCCTCATTTTTTCAGTTTGAGGAAACTGCAGTCAAAGAGATTAAGAAATGTATGTCCACTGCTGTGCAGCTGTAAGTAGCAGAATCAAGATTCATCCAGGAAGGGCTGGCCCCAAAGTTCATGAGTCATATCCTGCTCTGCCAGGTACCCAAAATTCATTATCTGGAGGATACTTTTTGCCTTTATTTCACAATTTCATGTATATTATTTTTTCCTTTTTCAAATCAGAGGTTAAGTTTCTTTTGGGTTAAAAACTAGCATCTCGTCATTATTGAATAATCCCCAGCAGGAGTGATTAAATCACCACATCAACCTCCTGTTAGGTAGGCATCTGGCAAGATGGAATTGGTGGGAAAGACAAACCACACCAAAGATATATTACATCTGTTTCAGATTTTCAGTTCAACAGAAAAATGGAAAAGAGAAGCGCTAGCTTGTAGAAAGGATATTCCTCCCCTCCCCCCACTTCAGAGAGTATCATTTTTGTACAAAAATTGTCCCATACTAAGTAAAAGTAGTAGTACTCTGAGGCTATTTTCGTTTTGATAGTTTTTATCGTTAATGTTGGGTGAGAAGGGGGTGAATTAGAGAAGTAGTCAGATAAGGAATGGCTTAAGCAAAGAAAATACAGGATTCCCTACTGGAAATACAAGACAAGAAAAGGGAATTAGAAAAATTAGAGTATTAAAGAAAAAGGTTCAAGAAGTATTAGGCCGTGAAAATTCTCTGGACAAGAGAAATTGAGTAAACTGGAACAAAGGAGAATGATTTATATGTGTACCTTAACTCTACTAAGAGTCTGGGGGAAATTAAAAATAAATATGCAGTGCTTCTTTAAGAGTGAAAATGAGTAAGAACCTAACATGACACACTGCAATGGCTACATTTTAATTTTTAAAAATCCGTAAGTATGCTACTATAAGCAATAGTCAAAGTTTTCCATGCTATTTCCTAATAGCAAAAAGGGTACATATTACATATAGTTTATGTTATCCTGGTTGTTCCTAATCACAGAAGTACACATACAAACTATGTCTCTAAATGGAAGAATCAATGAAAACATCAATCAAATAATTTACTGAGCACTAAGCACATGAAAAATACTCTACTCTGTTATTTACTCTTATTGATTATTAAGTTTTGCGGGTTAAGGAAAAAGATGTGAAAGATGAGTAATTACTAAAAAAAAAAAAAAATGATCTGTGGCTTAAATTCAATCTACAACAAAGAGACATTTACCCATAGGCTCCATGTATTTCATAATCTTTTTCTCTGACAAGAGATTTCCAAAAAGATCTCACTGGCCAGGTTGAAACTCACACTGGCACTATTTGCACTGCTTGCTTAAAAACACCACAGATACATATAAACTAGGGAACTTTGTCATGCAAAATGAGACTGAACAAAGAAGCATTCATCCAGTTCTAGGTACTATAGTCAACATTAAAACTAACATTGCAGAATCTGTAACAAAACTAACATTGCAGAATCTATTTTTTTTAAGGTACAATAGTTTGATTCTTTAACAAACTATTGAAGCAGGTTACTTAGCATGTTGCTAGGTATACGGGGGTGGGGGATGGGACTGGGGGGTCCCTAGTGGAATAAACAAAAAGCAGCCATATCCTAAAACTCCAGGTTCTGGAATGTCTCCTTCACTCCAGGACAAAGCTATGAGAACGCACCTTGAGGTTAATAAATTATCTCAAATCCCTTTTGGGCAGGCAAAGGAGCAGATCCGATAAATAGAAATGGGTTATTTCGTTAAGCCCTGCAGGATGGGCAAACTGGACAAACCTAATAGATGAATTCCATTAGAAGGTTCCAGCCCCCTTCCCCAAACAGGCAAGGGAAGGTATAAAAGTAAGAGCTTCTGCCTCAGTCACTGGGCTTCCCAGTTTGGGGTACCCCTACCACTCTGGAGCTGCAACCTCTTCTCCTGCCTCTAATAAACTATCTTCCTTCACAACTCTTTGCCTCTCCCTGGTCCGTGTGTCCATTCTCCGGCTTCAAGAGACCGCGATCCCGGCTAGCATTCAGAAACTGCCGGCAGATCCAACATTACCTACATCATTTGGGGACTCACAGAAAAATGTTCCTACTTTACTATCTATATAGTGAAGGGCAAGTGGGGTTGAATACAGACAATATGACTTCAGAACCCAATTTTTTAACAATTTTGCTAGATTTGTTATTTGGGCCTTAATTTATTTCAAGGAGGCTGAATCCACTGACAGTTTTGTTTGCTGAATTAAAGTTTTTTTCTTTTCAGTGTTATGTTGAGTTCCAATAAGAGATTCTCTGTGAAGTCAGTATAATGACAATGCTTCCTGAGGGTGACCCAGAAATGACAGCCACCAACCCACAGTTCTCAGCGATAAGCCCACTGATCTTGCTTCCAGGGTTTCAGCATTAGTTTCACATACCTCCACCCACCCACCTTCCACATAGGCAGGTTTCCCAAAACTGTGATCCAAGAAAAAACAGATCCCTCTCCCAGACTGAAGAAAAACATCTTTCTTTTCTGGGATAGTGGAATCAACTTGTATCAAACGAAAATCCACTGAAATCTCAATAGAAACATTAACCCTGAATGGAGAGCCTTACCTGTGGAAATAGAACTATGAAGAGGCTTTTGATAAAATAGAAAATCAACTCAAAGCAATTAAAACAATACATTGAATTTTCCCCTCCGTCGGGAATAAAGACAAACCTAACCTGAAGAAATAGTTAATTTTTTAAAAAGCCGTAATGAAGCTGTTCTTAGTTATAAATTATCCATTGAACATAACGCATTATAAATTACCCATTGAACATAAACGCATTCTCATTTGGCTCTATGAGTATAATAAGCTACAAACAAGCAAGACATTTAAAAGTGTGCATCTCAAGCTCTAATACAAAAGTGAACTTTCAAAAGAGGTTAACTCCCTTTCCAGGAACCTCATAGTGATGATTATTGAACAACATCCAAACCAGTGAATGAACTTTTTTGTTAGACCATAGAAACTCAGTCACACAAAACAGAAAGTAGGTATTGACACTATTGCTCGTCTAGTTTAATCATAATTAAACCAATCATTGCATGTGTGTGTGGGGGAGAGGAGATTCTAAAGATACGTGGACAGTTTTTCTTTCTTTGTTTGCTTATTTTCATACATCATGTCATTGACAAAAATATCAATAATTATTTAAAATATCTCCCCCTTAGATAACATATTTCATGAAACACTATTTCATGAGTGTTTTCCAAATGTTGTTTTCAACGAGCAAATCAATGCTCTCCGAATAATACATTCCAATCAAAAACACTATTTCTTCCTGAACAGAGACACAGAAATATATCTGTCAATAAGTAGCTCTTTGCCAATGAGTTTCATACTTCTATATGTGGAAATATATTCTCTATTTTTGAAGGTTTTGTGCCAAGGTATTCAAACGTTAGCTTAAGAACAAGTTGGGGGAGGGCTAGAGGGACAATCTCTTATTCCTCTGGGGCTTGTATTTACTGGTACCTCTAAGTATTACATACACAGTGAGATCCAATAACATTAAAGCATAAACAAGAAAAGAACAGAGGATTACCTGATATTCGTTGGGCCAAAAGGTGCTCACTGCTAGCTCAGCCCGAAGCCAATCTCTACCTGTGAATCCAGTCACATTCCAAATTGGATTGGCAAGAGGTCCTTTATTCACCCTAACTAGTATGTTCAGAGTGCCAGGGTTTGACCCTTTCTGGCTATATAACAGGTAACTGAAATCAATACAGTGAGTGTCATTCTCCTTCATTGTAGGCAGCTGAAGTCGGGCTTTTTCTCCAGGGTCATGATCTGAAGAGTCCACTATCATATAGGAACCTGAAATGACATTACATATAATAAAGTTAAATAAATGTATAAACTAAAGGGAATATATAATAATAGGGAGAACACTAGAAAGAATACCAACCCATTCTGAGTGTTAAATTTAACTAACAAGGTGGGGTCTTCTAGAATACAGACATAGAAAGATACCAAACAAGTAAATTGAATGCTTATTAGGTGATAGACATTGGTCAAAGAATATAATGTGTATTAATACATTTGCTCTCTGCTATAACCTGTAACCTATTCAGTCAAATATCTTTGACTATTTGAATGTTCAAATAGGTGACTCACGTTCAAATCCAGTTCCCACTCTAAAAATCTCTAGTGTTACTAAGCAGAGATCTTTTAATATCAAACAAACAAAGCAATAACTTACGGGCCTGACTGACACACAGGGTGCATCTTACCTTTCTCCTATCCATAATACTATTGCAGGGAGATGGGATAAGAGTATAGGCACTGAAACCGTTTGTGATTTCTAATCTCCAGATCACTATATATAGAAGCGGTATGATCTTTTGCAATGTACTGACAACCCTGAACTTCAGTTCAGGGAAAAAGGACACTTTGCAATGTAAATTTGAGGACTGAAGTTTAAAATGTTAAATTTCTAAAGCTGAGAATCTGACATATGGTAGATTTATTTACCTACCTGGAGCCTCACGAAGCTGTCAGCTAATCACCATAGCTATTGCACCCAATTCTGCAATTAGTCCCTATGTTCTTCTATAGCTGCAAGTCTGGTTTGAAAACCACTACTCTACTCCACTTCCTGATTTTATAACTATTCGTTGGTTATCTATCATGGAGAGGCAGAGTACATAAGGAGACTTGCCCTCCTATAACCTCACAGTCCCATTCTCAAACATAGTCTCTGCACGACAGGCAAAGGTCATGTAATGCCAAGTGCAAAAACGGAACTTAAACATCAACTGCCAGTAGCAGTCTAAGGACCTCTCGAGAAAACTAACCAGTGTTTCTCATGTCACTGTGCATTTTAACAACGACACATTATAACAAAAATGGAAATATATCTATTTATTGCACTTAAGGTACAACACAAATTTTATTATACAGTATTTTTTCCCTAGGATGTAATTTTAACTTAAAACCATTAGGTATCGTGTCAAAGAACCCAGTGTTACAATCATTACATTTGGACATCTCTTCCTAACCAACTTATAGAATTAATCAACCCTTTGGGTCTCCTTGTTAAAACACAGGAACATTTGCCTGTGACACACTAAACATTCATTGACCCTAGTCTACCCAGCTCAATTAACCCCCAACAATAGGTTCAAATCATGGAAGGTAAAAGAGTACTTCTACTATGTAAGAAACCAAAATTTTAACTCTGTCCAGTTCCTGTTTGGTGGTACTCTATGATTCAGAGCTTTGCGAAGATTCCATATGATAGCACTACCAGTATAAAATAAGCTAACTATGATATTTACTGACATTACATTCACTTCATTTTTCCCAGTTTTCATCTCTTCTTTTGTAACCTGGAATTCTTTTTTTTTTTTTTTCTTCCTGATTCTCATAGATTGCACACTAAAAAATAAATTGACCATATGTATTTTTGGAGAAGTTATGACATTTCTTTAACAGGATATCCTGGATCACAACTCAATTTATAGAAGCAGGATGTTTCTATTTTAGGCTATAATCACATTCTGAAGTCCATGGCTGCTTTACGGAAACGTCTTTCCGATTCACCATAGCAGAGGAGAGCAATTACTGCTTTTAACTATGAGGAGGCCTGAGATCTTGGGTAAGTTACTTAGTGTTGGTTATTGGGCTTCAGCATCTTCCCAAACCCATGAGCTGCTTCTCCACTGCTGTAACAGTTTTGTTTTGGTTTGTTTTTCAGTGACATGTTATAGCAGTAGTACATTTGGATTATTTCAACAAGTTTGTATCAGTTATGACTTCTGATTGTCAATTTTAAACTAGTGCTCTCTAAGTGACTTAGAGACTTTCAAAGAGTTATTTTCTTGTATTTTAAAATAAACTTTGGAATAAAATGTGGTTTGCCTCACATTTTAATTATATAGTACGATATTTACCATGTAGACCATTTAGCAATTTTCAGCCAGTGGCACTTTAAAGCTATAATAATTTTCATATTGAGGAAATGGGATGAGCAAAGTATTTTAATTTGTTGGAACCACCAATGTGATCATTAGAAAGACAAAAATCACAAAATAAAGCTTGTTTAAATTATCCAGCATTTCAAGGGTATTCGATGTGAGTTAAACACAATCTTTTTTAAAATGCTGATTTTCATTTCTACAATGTTTCTGCTAAAAGGGCTTTTGTCAGTGCAGCCTGACTACTGCTACATTTTCTGAGTATTGTGGAATAATATGCATTTATTGCACAGTTCCAGGAAGGAAGAAGCCATCTAAAATTCGCCAACTGATTTCATATAGCGGCGATTTCCCCAGTAGGCACCGTGAAGGTACCTGCCTGTTTGGTAGAAGATGCCTGTCTATTATCCCAAGCATAGAGAACACTATGCTGTTCTTATCAACTTACAAAAATTACTTTTAAAGCCTCCCAGAATAAATAGTTACTAAACGCTAGTGTCAAGAAATTCTACAGTATGCATTTCTCTCATTCTTTAGGTTATAATTTAACCTTACTTACAATTGTTCTGTTACCAACTAACTAATACCTCCGATTTCTAATGAATTCAGTTCTATTAAGTTGTAATTTAGCTATCTCAAGACTTAATAATAAAACATCTGTGCGCACACACATATAAGGCACTAACTTTTAATTAATGTAACTTCTTTTAATGTGGCCTTACAAGTATTCCTTATAGTCTGTTGAGCAATGAAGTTCACAAATATATTATTAAAGACATAGGAGAAAAAATTATATGCTTATAATAATTTGTTTTCAAAGTGTAATCTTTCTGGACTGTGATTTGGAATGAAAATTAAAACCTTTGAAAGAGATATAGACCCTTTCATCCAAATTTAGAAATGCACACTAGATATACAATCCTATATATGTATAAAGACATAGCTTTAAAAATGTGTTTGTCGCATCATTACACTGTTTAAAATAGAGAAAAACAAAGTTTTAAATGTTCAATAATAGGCAATTTATAAAGTTACAGTAAATAAGTTTGATGAATAATTATGCAGTTATCCAGAATGATATTATTAAAATCACTTAGTGGAAGATAGTCTCAATATGTTAAGTAAAATAAGCAGGTTAGAAAATTTACTCATTTATGGAAAAGCATGTAAAAAATCCATTTGCATAAATGTATGCATATTCATATGTATATCAATGTGCATGCACGTAGGACTGCAAAAGAAATGCAAAGCAGATATAGCAAAATGTTATCTGTATTTTTGGGGAGAGCTGTAATTATCTTCTGTTTTCTTATTTTTATTTATGTATATTCACTGAATGTTCCACAATGAAACATGCAATAGATTTGTACTTTTTAAAAAAGAGAGAAATTACATGAATATTATCTTACATGAACAACATAAATAATGATAAATACTTAGGAAATAAAGAAAGCTATTTCGCTTTTTAAAAGTAAATCCTATTTGCATCCTACAGATTAACAACATCTTGGCTTTCTTTCAACAACAACAAAAAAATACAAAAATCAGGAACGTCTTATTGCAATTCATTAAAAAAGAGATAGAGAAGCACTGAATACTTAGACCAAACAGCATTTTTTATTGAAAAGAACAGCCAAAGAAAGCAAGTCCCATATTCATAAACACCACAGTCTAATATCTAGATGAATAAATAATGCCCTATGAATTGCATGTCTTAATGAAATTTTTATCTTTAAGCTATACTTCTAGGAATAGCATAACACAGGAAATAGGATTAACTGCAAAGAAAATAATGAATAATAAATAAGTTTCCACACTTCATCCTAAAATTCTTTCATTTATATATATATCCTTTAGTACACTAACATAATATTTTTATTATCAGTTCTTACTAGGAATCCATTGAATGTGCCCTATAAACCAAAGTGAGAGACTTTTCAACTTTTCTGCTTAGTATTAACAGCCCTCCATAATCTGATCACAAAGTATTTTTACCACTTTACCTCCCATTCTCATACACCACCTTCTCCAACCTGACAGAGCCCTCACTATTTTCTCCACATAGCACACAGGTTTTCTTCTCCAGGTGGGCTCATGTTCTTTGAAGTAAGCCTCTCATTTAAGCCCCAAGACAATCTTTACCCATTGTTCTTCTTCAGCCCAGCCCATGTTAAGCTTCCCCAGTCTGGAAGCCCTTTGATACACAGTTTCTGCCTTTCTTGTTCTGGCCCTTAATTATGCACTGCTATTGCATATATAGGGATCATTTATCTCCCACAGAAGAATAATAATGTTCTCTTGGAAAACATCTGATTTATTTGGAATCCAATCAGAAGAGAGCAGCCACACAATAATTGTAATAGTGAAAGTGTGATATAAAGAGTTACTAAGTGTAAGAGAGTAGAAACTTTAAAGTTATAAACATAACCCTAAAGAATAACCACAATACACAAGGAGAGAAAGAAGTGTTGAAAGGGGAGGAAGGTTGCTGAGAATCAGACTTCTTTAAAATGTGTAGCTGCGGTCCAATGGGTGGTGAAAAAGTATGTTGGGTCACTCAAACCAGAGCTCGTCCACAGCTACGGGGCAAGCAGGAAACACTCCCTTCCAGCAGGGTGGCATGAGGCCTGGGGAGCACCATGTGCCCGTTGGGTAGGGCCACGGAAAGGGGGTCACCAAGCCAGGGCTGGTGCTGCAAGCTCCCTGAGGGACTACGTGCTCTGGGCAACTTTCAGCTATGCAGCACCAGCAAGAAGAAACTAAAACAGAAACATCATTCAACCAGGAATAGAACTCCGTCCACTGAAATGCCCCTTCAGCACTCTCTATTGACAAAGCTTAACAATGTGAGATCTACAAAGGAAAGGTGTGCAAAGGGTCAAGTTCCACTATCACAGAGCAAGTAATGGAGGGTAGTTTTTGAGTGGTGAGGCAATTAACTGATAACTGGAACAGCATCGAACAAGGGTCTTGCATATAGTAGAAGCTCAATAAATACTTCTTACCTGTAGTTTGTTAGATGAATGACTGAATAAGAAGACAAAGAAACCAGCTCTTAGAATATAAGAACATATAACGGTTGAGGCAGTATCAGCTCTATATATACGTAAGCTAAATTATCAGAAAACATCAAAACAACAAAAATGAAACAAACACTTGGAACTGGTTTATACTGCTTCCAGACAGAATCATTTGATGGAAGAGTATAATGTTTGGGAGTATGCACCAAACATTTTCGTTAGAGCCACTCACATAGGAAACCTATTGAGTAAAGCTTCTGAAACATTTCAGTCTCAGGACCCCTTTTCCACTTTTAAAAATTAACTGAAGACATCAAAGAACCTTTGTTTTGGTTAGTTCTATCTGTCGATATTGACTATACTAGAAATTCAAACTAAGAAATTTCAAAAACATTTTAATTCAGTTAATATTAACAACAGCAAAATCATTATGTTAATGTAAATAATATATTTTTATAAAAATTATATTTTGCAAAAAGTCATATGGAGAAATTTTTACATTTTTGCAAATCTCTTTAATGTATGACTTAGTAAAAGATAACTAAGTTCTCATTTGTAGTTCTTCATTCAATCTGTTGTAGCACTATATATCACTTAGCCTCTGGAAAATTCTACTATACACTTATGAGAAAATGAGAGAGAAAAAAAAAGTATCTTAGTGTTATTATGAAAACTGTTTTGACCTTAAGGATTCCGAAAGGGTCTTGAGAATACATAGTGGTCACTGGATTACATGTGGAGATCACTATATTTTAATACACATAATTATTTTTACCTTCATGCTCCAAGAAGAACATTATCAGTCCTGTTATTTATACTGAGTCTACTTTGCTCATTCAATTTTGCAGGGTATAAAAATGTACTGTATGAAACAAAAGTCTTCACTGGGATACTGGATGTCTGGAGAATGAAAATGGAAAAAGCTCAATTATTTTTACACTAGTATGAATTTAAAGGCTGTATTAGTCAGAGTTCATCAAAGAAACAGAACCAATGGAGGGGTTCATCCAAAAATCTAGACCAATGTCTGGAACATTCGCTATGGAGCGGGATGTTTTTGTTGTAACAAACTCTGACATCTTTCTATTTATGTTTCCTGCTCTGCATGCCATCGCACTTCTATCATTCTTTCTTATGCATCAAATGTACCATATCAATCTGTGTATCTCCCCTGTCCTGGAGCAAGCTTTTTAAGATCAGAAACCTCCTTTTCCACCCTAGTACCTATCAGGTAAACTCCTGGTGAACTGAACTGAAACAAGTAAAAATTTAGAACTTCAAAAATTATAACAATGTTGTGTTTTCAGAGATAGAACAAAACATGGAATCTGAAATGACTTTAAACCATGTTCTCAATCTTAACAATTCCCCCAAGGGATTCCATTATCTGAGTAAGGTTGACATAGGTGCATGGTCTCACTTCTTTTTTTTTTTTTCATGATCTATTATTCATTTTTTAAATTCTTATATTCTATTATTTCTAAGATAATGCCTCTTTCCTACTGGAGTTCACCCTGTATGCCACAGTTTATTGCTGAAAGGCAGAATGAGGCACACTTATAAAATGTCAGATCAGAAAAAGTAAAGTTGTCCCTCAAACTCACTACAAAAGGACTGCCATCTTCACAGAATCTTAGTCCCAACAAATTCACACCCCCTAAAATATCCCTTCCATTGCCTTAGCAAAATGTCAAACTGCTGCATTCACGTTCTGCAGAAATAAAACTTCATATAATCCCTGAGTAAGGGCTTTGTATTCGTTCTAGGTACCTAACTTACATTTGAAAATAGAAAACCTCGTGATTCCAGAGAACAGCTTCCAAAATTTTCAGGCAACACAAAAGACTAAAAGGAAAGTTTCAGGTTAAATTAGCACAATATTTCTCCTCCTTGGGAGACTTGGGAGACTATTCTCCTCATGGAGTTTACCTGCTACGTGTTAAGATATAGGAACTGGTCCAAACATCGTTCTCTAGTTTTCTCTCTTTCCCCAACAACATCTTTGAAGGCAAAAGTATGACTACGTGGCCTGTACTCTGACCACCAAAATTTTCATTTAGTCTGCTGTCGAGAATAAATGAGATTATCTCCTATGTGCTACAACATGCTGACTAGGCAGGCCCTTAATACTTGTTCTTTTAGACATACTCATTCCTTTCTCTATCAAATAGCAGAGAGAATCAAACTAGAAAGTGTATGAAAAGAACATTTAATTTTTCAAATTAAAAAATGAGATGACAATGTTAAAAAATAGTACGTTTCAAAATTTTCACTTCAAATTGGTTGTTACAAAATAGTCACGGGGATGTAAAGTAAAGCATAGGGAATATAGTCAATGACAGGGTAATAATTATACATAGTACCAGGTGAGTACTAGACTAGTCAGGGGAATCAATTCTTAAATTATACAAATGTCTAACGACCATGTGTACACCTGAAGTTAATAAAATAATATTGAATGTTAACTATAATTGAAAAACTTTAAGAAAGGGGGAGCTGAAAAGAATTTTTCTACTTCCATGGCACCTGAACCTTTCTCAATCCCCGCCTTCACAACACTACCTAACCCCTTTCATCCCAATGTCAACCCTCCTTCCCAGCTCCTTCATTCCTATTCCTTTCTAACCCTCCTTTATGGCTTTTTCTTTCTTTAAAGCCTGATATAAATATAGAATACTCTCCCAGGAAACACATACACTCAACTTAACCAACAATAGTAAAGGACTCACAGATGTAAGTTTAAAACCTTCTTTTCTAAGATTTCTCAGATTTCTGAAATTGTGACATCCCTACTCCATGTCTTTCCAACTCGCATAGCTTTTCTGCTATGTAGTACTGAAATGTTTTGAGAAGCAGCTGCTAAAATAAAACACAGCTTGAGAGGGAATAATCCGAGTCACATTATAAAGGCAAGAGAGTCTTTGTCCAGCAGCCAATTTTGTAGTCATCCCTTGCCTTTTCAAAGGAACCGATATTGGGAAGAACAGTGAAAGGTAAAGGTAGTAGAGCCTGCAGGCCCGGGAAACCGCCCAAAGATTAAATATCATGCTGATGATTCCAGCCTGTTGTCTGGATATACTTTAACTCTGTTAATAATGGAAGGCAAAAACTTAAGGTCAGTAGAGAACAAGTGTATAGTGCTCCCATATTTCCATATAAATGGATATTCCCAAAGTCAAAATATTCTACTCAATAGTAGAATTATTTTACCATAAAACCAGGTATAATAGAATAGAATAGAATAGAATAGAATAGAATAGAATAGAATAGAATAGAATAGAATAGAATAGAATAGAATAGAATAGAATAGAATAGAATAGAATATATATATTAATATATATAACACCGGGTCTTATATTAATTTTTGCTCCAAAAGACGCATTAGAGATGATTGTCCAGCTAGGTCTTATTTTTGGGGAAACATGGTAACAGTCTGTCTGGAGGTACCAAAAACCTATGTTAATATACCAGAAGTGCTAGGCTTTATTTTGACGCAAAATTAATAACAAGGGTCAACAATTACTCCTGAATAAGCAATGGTAAGTAATGACCAATTAGAGAAGAACTGAGATTGAGCAAAATTTTTCAACTGCGTTCTCAGGTTCAAGGGTAATGAGGTTACAAGAGCAGTTCAATTGCCCATCAAGGAATTTGCTTTCTTTATTAAACCACAAAAGTTACAAATTACACTAGACACTTTATAAAAGATTTAAAAGAATTAAATTTATTCCAATTCATCCAAATGAAATCATATTTGTATCTATGAAATGGTTAAAAATTCAGACTGAAGTCACAGACATAATTCTGAAGCCTGGCTCTGACACCACACATCCCAACCTTCCACATCTCCTCCACCATTTTTGGACAAAAAGCTTAGGCCCACAAAATATGATTGTCTTAGGTATAAAAAACACACATATATATATATATAAATATATATACATGTATTTATATATATTTATATATTTATATATATATATGTGTGTATGTTGTTTGAAAGCACTGTTGTGGGGATTACAAAAAAGAGAAATATCAAAATAAACACATCTTCTTACTTTTTTATTTACAAAGTATTATCTAAACCAAAAATCTGTCTGCTTGTTGTTAAAAACAGTGCCTGCCTTAGGAGGCATAAGACAAATAAAAGAAAAGCAAAGCAAAAGGGAACTGAGATCATAGGATATTTGGGGAGGGGGGGTATTGAGTATATAGAAATGAATAAAAGAATACAAATGAGAGGAGAAAAAGAAAATAACTGCTCACACTTTATAATATCAGATCTGGGAAGACAGGAGGAAAGAGGGAAGAACCAGATGGTAGAGAAAAATGGGGTTGCATTTATTTTCTGTCTTCCCAAGTAACTTCGCAAACCATACATATATGAGAAAAGAAAATGAGGTCCCCTGACATTAAAAAGCAAAAGAGAGCAGTATCATTGCCACAAATGTTGAGATTGTTGTTTTTGGTCACTACATGATTGATCTTCTATAATTCAAGAATTTGATATAAAATTAAAGTTAAAAAAAAAACACCTGAGACATTCTGAAAGTCTCCTGAGCCTACATTAATTTAAGACAGCTCTGGTGGAATTAGTGGTTCCCAATCCTAGAGCACAGTATAATACTGAATCATATCACTGTGCTCTACGATAAGCTATCCTACCTCCAATGCTGCCAATCTATCTGTTATTAAAAAAAAACAACAAAAAAAAAGCACCATAACACACATGGTCAATTGTAAAGTGCCATATTTACTAATGGTAAGGAAAGAAAGGGCATGCAAATATTTTTCTGACTGTTGGCATACAATTAATTCAACTTCCTCTTAGCATAAACAATCACCCCGGGATATTCTTCCAAAAAATCACAACTTTTAGACAGAAACAGAAAAGCTACATGAGGCAAGTGACCTCTGTTCCAACAGCACTCTCATTGCCCTGAGAGTAACTGAGCATTGTACTTTAATATTTTCATAAATGCTAACTTAATGTTCAATGGGAGAACACAAACATTGAGAAATTGCAGAATTTCAGTTCTCACACTAACTTTTAAAAGCTTTTCTCTGGAGTGTACTGTAGCAGCTAAAATAGAAAATAATTTTAGCCAAAACAAGTAACAGTGGGAACTCTGACCAACAATCAAACACAGGTGTTTCCCCACCTCCCCCCAAGGGAAGATTGTCTTCCTTTTATGAAAGGGAAGAGGGAATTTTCAATAATTTCAGAATTTTGACTTTCAGATCTTTCGATCTACTATAGAGATGAATTTTCAGAACTTCAGTAATATCCATAAGATAAATTGAAACAGCTTAAACACACAGAATAGAGTCAAACTGCTCACTTTGAAAATAACCAGAAGCAAAGAAATGTCTCCAACATTTTTTTTCTCTCCTTCTAACTATATTACCAAGCATCTCCAGGAACTGTTTGTATGACTTAAAAAAAAAAGTGATTGCTTTTAAATGGTCCCATAAGCAGTGAGTAAACTCTGCGAACTGGCAGTGATTACTCCAATCATGATATACATCCATTAGATGTGACATGATTCTACTGATTGAAGCGGATGTCCAGAAAGAAATAATACTCTTCATTCCATCTGGTTCTCAAATTCCTCTCAAGTTGGTCCATATAAACCTTGCAATGCTTATCTGCCATGAATCACCAGCATGATTTCATAGTTCACAATTCATAATGACACAATATGCATTTTTGCCTTGTTTGACCCCTCCTTTTTGCTTAGGAGACTTGTATTCTCTTTTTCTCCCCATGGAACTCAATTCTCAGTTACTCGATGAATTCCTCTGAGTGATCACATGATTTGATAGGTAATTAACACATTTCACATTCCCTACTTTGAAATGTTATAATGTACAGAACTTCCCAAACTCAATAGTAAACTTCTTAAGGGCTATTGCTACTCGTTATCCCTTTCCACATAGTGATCTACATTTAGCAGATATCACATAATGTCAATAATTATGGAGGTTAACTGGAATATATTAATAATAGAACTATTTAAAACACTAAAAGTATCTTATTTAATTCATTCAAACGTCCAGTGAGAAAGATACTGAACATATAAAACACTAATATACAGAAGAATATGAGGTTTAGAAACATTAAATAAGTTGCTCAGAACTCAATCCAAATCTAATACTAAAACCATCTTCTTTAGCTTCTATATTATACTGTCTTTCAAAGTAGACAAGAAATTTAGTTTATAAAGAGATAATATAATTTAAATATATTGTTTAAATTGCATGGGAACCTAGTGAGTATGAATTTAAAATGCTCTAACAAACGCCATTTCAGTATTTTTCCTTCATGCGTCTTCTTCCAGGTATGGAAGGTATGAACTATCACACAAATGATCAAAACATCAACAAGTACATGTCAAAACAAAACTGTGGCAACCTCTTTAAAAGAGAGATCGGCTATGAGATTATATAATGGAAAAATATGCCCTGATCCCTTCTTTTTTTCTGAGAAAAGGAGGTTAGAGTTGTAATCTGAAGAATGACTTACAACTGAGGAAAAGAAGGAAGATCATTCAAGGCAGTAGAAACCACTAGTGCAAATAACCTGAAGGCAGAGCAGATTATAATGCATAAGAGAAACTGAAAGTTTGGCTGATTAGGAAAAAATGGGGGAGATAAGGATGGGCATGCAGAAAGTAAACAGACCAAGAAGGCCTCTGGGCAATGATAAAGAGTTTTGCCTTAACTTTAAATATTATAGAAAGACATGGAAATGATTTAAGTTGGGGGAGGCAGAGGTTGCTGTCTTAATTAGATTTACATTTGGAAGGTCACTGTGGCTACAGTGTAGAGAATAGATGGGTAATAAGACAGTGAGCAGCATCGATAAGGGGGACTAGTTAGGAAATAGCTTTAGCATTCCAGTAGAGAAAAATTGTGTTTAATTATGGTAGTAAGTAGATGATGGAAATGATGGGAAGAGATAAACCTCAGCAAGAATTGTTGCATGAGATACACAAGTGAGGAGACAAGTGTCCAAAATATAGAACTGTATTTCTCGTTGATATACCCAAATAGACAGTGGTGACATTCCGAGTCTTGGCACGCTGGACAAACTACAATTTTGGGGAAAAGATCAGTTCAAGTTCTTTATTGTAAACAGTGTAATCTCCTGTATTGTTTTCAGGAAAAAGTATTAAAGGATATCACGAAGCCCTAACAATTATCAAAACATACCCCAGCACCTCTCCAGTGGAGACCCCTGCTGGGCAAAGGCAACACTGCACCCTCCACCCACCCTGAGTCGTGAATCCTATACTTTGCTGCCCCTGGATATCTATGCTTCCACTCTCTGCAGAAGAGAATTCTCACGATACCTCCTTTCTTCAATTAATAGCTCCCTAATCAAAGTTCCTTTGGGTGGTCTGAATAGTAGAGATTTGGTGACCTGTCAGTATCCTACCTATAAGGGCAGCTGAAAGGTGCTGGACTTCTTTCTGAGGCCATGAGAACTTACAAGGCAAGAAATCAAATACAGCAAATGCTGTCAAAAAGAACAACGAATACCATCTAAAGTAGAAGGAGAATTAATTTTGTTGAAACATACCAGAGAAGATATCAAGTGGGCAACTAGATATATGATTTTGTATCTTAGCAAAAAGATCTTGGCTATGAACAAATACTTGTGAGTAATCTGCACATATATTTACACATGTAAATTCCATAAAGCTACTGTGTTTTTTAAATTTTATAAACTTTTCAACAAAAGTCTTAACTATTTCATAAACATAACGTGACAGAGTAATTTAATCAAATTAATGTCATACCATATACATATTACTATGGAACACAGAACGCCACAGTCTGGTTACAAACCTTTTTATGACTAGTAGTGATAGAAACTCTACAGAAGATAAGAGGGAAATTCATTCTGAACATCTAACTTACATGGCCACCTCTGGTAACTAAGACTGTTCTTAAGATTTTGTATCAAAATGTCATTTCAATAGAGATTAACAATTCAGGTAATTTCCAAACCTCACATTAAACTCTGTCTGCAACTAGATTAAAGTCACAGAATCTTGCATTCACACATAACTAGTTTGAGCATCTTGAGTATTACATTCACCTTCATTAAACACATCTTTGAATCTAAACAACCATTTCCTGTTTTTTTTTCCCAAACAAAATCAAAATTCCCTGTTGACTATGCAATAGATTTATATTGACCATTATTCAATTTAAAAGACAATGTGTTCTGACAAAGGAAAAATTGACAAGACACTGAAATAGACATATATTTATTTGGAGAGGAAAAATTGCAATTAATTGTGATTGAAACTCCACCGTACTTATCCTCTCCATACTAGTAGTTTTGGCCTAAAATTTCTTCCTGAAACACAGAAAAGTACTTAAATATCCTTCTATAAAATGAACATAAATCAATAAATGAGACTGAAACAAGTCCATTGTGATAAATAAGCTGCAATGACTTCGGCTGCATGAAGAAATTCACACTGCTGTCAACTCCAGCATCCTAGAAGGACTTGGGGCTAAGGACCTCCTTATCAGGCCTCAAAGGGGAACTGCAGTTGTACCACAGGGCCTCTGATTCTTCTTTTTTTGTTGTTTTTCTTTCTTTAACTTAATAACTTAATTGGCTTTCACCATCTTAACCAGAAGGCCATCCCTTGCTCTTCTTTAACAAGTACAAATGGTCTCATGATCAAGTTTCTTAGGGTGGTATGGAAAGAGTGATTTCACCCACCTTTCTAGTTGTCCAGCATCATATTTGGGATGAAATGCAAAGGTCAAAATTACTACCAGTAACTCTCCAGTAAAAACAAAACCTGATAAGGAGGGTGGTGGTGGGAGAGTTGTAGGCTATTAAAGAACCGAGCAAAAGAAAGATACAGAATCCTGAAGAATCTAAATCTTATACAAACAATAATTTGTTCAGATGAGCTACAAGAAAGATAAGATTTCTCCAGTGACTAGGATTTGCTCCTAAAATAAGTCATTTTGTCTAAGTATAAATTATTTCTTAGTTCTCTATCAGGTAAGTAACACTAAGAGTTCAAAGGTCTAATCTGTCACAGTAAAGCCATATGGCTCATAACATAAACATGGCAACCAGATAAGGTTTCCACAGGCACCGGTCTCAGTATGTGTGTTTTCTTTAAAAATCCCCTCATTCTAGCGGACCCAACAGCAGGGTAAGTATTATTACTTTTACCGTAAAACCTCTAAATGTGCAAGAAAGCATGCTCTGTTAAATCCCCATAGCCATAAAACACTTTAAGAGAAAACTCTTGATTCAGTGTTTCTCAAACATGAGTAAAATACCAATCTTTAAAAGGGAAAACTTTCTCACAGAACTGTGTGAACTCAAAATATATAGATAAATCTGAGAATTGCAAAAGTTTATTCATACAAATAAATGTAAAACGCAGTAAAATTTAATAAAGAGTTACTTAACATAATAAATTATGTTTGGCAAACTCAACATTGCAAATATTACATTGAATAGTGACAGATATATACATGTTTATTTTATATACTACATTTCACTTTTGGGTTTGATTCTTTTAATTTTGATCACAATGCAACATCATTTCATCAATGTTATTATAATCTTTATTTTTCTTTGATAGAGATTTTTAGTTACTGATTTATGCTGTTGATGAACCAATACATTGAATAATGCAATCCAAAATACAAAAATAAGAAAAATCTAAATCTACTTACTAAAAAGCATTTTCTGAATATTTACTATATCTTTTGTTAATGAGGTTTTTCAAGCTGATATGTACAAATTAAGGATGCACAAAATATGTGGTAAAAATAGTATGATATCATCTATTATAAAGTCACAGTTGACAAGTTCCTCATGCTTATGGCAGATATTATCTGCCACAGAATAAAAAAAATTCTCCCACCACTTTTCTTTATCGGAATTATGGTTAAATTCATGTGTACCCTAAAGTATGATGCAATTGGTACTTTCAAGCAAAGATGTAAATATAACATCAACACAAATGTAAATAAGGCCTCTGAATTACTTCCCAATCATCCAGAACATCTTAATTATAAGATGTGTAGGTGTATAGCCATTTTAGACTCATAAAAATAAAAACACAATTTTTAAAACTTTCATAGAGCTCAGAGAATATGCCTGTGGATTATAATTTGAGAAGCACTACTATAGCTCACTTAATAAACTCAGCAACAAAGGCCATCCATCATTCATAGTACAGATAACTAAACAGTAAGATAAAAAAAAAAAAAATCACACTGAGATAAAATTATGTCTAAACAACCTAAATTCATTTTCATGAAAGAAAATGAAAACTTTAATTTTTCTGAAGAAAAATATTTTTTAAAAAGATACTACACCCCAATAAAGTTTAAAAAAAAGAAAAATTAAAAAGATACTCAGTGGGATTCACTTCCTTCAAATAATAAACCACTTTATGTTCTATACCTTTCTCTTTGCCTCCAAGCTTCAAAATTTAATACTAGGTACGCAGCCACAAAGAAGAAAGAAATCTTATCATTTGCAGCAACATGGATGGATCTAGAGAACATTATGTTAAGTGAAATAAGTCAGAAAGAGAAAGACAAGTACCATATGATCTCACTTATATATGGAATCTAAAGAAAAGACTATGTGAATGAACTAATCAGAAGCAGTTTTGGGGACACAAAGAAAAAACCGAGAGTTGTTAGATGGGTGTGGGGGGGGGTTGGGGATAAGGGGAAAGGTGAAGGGATTTGGAAGCAGCTGGTAACCACAAGATGGCCTCAGGGTTTTTTTGAAAATTAATTTGGGGAAGGTATTCAATAATGTTGTAAAGATTTTGTTGGGTATCCGATGGACATGTGTCCTATTTGGGAGACTACCTCAGGGATACTGTGGATACCTGATCATGGCATTGTACACCAGAAGCTAAACATTAATGAATGCCAACTATAATTTTATATATATGATGTGATGGTTCAGTGCGAGGTCGGAGGGATAGTGGATGGGGAGAGGGGGGTTCACAGTGTGAGGGATATAAATGATGAACGTCTAAGTATTACCTTGTCTTGTACACCTGAAACTAATAAATAAATAAATAAATAATAAATAAAAATTTAATACTAGGAAAGGATTTGCTTTCTCTTAACAGTAAAGTAAAAAGTAAGTAAATAATTATGTGTTTCCTTTTAAAGTTGGTGCCAGGAAGTTTGCATCTTAATTTGAGGCTCAACTAGAACTGCAGTGTAGGCCTCAGTGGCAGGAAAGTTTAGGTTTATTTGTGGTGAGCTAGATTTTATAATCATATTTGCATTATTACTTATCAGGAGTCCTTTATCCTTATTTACCTTTGTCATTTGGGTAACTATCCTAGCGGTAAGAAATCTCAAAATTTTTGTGTAACAATAAAAGGTATAAGAAAGTATATAAATTAAATAATGAATGATTAGTAAATGAAGACAGCCCCCACTTGTTGCTAAGACCAAGTTATCCATAAGTGCCTATACCACCTAGCCGAAAGCTCAAAAGCCAATTCTACATAATACTGGGATGGAGACGATAGTCAACTGTGATAGCCTGTTAACCTGTATCTAAGAAGAAGGAAAACCATCTACTACTCATTTATCTCAATATTAAAACCGGGTATATATGTATAACAAAATACTATTCAGCCATAAGAAAAGATGAAATACTGCCATTTGCAATAATACGGATGGATCGTAAAAGTTTCATGCTGAGCAAGGTAAGTCAGACGGAAAAAGACAAGAATCATATGACTTCAGTCATATGTGGGATAGAAAACAGAAAACAACAAATAGACAAAACAAACAAAAACTTAGTAACACAGACAACAGTATGGTGGTTACCGGGGGTGGAGGGAGGGAAGGACATTGACGTGGATAAAAATGGTCAAATATATGCTGATGGAAGGAGACTAAACAAACAAACTGAACATAGTTATGTCAAGCAAAAAATGACCATCATGTAGTTATATTACACTTCTGTCCCAATATCACCTCATCTTCCTTGAACAGCTGTTTGCTGGCCAAAGAATAGGATTATTATAAATTATATAAAAATGTATTACAAATTGTCCATTGATCTCTACTTTTAGAACAATGCAAAAAATTGTGAGTAGAATTAAAATGGTACACCCCAGGAAAAAAAAAATATTATAAATCCAAAGGAGACTTTTAAATATTATATTTGTATTTTAACAAGTTCATTCTAGCGAAGTTTCAAAGAAGAAATCTTTTGATTAAAAGAGATCTTTGTCATTTTGAAAATATATAGCTACCAAAATAAATCATCATTTTATTTGTGAAAATTCACAAATACTCTTTTAAAATCAGAAATGCAAGAAAGATGTCCTCTATCTTTCTACTGAACACTGTTTTGGATACCCTGGATAGCATAATAAGACAAATGATATAAATATCTACATAATTTTTTAAAATAGATGGTTTGTCATTAATAAAATAAAACTTTTCTAACATTAACAAAGAGAAAAAATAAAAGATGACTTGATTTATATAAAAAGGTTATTCATATAGGTTAACTCTGTAGTACAGTAAAGCTTCTATTAACAAATTCCCTTAGAATAAAAAAATTAAACAGAAATTCAGCTGTTAAATGCTTTATCTAAAATCATTCCGTAAATTATGTGAAACAGAATTGTTTGCAATTTTAGCTGCTTGAAAAAATATACAGGGTCAAAGTTCTTACTTCTCCCAAGTCCAGTTGAAATAAACAGGACAGATCTTAAAGTAAGAAACATCTGCAATTTTGTCTATTTTTCTAAGCATATAGTTACGAGAATGAACTCTGGAGTTAGATCAAACTTGGTTCAAATCCTGTTTCTATCACATAAAAGCTATGTGAGCGGTTACAATCTCACAAAATTCTGTGGGTTTAGGGAATTTCATTTCATTTTCCATATGTTTTATGAATTAAAAATCTGAAAGACATTGAACTTAAGTGACATGTGTAAATGGAAAATATTTTAAATACTCAAGTAAGCAAAGGGAAACAGAAAGATGAAAACTGAGAAGTAGCCTTTTGTTTTTGCCTAAGAGTGAGTAATCCTGTCATTTAAAAAGTTAAAAATCTTAGCATTTTATGATACATCTTATACCTACTACAATAAAACTTCAATTAATTAATTTCCTGAGTATTACGTATTTTTAATAGTCTGCTGTAAAGCTCCAACTTAAAACATTTCATAAATTATATGAAATGTAATTTTCCTTTTCAGCTACCTGACAAGTTAATCCAGTACAGATTCTATTTCTCTCAATAAATACCAGGGGTACCAAAAAAACATATACAAGTGTACACTTTGGTCAGTGTTGCTCAAGCAGTAGTTTGCTGTAATCAGAAGTGTCTGGATGCTGATGGTAACCACTTTGAGCACCTCTTGTAATTGCAGAAGTCAAATGTGGCTTGTATTCATCTTTTGTTATCAGTATATACTGAATATTACAATTTTAATAGTTTCTTTCCTTTCGTAAAATGTGGAGGGGGGGGGTTGGCACCCTCTGTAGATATTAGAGAAAGATGTAACACTTATAAAAAGCTTATTACTGTTCCCAACAATATTGATGGGATCAGACTAGTCAGTTTCATACATGGTAAATGTGTAATCTTGAACACATTATCTTTCCTTTCTAAAACACAGGTCCTTCATCTATCAAACAAAGATAATACAGCCTGCCTCACAGGATTGGAATGAAGAAAATATTGGGGAGCATTGGCAAAGCACTCAGCGTGAGGCTTGGTACACAGTAAATCTAGAACAAATGATAATCCCATGCTTGCTATCCCTATAACAATAGGAAAGGAATGAAAAATATATTAATTACATGTAACAAAACTCTAACCTTAAGTGATAATACTTTCACTCTTGAGCACACTAAATATTGTAAATAAGGTTCCTAACAAATGACTATTTCAATGCTATCACACTAGAAACCATAATAAAAAATAATATTTTAATCTTTGATCTGAGATTGGGAAAGAAATCTTAGTCATTCACCAGCAAGCTTGGTGGGACAGTGGGAACAATGTGAAGAGGTGAGAAGACGGACCCTTTAATTCATGGTGGCTTGTCTACTGACTCAGAGGGAAGCCTGATTTTGTTCCCCTGAGAAAATGAGAATATAAAAAAGGACCATTTATAGATTCTCCCTTTTAAAATTGTACCACAAAATTGTTGCTAATTCAGGAGACTGAAAGATGGACTATATTCATTACAAAGCTAATATCTACTATTCTGAGGTATCTCTAAACTTATAGAAACTGGAGATAAATCTATAGTGCAAAAAGGTCAGTATAATATATTGAGATTATTAATTTGTTTTTCATATGTTTTTAAGAAGCACAAAGGTCAACCCTGTATCAGAGACCTTTAAAATTTTCAATTAATCTGCAAAAGTTTATATGTGAATATGTATGTGAGAAAGAGAGGACAGCAGGTGCATACAGAGGTAAACAATCTCCTATCTCAGAGGATTCTCAAGCTTAAATACTGTTCTTATCCTCATACAGAATACAGTTAAAATGCATATACACCAATATTAAACATTAAAAATTCAGCTAGGGAATTTCATTATCTGGAAATAAACTCTTTAAGAAATCTAACTTTCCTACATTTTACGTACTTAATAACATTTCAAACTCTACATTGTAATTAAAATTTAAAAGTGCAACACAGCACCAAAAGCTAATATACATAAATTAGCTGTTTTCACTTTTGCTCAAAAAGTTTATTCTTGTTTTGTGAGATATGGAGTACCCACAGGAATCAGATTATGTCAATAACCCAAAGATTATGACAAAAAATATGACATGGCTATCGATATTAAGCCATCTATTGTAGATTTCACACAAATCACAGAGGCTTTGTTTAAAAAGCTGTGGAAAATAATATTCAAAATTCACTATAGCATTATTATATGGAAATGCCAAATAAAACCACATTATTTCCAAATATATATTTATTTACATAACTTGCAAGTATATTTTAAATCAACTCATTATATAAAAATAATGTAATATTAACCAATACATTTGATCAAACAAAGTTCCAAATTGTAAAACTGTGCCCAAAATGGGTTTTTTAAATGAAGTTTTGAACTCAATATCTACCATCTCTTGGTCAATAAAAAAGTATTTTCCATTAGAAAATAACATTAACACAAAATAGTCTCCCAAATCTTTAAAATATGATTGCAATTAAGACCTGTTTATTATATTTTATTCACAGTGAATATTAAAGGCATATCAATTTATAAAAAAACTTCTATGAGATTACAATCGAAATATCCCTTTGTAAGTTGAAAAAATTCAATTTATTTTAACAAAATATACAATCAATTTTTATTTTTCCCTATCTCCATTATTTGAGCCATTTTACTGGAAATATAATCCTAACAGTTAAATTGAAGTGAATAACTTTTCAGTTAGTTATTAAGTATTTTTAGTTATGCCTTTAATAAGTTATATATGAAAACTTGGAAGCTCTATAACAATTTGTTTAACTTCTAAATTGGAGGTGGAGCAAATCAAACATCCTGTTGAACAGTGATAAGAAAAATAATCACTAATTTGGCAACTGATGAATAAAATATGTGGGAACCACAGCATAGGAATGGCTGTGCCCTTATTAAATAAGATCGTAAATGAAAACCCGCCTATCTAGGAAAGCTAGTAATTGCTATGGGCTTTTGCAAACATAAATTTCCATACCATACTCACCCTCCCTTCTATGACACAAGAAGGCAATTATAAGTAAAGAAAGAAATGAAGGGAAATAAGAACTCATGAAAAGAGTTATGTATAAGGCACAAGAGAAAATTCTCATGAGAGTCCCAAAGAAATCAAGTGTGAGATCCAGAAAAGGAACAAAAATTCACAGCAAGCCAGGGGCAATGGGCAGTACCTAAAATCATTTGTTACTATTCCTCACACAACTTAGGCTCATTCACTTAATCAAATGTAAGCAGGAAATAAAATGCAAAAGTAAATTTGTATATAAATATTCCCCAGTGGATTCTTTTTAAGAATTAAATTCCTCAGATAGTGGTTTATAATTGAATGTACAACTGCAGATAAATGAGAGATTTTTCTCAACAGGAATATGTAGAAATTCATTCTATATACTTTCATGATCTCTGCCTTCTTATCTCTTTGTTGTATCAAAGATAGATAGATAGATAGATAGATAGATAGATAGATAGATAGATAGATAGATAGATAGATGATAGATAGATAGATAAATAGATAGATAGATAGATGGATAGATAATGAAATGTGAAGGGAATGTCCATTGGGACAATTCTGATAAGAGCTTCTGCTGTTTTACTACCTTAGCTAACATCAAATGAACATATATTTCAGAAGCAGATGCTGCTAAGAAGCAAAGAAAGGTAATACAACTTTATTCATACTATTCAACAAAAATCAGTGTGCATCTTAGGCTTTATTTGGAAAGCACATGAAAATTTTTATTTATTTGTTTATTATTTTTTTAATTAAAGTTTATTGGGGTGACAATTGTTAGTAAAGTTACATAGATTTCAGGTGCACAATTCTGTAATACATTATCTATGTCTCACATTGTCTGTTCAACACTCAAAGTCAGTTTTCCTTCCATCACCATATATTTGAGCCCCTTTACCCTCTTCTACAACCCTGCCCTTACCCCACAATGAAAATTTTTGATGAAAATAAGTGCAATTGAGTAGAATAGGGGCATTATAGTCTGTTTTGTTTACTTGAGTTATTAATACAATTTTATGTACATGAAATCTAACCCCATTGGGGTTTGGGCAATGTTTCCAACAGTGGAAACTCAGTAATGATTGTAGGAGAAAAGGTGTATGGGTTGGGTGACCACATAAGTCTTCCTCTAAACCAGAACACAGAATGAAATGGGGCACTATCAATAATTAGGCCCAGGAAACAGGAATAAACTAGGACTGTCCCAGGAAAATCAGGACTCGTGGGCAATTTACCTCCCAGTTTCAGAACATGAGCAGTATTTTCACCGTAGTCAGGACTAAGAGAAAACCATGTACCAAGTCCATCTAGATGTACCTATCCAAACAATCCACATGATGGGAATGGCAGAAAGGAAGAAATAAAAATTCCAGGCAACAGGATAGGAGCCAGAAATAACAAGCCACAAGGAGGAGTTAGATGATGGAAGACACTAAATTTTTATAGTGTACCTATGGGCTGGCTCACGGCCAAGGCAGGAGGCCTGAAGGTACCAATCAGGGTCAGAGACGAAAATGTTCTTTAACTTTAACGTCTTCAGTTTGTTGTAAAAAGCAAGACAGCAGACATTGTATGTGTTGGGGATTCAGACATAGAGGAGGATGGGGAGGAAGCTAACGTTTGTTAAAATTCCAGGACAAGCACACTTATCAATAGTATTAAAAGGTCCTTAAAACATAGAGGACAGGGGCCGGCCCAGTGGCTCAGGTGGTTGGAGCTCCATGCTCCTAACTCCGAAGGTTGCTGGTTCGATTCCCACATGGGACAGTAGGCTCTCAACCACAAGGTTGCCAGTTCAACTCCTCGAGTCCTGCAAGGGATGGTGGGCAGCGCCCCTGCAACTAAGATTGAACATGGCACCTTGAGCTGAGCTGCCGCTGAGCTCCTGGATGGCTCAGTTGGTTGGAGCACGTCCTCTCAACCATAAGGTTGCCAGTTCAACTCCTGGATGGTGTGCTGTGCCCCCTGCAACTAAGACTGAAAGGACAACAACTTGACTTGGAAAAAAGACCTGGAAGTACACAGCTGTTCCTCAATAAAGTCCTGTTCCCCTTCCTCAATAAAATATTTAAAAAAACAAAACAAAACAAAAAAAAACATGGAGGACAGAGGATAAGGATGAACATGCAGAGAAGTATCAACTGATGAATCTAACTGATAGAATCCAGTCATGGGTACACTTGATCAAGGTTTTCTAACTGATAGACAAGAGGAGCAATGTGTCCACAGAAATGTTTTATTTGGCCTGCACAGAGTTTTATAAACATGTACGAAAATATTTGTAAAGGAAACTGTAACATAAAAAAAAAAAAAAATAATAAAATTTCTAGATTCTCCAGAATAACTGAAAGTAATAAAACCAGTGGGTCTACATTACTGCGTGCTGTGGGATTGGAATACTTTTTAATATCTAAATTTTACATGAAAAAAATGATTACTAAACCAGCTTTTATTATCTATTAGCCTAGCAAATAATCTGAATTTGCAAACCACATTCACTTCTTTGAAGCCAGAAAGCTAGTCTTTTATCTCCAGTTTAATGTGCACTCTTTTGCCCCTAACTCTCTAATCTAGAAGTTTTTTAAAAAAAGGTGTTTGTTTTTTATAACTGTTTCAGACTAAAAAGATGGTTTCAGCTTTGTCTACTTCTTCAATTTTAAGCAACTCAGTAAAGTAGTATGTGTGATGCTTTGCTAGGTATTAATCATACCAGTGAAGCAAATCCTGAAATTAGCCAGGCATCTAAAAGAGACAGCATCAGGTCTATGGTTGAAAAATGACTCGTTCAATGTTGAAGTTGTAACTTCCACCACATCCTACTTGTTGCAGTCCAAGGGCCTGAAGAGCAAGGAATTTCATCAAGAGTGAAGAATCTCTGCACTTCAGAGAAATAAAAGGTAGCATCATCGTGTCAAGATGAGTGTTAACTTTATATAGATATAAAACAAAAATATCTGCAAATCCAAAAACAACAGCAGTCCTCTTTTATATAGACAAAGAAATTGGTGTGTTTTATGTGACAGAAAATAAAATTTAAACACAACATGTACAGACAGGTAGGATAGAAGCAAAACATCACTATAATTCCTTAAAGATCTGAAAGAATATTTGGTATTTAACTGTAAAGAACATGGGAGCTTAAACTTCAAAAATAAAATATAACTCTTAGGATAGATCATCAGCTTCTCACATAATTTTCACAAGTCAAATTGATTAAATACAAGTTTCTGCTTTTCATTTTCTCACCAAGTTCTTTAAAAAAAAAAAAAAATGTACCCCAGAGTTTAAAATTTCCCTTCCCTAAATTAGAATTTACCAACATTAATTCCCAAAACCCTCGGGGTAATAAGGACTTTCAAACATGTTATTCACTGAGAATTTTTGTAAAAATGAAATCATGCAATAAAACTTACACAAAACAAGTAAAAACTAAAATGCTATAGTTAGAATGGTAAGAGATCTCCTTGCAATGCACTCCAACCTACAAGCAACACTGTATTCTGGGTTTGGAGAAATGGAATCAAGACTGAGTTGGATATAAAAAGGAGGAACAAAGTGGTGCTCTAGAGTCTGGATTATCCACTTCAATTATAAGCAGAGTAGTTCAACTTTACTCAGTTTTACATTTTGGTATTGAGCCTGCAGGTTAGTATGTAATCATATGAAACATTTTGGTATTGAGCCTGCAGGTTAGTATGTACTCAGTTTTACATTTTGGTATTGAGCCTGCAGGTTAGTATGTAATCATATGAAACATTCTGCTAATAAAAACCATCTACTACACACAAATACCAAAACAAACACAAACACTAAAACATCTTTTAATGGATTAGAAGAAGGTCCAAGATGGCAGAATAGTAAAAATAATTAAGTAGATAGATACATAGCTAGATGACAAATACTTTCACACATTCAAAAATAAATAAACATCATGTAATATAAAACACTTTTATAAAGTATTAAATGCTTCAGTTGCATTGTCCTACAGCAGTCAGAAGGCTCTCTGTGAACTGCAGATTAATTGGGGTCTCTCATGGCTCTAGTATAAAGACCAACTGTTTTAACAGCAATTCCATCTTTATAATCCTGCTATCTCCTATCTTTGCAGCTCCTCACTGCCTTTCTTGCACTCTGTGTGTCAGCCATGTTGAAATTCTCTTCTTTCCTCTCAAGTGCCACAATGTCTCCTCCCTCCAAGTCTTGGCAAATGTTTCCTCTCCCTGGAAGATCACCCTCCCACCTATGACTGACCAGCTAGCTCCTATTCCTGTGTGAAACATGCCAATTTAGACATCATTCTGAAAGGCTGTGTACTTCTATAGCATTCTGTACACCCCCTAACAAAGCACATATCACATTTCATAACAAAAACTATCCTTTCATTGCTCACTAGTGTGGAACTGGAAAAATGAACATGCGAGTTATAACTATGCCAATAAGCCTTTATAACCACTGAGAAAATTTATGATTGTTCAATGTCCTTTAAACATTTTGGTTAAAACTCTAAAAGTCTCTTTATTTTCAGTCATGCATTTATAGGGAAATGAAAAAATAGTGTAACTGACAATTATTTAGTACACTGAAATACGAAACATTAGAAATGTTGAGAAAACTTAGTAATGTAAAGGATACTCAAAACAGAACTCTTAAAAACAATATAGTAAGAAAATGGGCAAAAGACCTGAACAGACACTTCATTGAAGACAGTTTTTAGATGGCAAAGAAGCATATAAATATTCATTATTATTAATCATTAGAGAAATTCAAATTTTAAAAAAACAATGAGATCACTAAAAAACTATCAGAATGGCTAAATTAAAAAATAGTGCTAAATTAATTTCCAGAAAACCCTGAGGCCATCTTGCGGCCACCTTGTCTTGTACACCTGAAACTAAAAAAAAAGAAAAATATGTGCATTTTTATATATCAATTATACCTCAATAAAGCTAAAAATCAGAAAAAAAAAATAGTGCTAACACCTAATGCTGAAGAGGATGCGGAGAAAATAAATGACTTATACACTGCTGGTCAGAAGGTAAAATCACTCAGCCACTTTAAAAGACACATGGACAATTTTTGATACACAGCAATTGCACTCTTGGGCACTTATCCAAAAAAATTGAAACTTATGCTCACATAAAAACATATAAACAAGTTTTCATGATAGCTTTATTTGTAAGAGCCAATAAGTAGACAACTAAAATGTCCTTTGGCAAGAGAATGGTTAAAGAAACAGTGATACATAAAAATACCGTGAAAAATAAATTTAAAAAATTTAAATATGGTGAGTGTTTAACTAAGAAAAATTATTACAGTAAGACACATTGCCATTACTCCCCCTCAACACATTTTGAACACACTTATCCCATCATTCTTGCCACTTTCTAAAGCAGTTCTGGAAGTCCTTTTTCGTGACTGTCTTTTGCTGTGTGTCGTCGTCATCGCTGTCTCCATGTCCTCAATTGATTCAAAACGTTTACCTTTCATGATCATTTTGACCTTGAGGAAGAGCCAGAAGTCTCACGGTGCCAGATCATGAACACTACAGCATCACTATAAACTAATTTTAACATTCCGTGTGTTTCTTTAGCACTTCTTTGCAGTTGGACACAAAATTTCATGTGTTGTTCATGATCTATGAATTACGGCATATTTAAAACACATCTTCTCTCAACTGTAGCTCACACCCAACTGAGTGCACCGAACAGGTTGAAACTTGTCACACACTGTTACTAAGGCTCCCCATGCCACTTCCCGTATTGATCCCTGTCTTTCCATTGGATGGCACTCAGCAGCGGCGTTCACCGTATTTTTTAATCACACCTCATTTATACTATGAAATACTACTCAGCAATTAACAGGAACAAACTATAGATACACTCAACAACTTACTTGGATCGTCAAGGGAATTATGTGCAGAGCGAAAAAATTCAACTCAAAAAATACAAACTATATATACACAGTACACACACAGATATTCCACTTATATGACATTCTTGAAATGACAAATTTACTGAGAAACAATTAGTGGTCTCAATGGTAACATGGAAAGGAGATGTGACTGTGTAAGAGTAGACCGAGGGATCCATGTGGTGACAAAATTGTTCAATATCTTGACCATGGTGGTGGTTACATGAATTTACATATAAGATAAAAATCGCATGGAACTTAATATATATATACATACATGTACAAACACATACACGCACAGGAGTTCATGTAAAATGAACTGATGTCTGAATAAAGTTAAGTTGTATCAATATTAATTTCCAGGTTGTGGAATTGTACTATTTATCAAAATGCAAGAGGGTGTCATCAGCGTAAACTGCATGAAGGGTAAAAGAGAGCCCTGTGTATTATTTCTTAAAATTGCATGTGAATCTACAATTATCTGAAAAATTAAAACTGAATTAAAAATTACCTAAAGTAGTTCAAACAGTTCTTGCCTTATTCTTTCCTTCATAAAACTTATGATATAAAGCTAGCATCTATTTTTATGCCTCAGCAAGTTTTCATATTCCTTTCTAAATTTGCATTAGCTTCCAACACTTCATCCTTTGCACTTTCAATGTCAACGAAGTAACTACAAGAATTCCTTTAATGTGAATATTTTGCCAGTGTCACTTCTTCTGGGACATTTTTTTTTGGGGGGGGGGGGAGTTGTTTGTTTGTTTTTAACCATTTTCCTCAATTATGCTGTAAGTCACCGTCTATAACCTTCGCTGGCCACATAGCATATCTAGAGACTCAAATATCAAGAAGGTCAACATTCCAATGGTCAGCAATTTCTCCTATAACTCCATTTAGGTCTGATTCAAATTTTACTTCCAGTGTTACCACTTTTGTTTCTTCACTGCACTTTCATCTTTGTCCACCAATCCCCTTTAAATTCCTCATTTTTTATAAACTGTCATGTAGGTTTACCACAGGGAGACAAGGAGGCAACACAACTACACGCTTGCTGTCTGCTTGAACCGAATGAGAGATAAGCAGGAACCACTTACCAACAGACTTTGAAAGAAGTGACGTGACTGGTCATTGATCATAATGCACATCTGTTACTTAGGTAGTGATTTGTGGGCTGCAGACCTCGCAGTAAAGTCTGTGCTTTATGCAATTACTCACAGTCAACAGACCATGCTAACTGAAATTTGAACTCTGTTGCTGGGGGACTGGTAAACAGTAGTACAAATGAAGACAGCTTGCATTTGTTCCAAATACTGACTAGTGTAGGATCATATATTACTAGGGGATCATATATGAGCACCTATCTGCATTCTTGCCAGAAAAAAATCCCTTATCTTATCCTTTATTTCCTCCTTATATAAATATCTGAAGAGACTTTGAGCATGTTCCCAATATATGTGAACTCTCATAACTAATATAAAACCAAAAGCCTAAAAAGAAACTACACACACAATCATACTGGTATTAATAATGATGTGAACTCCAAACTCTAGCCCAAGAACACTGTACAAATTCTGGAGTCTGAAATCAGTCCATGATGATCTACTCTTAGTAAGATAAGAAACAAAAACCTTTTGTTTCTCATTTGTTTGTCTTGTTCTTTTGTTGTTTTTGGTTTATATACCACATATCAGTGAAATCATAGGGTTCTCTGCTTTTTCTGTCTGACTTATTTCACTTAGCATTATACTCTCAAGATCCATCCATGTTGTCACAAATGCTCCTATATCATCTTTCCTTAACGCCGAATAGTATTCCATTGTGTATATGTACCACAACTTCTTTATCCATTCATCTATCGAAGGACATTTTGGTTGTTTCCATGTCTTGGCCACCGTAAACAAAGCTGCAATGAACATTGATTGGCACAGACAGTAATTTAGTGGTTACCAGAGGGTAAGGGGGTGGGGGGGGGGTGATGAGGGTAAGGGGGATCAAATATATGGTGATGGAAGGAGAACTGACTCTGGGTGGTGAACACCCAATGGGATTTATAGATGATATAATACAGAATTGTACACCTGAAATCTATGTAAATTTACTAACAATTGTCTCTCCAATAAATCTAATTAATTTTAAAAAATGCAAAAAAAAAAAAAAAAAAGAAAAAGAAAAGAAACAAAAACCTTCCAGAAAGGACTTATACATGGTTTGGGGTTTTTTGGGATTTTGTTTTGTCTTGTTTTAATTGTACTCTTCTTTATACAGCAATTTCCATGCTAAAGTGCTAGTTTTTCACTCCTTGAACAAACACCCATGGATGTTAGGATGAGCCATCTGAAAATGTGCTGTAATGTGACAAAAGAATCTTATGTTTGGTGTAAAATCTGCTAAAAACGTCCACTTAATTACTATGCTTATTGATTAAATTCAGAAAGTGCTTCAATTTCTTAAAAGAGGATTGAGTACCAAATATAAAAAGTCTCATCCTGTATTCTTAATTTTGCATTTAATTTCCAAATATTTCATATTTAGTATGATTTGTATTATTCCATAACATTTGCCATATTTTACAAAAGTATACATATCCCTCATAGAAAATATGAAAAATGCAAAAAGGCTAAAATTAAAAGCTCATTTATGATCATACCACCCAGAGATAATCACTGTTTACATTTTTAACATATTTGTTTTCTCTATATAAGGAAATACTTTTCCACCAAACAAAATTAGATTCCTAAGATACTCATTCTTATGCATCACATTTACATCTAAACTTTGTTTTAATCACATGCTTTCAGTGTCTGATGGCCAGTCCTTACCCATTAAAGGTCAGTCTGAATTAATTAGGTCCAAATTGTACCATGTTTTAAAATTAATGTAGGTATCTCATTGGCAAATATTTAATGGAAATTAAGTAACTAAACATAGCATAATAGATGTTTTAATGAATTTAATACTATACTTGAGTATTAAGATTATACACATATTTACAGAATTAAAAGCTGTTTTTTTTTTCCCTATGGTAACAGCTAACTCTAAAGTTCATAAAGGTATATTGACTTTGTTATTGTATACCGTTTAAACGTGCTCTCTTTATTAGTGTTCACAGTTTGAATATTGCTATGAAGATGAAAGAGGTTTCCCACACCGGCATGCAGAACCACTGAGTTCAGTAAATGACACCATGTCCAAAAATGGGACAGTACAGGCTGAAGTTGCTTAAGAAACCATTTTACCAAAGATTACAGAAAGGTACATTTCTGACCACAATGCCCAAATTATTTGAAATTTAAAATATCCAACTTGAAATACTTAAGATTTGATACTAAGTCTGTCTTTTACTTCCCCTTTCCTTTTTTATCTAGAGAAAGAAAGTTTTTAATGTCTTTAGCAAGACATAGTCCACACATATTAATAGAGGGCTAGTGCGTGTAGAGTACCACTCTCTACCAATAAATACTAACGTGTGGGAGTGTGTTAAGTATCATATTGTAAAATTCCAGCAACTGGAGAGCAAAGAAAAATATTCCAGTAAATTTTTAAAATAATGCTTTCTCCAAAGTTGCCAATTTTTTTACACATAAACATTTTTTTACTAGAATTTCATAATTTGAGAATGCTGATGAATGCAGTTTTCCCTAGTCATTCTCTGAAGTTGTTAAAACTCAGGGAGCCAACTGAAAGGCAAATAGTTTGGGGGAAAGTAAATAAATGGAAAATCAGTTCTCACAACGTCAAATAATTAGGTAAAATAGAGAAATGTGTAAGCCATCTTGTTCAAGGCTAAATAATAAGATAAGCCTTCTCTCTAAGTGCGGGGTCTCATTCCTTCCGGGTCCTCTCCCCTATCAGTTATGCCCATTTTCTCCTGTCTCTTTACGTCGTCCCTCTTGACTGATCGGCCCCTACATACCATCTCCTCTATCTAACGATAACCCCTCATGTAGGCCCTGTTCCTTTCTGTCCACTGTCTTTCTCCCTTTTACCCCCAAGCTTTTGAAGGCGTAATCAATGAATAGGGTCTCTCATTTGCACAGCAAGCTCACTTCACTGCCTTGATCTTGTCCACCTTTCTGTGGGTCAAACTGGTCCCACCAAAGTCACCAATAAGTCCTTAATTAAGGAACCTATTAGGCATTTAACATTTCTCATCTTAGTATATCTTTCCATAGCAACAAGAGCTATTTACTATTCTTCCGCCTTCTTGAAACTCTCAACCCCATCCTCTTCTACACACCACTAGTGCTATTTTTCCAGCTACCTCTCTGATAACCCTACTCAATTTTCATATAGTCTCCTCTTTCTCTGCCAATTCCTCAATTAAATATTTTATCTGGCTTTGTTTTCTTCTTTCTTCACATCATAAATTGCAATGTTTCATGAACAGTCTTCCACACCTATGGCTTCAGCCATCAATTTGTGCTGATGATACACAAATCTACATTTCTACTTCAAGACATGTTCCAAACTAGTCTATAGACAATGGAGGTCCGGAAATAATTTGTTCTGCATCACAGGTAACCAGAATCAGAATTGAAATTGTAAGCCTCCTGACTCCACTTCAGTGCCATGTTTTTTCTAACATGGTGCATAGCTTCTCTAATTCTACAAGGGGGAAAAATGCTAAATTTCAAAGAAGCAGTAGGGGAAGCTGGGGTTTGAAAATTAGGAAGGTTTAAAATTTCTTGACACAATTTAAGAATGAGATGAAGCCTGGAAGTACTGGGAGATGAGACAGGACACAAGGATGCATCCTTCATGAACCAAGAAACAGACAGCTTTTCATCTTCCACATTGTCTTTTTGCTACATTTTTCAATTACAGAATAAAGCAATACAAGGTAGCTCCTACTATGCTATGAAATCTGAGCATTAAGTATGCTCATTCTGTAGCTCTAACTCAGTAACTATTTAATCAGCTATGGATCAGAGTTCATATTTTAATAGTCTCATATGATACCACAATATTAAGTAGTAAGAAAGAGATAAAGATAGAGATCATGGAGCTCTGATTACTACCTGCCTTCTACAAGTTGTACAACATGACCTAGCAAGTAGTCACTTCCTTAGTAGGCAAGAGAGGCAGGAAAGAGTAGGAAGGAAATACAGAGAGGAGCTGGATCTTTCAGGGCCTACCTTGTTTCCCTGAAAATAAGACATAGCCGGATCATCAGCTTTAATGAGTCTTTTGGAGCAAAAATAAGACCAGGTCTTTAATATAATATAATAAATATAATATAATATAATATAATATATATAATATAAAATATAATATAATAACACCAGGTCTTATATTAATTTTTGCTCCAAAAGATGCATTAGAGCTGATGGTCTGGCTGGGTCTTATTTTCAGGGAAACACGGTAGGTGGGGAGCCCCGGCTCCAAGATAGCTAGCTCCACCTCGAGTATTAACAATTCCGCATTTCGGGCCACTGTCACAGTACACACCGTTCCCAGCCTCACTCTGTTTATATGTATAGAATAGCTAGCACTCTGTAGCCAGAAAGAGGTCAGCACCACCCAAAGAATTATAAATATTCACACATATGAATTATATCTTATTCATAACTATAATAAAATTATATTCAAGAGCAACTGTCTATTTTTAAAATGATTGCAAAATATAAAATATTTTCATTTCAAACACTCTACTACAATTACCTTATTATTGATCACATTATATTGGTAATATGTCTTATACTGTAACTATTGTTTATGTCAGCCTAACTTAACTGTAAACATTTATCAGTGCATTCTTTACGAGAAATTTAAGACACAGCATCACATTTATGAATAGATGAAGCATTGATATGCTTTAACAATAACTAGAAGTGATGCTATATAACCCTTACTGTCTGCAATCACCGCTGTTTGCCACCCCTACATGTTTGTCACATTTCTGTGCGATACATGGATAATTATAGAGAACAGGCCCACTCAAAAAGCCTGTATTAATTATAATTTTATTTCAGACTTGCAAACTTATCTCAAAGTTAAATTCAATGTATTTTTATAACTGTTAATACTCAAATACATCAAAACAGGTTTACTTATTCAAAAGCTAAGTGGTAGGATCAACCAAATGATATTCTAAGCAGTTGTAATAAAGCAGAGACCAAATTCCACTTGATCCACAATAATCACTATTTACTGTAATGGTTCTTAGCCCTGGCAGAAAGAATATATTCAGGCCAAAGCCTACAATCCCATTCAGACACCATCCCTGGAAGGTGCAGGCAGTGGTCACTCACATCTCTGTGTGCAAGCTGACCATTCCTCTCCATGCACCACAACTCATGTGGTAATTGAAGAATTCAGCACCTGCTAAGTATTCAGAAGGAAAAAAAAAACCAGCTCTGTGCAACTGAATGAAGACACTGCTCCAACCACAGAAAAATGTTAGTAAAGAGGATCGCACATCCATAAGTTTCAGCCTCAGTACAGGGTGAAAACCAGAAAGAGGGAATCTCAAGGACAGCACTGGAGCATTTTCCAAAGACTGGGAGAAGGTTTAGTCTACCAAAAATTCTCACTGGACAGCGGGATAACTCGATAGTATGCTATTGAGCAGCTTACCTGAAAGTGAAATGTCTTGCTAAATCTGCTGTTTCAAAGCAAACAATTATCCTGATAAGTTATGCAAATAGAACTTTTGTCCAGATGAATGACAAAAATATCCAGTACATTATTTTAGTACATAGCTAGGCAGAAAGATAATACAAAAGGAGATGCTTATTTCAAGTTTTAAATATCTTCATAAAGCAGCTGAAAAGCAGCAATATATTTCAATTGGGAGTAGTTCTTGAAATTAGACTGCTCAGATTTAAAGGCAGGAGGAAAAAAATAGGGAGACTGATATACAACTGGATAAAAGCATTTACCTATGTGACATTTATGCTTATGTTTTCCACCATGCGAGCCAGATGGAAAGGATGTATAACGTGGACAATAGCCTCTTCACAGCCTTGCTGTTACTGAACTACAGACTTGCCCAAGGTATTGGCACTCAGCTGTGGCACAGGATTCCACTGGAGGGCAACCAAGAGCCCAGTGATTGCTCGTGAAGAAGTACAATTTCCAGGTACCACTTCTCATTTTTAGGCCCAGGAGACACCTTTTTAAAATAAGTACCCAAAGAAATGAGAATGTAGGGGGTTCTTGGGTCACACTTTGAAAAACAGTGGTATGATTCTTAGTACTCTGTACACTCTCCATGCATGGCCGTCTAGGAAAACAAACGGTGGATTACTAAAGGAAGCTGCAGGAAAGTTGGCTCGTAACACTGGAAAAATTACCACCTTGCTGAATTTGAGAGTTTTATGAAGTAATAAATAGTTAATTTTACAAATGGTTTCTTCCATTTTCCAGTTTGATAGTCACATGGTATTATTTCATTTACTTTATGCTTGCATTTTGAGCCTCACGGGTGGCTATTTTGTATTTTATAGATATGATTAAATATCTAAGAATCATGTATTTCAATTGTCTGCAAAACTTCTTGTTTTAAATTTGCAATAGTACCAATACTCTATAAGTTTACTAATATTGTCTTTTTATTCAATTTAAGAGTCTTTTCTATCTTTGAGTACAACCTAATATTTTTCTCTATATAATGATATAATTCAATTTTCCCTAAAAAAAATAAAATATTTATACCATTTAATCGCAATCTGAAAGTGAAAATTATTTTTCTTTTGTGTTTACAGTTCAACAAAACGTTGATTACACATCTAGCTCAATTGATAAGTGAGGAATTAACCATAGGCTACAAGCAATATTTCAGGGATTGCTCAGCTGAATCTATCCTGTAGTCTAGAATCAAAGGAAGGCTGGTCTCTTTTACAGACATTTTCCACTGTTGTTCAATTCACTACTTCCTGAGAGATGCCAATTAGGAAAAGGCCTTCTTCATTAACACACATTTATCCAAAATAAAATGGAAATTTCTTACTTCTCTTCAAATACAGGAATGTTTGCATTCGTTGTTGCTCAAGGTTAGATCCTACAAAGTTTTTTCAATTAAAATAGCTGTTTGGAACAAGGCATGATCTTTTGAAAACAATAAAACTGAAGAAAACATCTCATAAGATTCCATCATTTTAACACAAATCTGACAAAGTTTAAAAAACAAACTCCTATTTCCCAGGGCTTGTTCACTTTACTATCAGAAAAATAAGCAACAATTATTGATCTCCAAATATGTACAAGGTGAGAGTGCTAAACCATGACATATATTATGTCACTTAACACTCATTTAATCAGATGCAGAAATGATGGTCTTAAAGTCACAGGCCGGTAAGTGGCACAGGCAGGATTCCTAACAGGTGTTGCCCTGTTCAATACCATCTTGTTGAAATTTCATCAATCAGCCGTAAAGAAGTTGTCAGAGCATATTGAGATGTGATGACAGCTGCCATTACATAATGTCAAGGTGAGTCATTAATTAGCATTTTCGAAACACATCCAGAGTATTAACCTAACATGTATGATGATTGTGAATCCAGTGATTCACCTCCAAACCCATTCTTCTATGTCTTCTACATCCCTCGGCAGAACTCATAGGCTAATTCTCCAAAGTGGTCATAATACAGAGGACCCCATGTGACTCCTTTTGCATTGATTTGAGCAGCAATAAAAAGTAATATGCTTTTAGGTAAATATTGATGAAACGAATAGCTAAGAAGCAGGGTTAAATGGCAACATTTTCCCACACCTCTTACAACCAAATTTAGCCTGCATGTGTTTTCAGTGTAACATCACTGTGCTAAAATGTTTTTTAGTTTTAATACTGCCAACCTAGAGCTTCTGAGTAACATGAATACTCAGAAATAAAGTCACAACTGTGAAATAATATAATTTCAATAAAAAAGAATGCTGATGCTTTAGAAAGAATAAACAAATTTACAATTGTAAATATATATTTTTGAAATACTCAAAATGGGAAATAGGACACTCACTGTCCATATAATTACTTTCTTAACTTAAGAATTCAGAGTAAATTAAGAATCATTGTAAATTTACTAACAATTGTCACCCCAATAAATTTAATAAAAAAAGAAAAACTTATAATTAAAAAAAAAAAGAATCATTAACCACTTAAAATGAATAAAGCTAAGTGTCAAGGTTCTAAATCTACAAGTACTAGCTTTTCATTATTTAGAATGCTTTATAATTAGCAAAATTTATAGGAATTCCAAGAACTTATTTCAAATATTCAATTTATGGACTCTATATTTAGATATCCCTGGACAAAACCAAACACATAAAATTACTATCTCAAGAAAGAAAAATATTTACCTATAAGAAAATCTGCTTTCCCATTTTGTGCCTATGTATGGTTTACCTGTTTTCTCATGTGAAATTAAACCTCAGTTTCTCCATTAAAAAGATAAAAAACAGTATCCAGCTACTTTTTGTTATTTTGTATTGTTTTATTTTTTTATACCACAGGTATGACGATGAGAGCCATAGAGTGCACTGCATGATCCTTTAACTTATAAAATGTACACTTTTCAATTAATATGGAATATTTTATATATTTAAATCATATATTAGTAAAGTTGTTTGATTCATCTAGATGAGGATAGTTGTGCCAATCAAACAAATACCTTGGAAACAGCACATTTCCTAGTTTCCAGTTTATGACCATCCACTCATACACTGTCTCAACATTTTAACAAAGTATGATATAAACCAGATTCCTATTGAAATAAATCGATCTTTCGTATCTTAAAGCACAGAAGGAAAACTTTGGTGTATTTAATTTGTTTCCAACTCTGTGATGAGTCTATAAATATTATCCGGTCATTTTAAGTAGACACTATTCTGGAGAAGATTTATACATCAGGATCTAAATTATACTCTTAAAGTGATTGATCAAAGCAATTCCTTTGATTCTTTGTTCACCAAAAACTTAAAAGAATGGCTGTGCAAGTTTTGCTAAATTATAACAGAAACTCTGATTTCTACATTTTAAAAGACAAATTGAGAATCTCTATACCTCCAAGTTTACTAAAATGATTTTTAAATTCTGACTTAAACATTTAAAGGGCTAGTATCAAATAAAATAGCATTTCCAAAGAGGTAAAAAAAAAAAAATGTAATAATGCCAAAATTACAAAGAGAAAAATTGCAGAACATAAATACAAATATATAAGTAAATTTCTTCTACAAAAAAAGCACTGACTATAAGTTTAGACAATAAATTCAAAAGTAAATTTCAATTGTACTTCTATTTCCCGGACAGAGATGTCAGTATGCTAATGACACAGTATGAATACAAAATTTGACTGTTATGAAATAGGTCATAAACTGAACAGAAACGGTCCCAAAACATAAGTCAAAATAGGAAGGAAAAGAATTACTGCAAATACAGTAATAAAAAACATCAAATTTGTTTTCGTTAATACAACCCTAAAATTAAAAAAGGTAAAAAGAGGTAGAAATCCTTATTCTGTAGCATTTCCTTATGTCACAAGCAGTGATGTACATCAAGCACTCGCTTTGCTGCCCACATTTCTCATCCCATTAGTAGTTAGATGGTGTGGTGTGACTTTATAGGACTAAAGAGCTCTTATATATGTCACTTTCTTTTTGTTTTTAATTATTTATTTATTTTCAGTTGCAGTTGACATTCAATATTATTTTATACTAGTTTCAGGTGTATAGCATAGTGGTTAGACATTTACATAATTTTTGCAGTGATCCCCCCAATTAGTCTAGTACCCACCTGGCACGATGCATAGTTGTTGAAATATAATTGACTATATTCTCTATACTGTACTTTACATCTCCGTGGCTTTTGTAAACAGTGAGGCAGTAAACATAGGGAAGGATATATCTTTTAGAATTATTGTTTTGGATTTCTTCCAATAAATACCCAACGCAGAATGGCTGGGTCATTTTCAATCTTTTGAGGAATCTCCAAACTGTTTTCCATAGTGGCAGCACTATGAAAAACCCACCCACGGTACACAGTATTCCATTTTCTCCAAATCTTCACCAACACTTGTTTCTTGGTTTATTGATGATGGACATTTTTAGACGTATGAGGTGATATCTTATTGTTGTTTAATTTTCATTCCTCTGATGATTAGTGATGTTGAGCATCTTTTCATAAGTCTATTGGCCATCTGTATGTCCTCTTTACAGAAATGTCACTTCATGTCCTCTGACCATTTTTCAATTGGATTGTTTGGGGGTTTTTTTAGTGTTGAGTTGTATGAGTTCTTTATAAGCTTTGGATATTAACCCCTTATCACATGTACCTTCTCCCACTCAGTAGGCTGTCTTTTTGTTTTGTTGGTGGTTTCCTTTGCTGTGCAACAACTTTTTAGTTTGATATACTCCAATTTGTTCACTTTTTTCTTTTGTTTCCCTTGCCTAAGGAGATATACCAGAAGAAAATATTACTAAGAGTAATATAAATACAAATGCAGAGAGTATACTGCCTATGTTTTCTCCTAGGAGTTTTATAGTTTTGGGTCTTACATTTAAGTCTTTAATCCATTTTGAGTTTATACATACATATATATATATATATATACATATATATATATATATATATATATTTAAATCTGTATATATTTTTCTTTTTTTCATGTATCTGTTCAGTTTTCCTAACACCATTTATTGAATAGACTATCTTTACCCCAGTGTATATTCTTCCTTCGTTTGCAGTATTAAATGACCTTATAGGGTTGGGTTTATTTCTGGGTGTTCTATTCTGTTTTTAGGCCAGTAACACACTGTTTTGATTACTATAGACTTGTAGTATAGTTTGTTATCAGATAGTGTGATATCTCCAACTGTGTTGTTCTTTCTCAAAATCACTGTGGCTATGTGGGGTCTTTTGTGATTCCATATACATTTTATGATTACTTGTTCTAGTTCTGTGAAAAATGACATTGGTATTTAATAGGGATTACATTGAATCTATCTATTGTTTTGGGTAGTATGGACATTTTAGTGATGTTAATTCTTCTTATGCATGAGCACAGTATATGTTTCCATTTATTTGTACCTTCTTCAATTTGTTTCTTCTGTGCCTTATAGTTTTCTGAGTACAGGTCTTTTACCTCCTTGGTTAAATTTATTACTAGTTTTTTGAGTTTTTATTGTTTTGTTTTTTGTGGGTTTTTTTATGCAATTGCAAATGGGATTATTTTCTTAATTTCTCTATTGTTGGTATAAAAATGCAACCAATTTCTGAATATTATTTTTGTAACCAGGTACTTTACTGAATTCAACTGACACCACAGAAAAACAAAGCATTATAAGAAAATGTTACGAACAATTATATGCAAACAAGTTCCACAATCTGGAAGAAATGGATAAAATCCTAGAAACATGCAATCTTCCAGAACTGAATCAAGATGAAACAAAAAATCTGAACAGACCAATTAATACAAACAAAATTGAATTCATAATCAAAAATTCCCAACAAACAAAAGTCCTGACCAGGTGGCTTCACAGGTCAATTTTACCAAACATTCAAAGAAGAATCACAGCTATCCTTCACAAACTACTGCAAGAAATTCAAGTAGCAGGAAAGCTCTCCAGTTATTTTTTTTTTTTTTGCTCTATGAGTTTTAATTGAAAATATTAAAACAATTTAATAATTATAAAACGTTGATAATTAAATTGTACTGTGCTTTATGAGGCTCTCCAGTTAATTTTACAAGGTGACCATTACACTGATTCCAAAACCAGACAAAGGTTATTACAAAACAAAAAAAGAAAGAAAATTATAGGCTGATATCCCTCACGAACACAAATGCAAAACTCTTCAACAAAATATTAACAAATCAAATTCAGCAATACATAAAAAAGACCATACACCAGGATAAATTGAGATTTATTCCTGGGATGCAAGGTTGATTCACTATCTTCAAATCAATTAATGTGATATACCACATACGCAAAATAAAAGATAAAAATCATATGATCATATCAATTCTTGCAGAAAAAGCAATTGACAAAACCCAGATCTATACATGATAAAAACATTCAGCAAAGTGGGAATAGAAGGAACATACCTCAACGTAATAATGGGTATGTGCAAGAAACCCACAGCTAACATCATACTCAATGGGGGAAAGCTAAAAGTGTTCTCCTTACAATCAGGAACAAGAGACAAGGATATGCACTTTCACCACTTTTATTCAACATCGTATTGGAAGTCCTAGCCACAGCAATCAAACAAAAAAAGAAATAAATGGGAAATTTATTTCCAAAATGGGAAATAAGTAAAACTGCCAATATTTGCAATGATATACTATATAGAGAGAACCCTAAAGAGTCCACAAAAAAACTATTAGAACTGATAAATGAATTCATGTGTCACTCTCTGAATGAAGCAGAACACCCAAGATGATTTTCTTGTCACTATCTTCTCTTACCACTGATAGAAAAAGTTCAGCATGGGTTTCTGAGTGACTATAGTGTACAAACCCCCCCAGTGACTTGCTATGGACACGCACCATAAGTAAAAAGTAAATTGTTGGTGTCCGTGAATGATGCTGTTAATTAGGAGCTACAAAACAGTCTAGTTTAGGCTCAACTAAAAAGACCTTCCAAAATCAAAAAGACAGTCATAGTAATGGTCTGCTCTAAACTACCTGGTAAAACAGTATCTTATTCCATCCCTATCTGCACATTGAGAAGCCTTCTTCATGCCCCTGTTCTTTGGCTCATAAAGTACACTTTCACTAGAAATAGGCAAAAACATTGCATCTTCTTTATCTGAGGATCAGTTTACTCATTTTTACCACTAATGGATGATCAAATCATGGCAAAGTAAATACATTTATAAAACAAATCAAACAGTTTCCAGAAAAGCCCAATAAAGAGGACAGTCCTCCTTCCTAAAACTGTTTGAAGAATTTTTTGTATGCTTCCTTCAGGCCTAGAATTTAAGTTTGTAATGCTGTCTTTCTGCATGCTGCTTTTGATAGACAATATCCTTCCAATCCCTTTCCCAAACTCATATTCATGGTTCCTTATCTTATCAAAATTATAGCATTTCAAAAGTAGAAGAAAACAGGTTTAGTCAGTCACCCTCCATATATAGATAAAACCAATGCCCCCAGAGATAGTAATTACCAGAGCAAACACCTGAACTTTTTAGTGTTAGTCTAATCACACACATTTTATCCACTCAATTATTATGTCATTATAGCACTCAAATGTACAAACTTATCTTATAATGTGTTATATAATAAAAGTTCAACATATTGTGATTTTGAGTCGTGATGAATTTGTTCAAGGCTGAATTTTTCTTAAACATTCTCAATGCTGTTTCATACTTTTAATATATTTCTTAGAAGCAAAAGGCAAATAATTTTATTTCTTGTCCTATTGTGGGAGAAAATTATCCATACATAAATTGCCAGAGAGTTACAGAAGTTTGCGTTACTTTTGTGGAACTCTACAGATATTGTATTTTAATACAGAATAACTACAAAAACACCATTAGAACACAATTGATCATCTGCATGAAAACAGGTTGTTTATTGCCATTAATATCGCTCACATCTTAATAAGCTATTGTCAACATAGGAAAAAAACAGTGAAGGCATTACTAAGTAAGCTTATGCAATAGAGTCAATTATCATTGACTTCTTCAAAACAAATTAAACAAATAAAAATTAATTATCTAAGCAGTGATGCTTAAATATTTTATTTTAAAGTATATGGATAATTAGTGATCTCACTTGTTCACTTCACCTATGTAAACACAGCTTAAATGTGCATATTTTAATTTAAATGTAGTAATTAATAGTCACATCCATTCTACTGCATACCGGTTTACCTACCTAGTATTAGGCTTAGAAAGTCTCTATTACTCTAAGTCAATTGAAAAATAAATAAATAAATAAATAAATAAATAAATAAATAAATAAATAAATAAATAAATAACACTCCTTTTCCACCGTCTCATGTATCCACGTCCGAGTTTATTAAACAGAAATGCTGTAGTGGAATCAATGACTTCATCTTTTCCTGGTTATGGTATGACTGATGAGCTATATTTCTGTATTGTTAGTGGAAAATTTGAGAACCAGCTATTATCAATATGCTGCATCTGCACATCTCTGCTTTAGATACATATCTTGAAAATGGCAAAAGAAACGTCTAATGAACACTCAGATTCAAGCCTACCTCTGATTTCTTGGAACTGTCCTACAGAACCTAACACAACATACCACACTAAGTAGACACACACATGAATGAAAATTTGCAAGCCTGACAAACATAATTATCCCACTAATTGTAGTAATCATCTGTCACCATTCAAACTTAGTATACCCGAAACTAACATAGTATTGTATAAAACCTATACTTAAATAAAACTTTAAAAACTTGCAAATATTAGAGGCAAAACTCAAGCTGCAGTCAGGGGTATAATCCACATACTCAATTTTCTTTATCCTAACAATCTTAGCTAAATCTCTACAGCCAGGAACAATCAAAGATATTTAGTCCGTTTAAAAGTCATTTCTCAGTTTGAAGTTTAAGAGCCTCATGTGAGGCTTTGTTTCATTTGAATAGGAGTAGAGATGATGTTCAACCAAGATCAGATTTACTGGCAAATGAAAATACTTTCAGAGGACCAAAAATTAGATAATACAAGTACCTCTAAAGCCTTTTATAACTGACCTAAAGTAGAACTGACAATTCTTCTAGCCAGTAACTCATATGCCACAAGTACCTCTATGGAACGTAATTAATAGCCAAGGGGTGCCTAGCTGCAGCTACTGATATAGAATTTTGGCACTTTGGGACTGTATTTATTAGTTTGTTACATAACTTGTCAATATCAGCCTTTTACAACAGAGAACAGGTCCCTCTCCTAGTTCCAGGGTTGGGTGTTATCCAAGACAATGGTCTTCTGTAACCTTTAAGTTAAATCAAGAACAGGGAAACCCTGATAAGATTGGTTTAAAACCTAATCAGGTTTGATAAGCAAATGCTAAGCCATTCTTGAGAACTCTCCAAGAAGCTATTCATAGTTCTATGATACCTGTCACCTACGTCTCAAGCCACAGAGAAGCATATTTTCCTAGTCTCTGAATCTTTTTGCAAATATTGTGGAAGAACTGAGCCAGGAGATTTCCTCTGTGTTCCAATAAGTCACAAGAAATGAGTTATTTGAGTAGAAGACAGATAAGCCTTCCCACAGAGTACACCTGATGGACCAGCCCTTACCATTAGAAAAACTTGTGAGTATAGGGGTCAAACAGAGAAGCCCAAGATAAGCGCAGAAATGAAATAAACCCCAGATGCTTCTGGGAGTAGTTCATCACTCTGACTAGCTTTTTAGATGCTAAACTGTAGATGTTAGAACACACTTTTGGAAAAATCTGCAAAAAACAAAACTTGAATCATTCAGGCCAAAAAAAAAAAAAAAACACAACAAAATGTAGCAATCCAAAGCAGTTCTAACTTATACAGCAGATTTAGTTAAAACAATTAAACCTTGGACTAAAGGATTTACATGAATTATGTACACACCTTTTCTGTTGCGGTACATTAAAATTTTTACAATTTATATATTTTTCTGTTTTACGCATTAAATAAAAATTGTTCCTTTCCATGATAACACAAAACATTTGTTCACTAAGTTTCTATATGTGCCACATATTGGGCTTTACATATGTCAAACTTGCATAAAATCCCTATAAAGTGAATGTAATTTTATCAACATTATGGCTGAGTAAACAAAGCCTTAAAGAAGTTATCCACTATGGGAGACAAGAGTTGAGAAATGAACCAGATCTTTCTGACCCCAGAACTTTTGCGTCTAAAACATCTTGCAGCTTTCAGCTATAATGATACACAATGAGGATGTGAAGGCATCTCAAATATGTATTTAAATTATATCAAATCCTCTGTGTGAGTTCAAGAACCAGAAAAGAGAGTGAATTAGAATCACAGTGGCAGTTTGCCTGCTTTTGGATTTAATGAACAAACGTGGATCTGCTATCCCCTTCATATTGTCACTTCCTTCCTACCTCTCACAGTATCCGCTTCTTTAGATGTAGAAGATGATTCCAGTGTTAGAAGATATCTATCTTCATAGAAGTGGACTTCTAACTCCAAGTAAACTATAATCATGTGAGGCTCAACTGTTCTGACCGCAGAGGGGGTGTAGGGAGCAGGATAGGAGCTGTGCTGAACCTACTGCACAAGGGTACTTTGGCTACCATGTGGCATCTTCCGTAAGGATCTAAACTTCAACAGGGGCAGAATATTTTAGTATTTTCTTCACTTTTCTAAATCCTATTCCTGACACATAGCAGTCCTTCAATGAATATTTGTTGATGTATAGTTAAATGAAATACAATTCTACTGCATGTGGTATTATTCATGCTGGTTTTCCAACATTGGCAACAGGTAATACTGAATTTGCCATGGCCCCCAAACAGCCCTTCCATCATTAATTCTATCCAGTTTGACAATAGTTACTTAAAGATAGATAACCAATATCACACAATTCTAGAACTTTAAAAATATATAAATTTGCTCGTTAGAATATCCACTTGGGCCCAAAATAGCAGACTTCTCAAAGCCAAATCTTGCTGAATTCAGAGATTCTCCAAATGCATCCAATATTTTCCACCATGACATACCTTGGCATACTTCTAAAAATACCAATATTCTGGCCCTGGTCCTGAAGATTCTAATTTAATTGGTCTCAGGTGGAACAAGCACAGGTGTTTTTCTAAGCTCCCTTAGAGTCTAAGCAGTCAGGTTTGATCACCACTGCCTTTTGCTGAATCTCTGAGTTGTGTTGACAGAAGGTCCACATTAAAATAAATGATAACATTAAGTATGGCAATGGAGTATCTTCTCCTAAGTTGTCTCACATATAAATCAAACCCCTAACTTGGGCCTCATTAATACTACATCCCTATTTCAGATACAGGTCTCTCAGCAAATAATCGCAGTGCTAAAATGGAAACCATTAACTACTATAAAAATAAATAGAAAGTAATGTCCTACTTGAGAGTTTGAGAGAACCTTTGGGAAAAAAAATATTCTCACTTTAATGAGTTACAATGTTAGTTCAATTTTATAAAGCAATTAAATGAAGCGAAACCAGTACCTAATTTTTAAGACTTGACTCTAATGTGCATACATAGCCTTCCCCACTTCCACAATCAATAGTAATGCAAAATTCATAGATGTCATCTCATTCCAAAATTGTTGCGCTTATTTTATAAATCACTGGGGTTAGATCGACAGATGTCAGGAAATTATAAAATCGATCTCGCTGAAATTTAGACATGAAAAAGGAAGGGTATTGAAGGTAGGGAGAGAAAATAGGAAGCAGAGACTGCAGGAGAGAATAACTCAAATTAGGGTGATAGAGAGCAGAGAAAATAAATTGAAGGAAGATCTGAGATGTAAGGAAAGGGACAGGGCCATGATCCGCACTTACTCTTTTTAAGCGAATAAAACAAAATCAATTAATGTAAGAGCAATTCCAATAAAAAGAGAGGTATCTTAACAATTAACTCTTCTGGTAAAAAAGAAAATCTAAATGCAGCAAATCTGTAATAAAGCCAATGAGCAAAATCCTGTCTTCACTTTTTGCTTCCTCTGACTAGTTGCAGCTTCCTTTGAGTAATACTTTGATTTTCCCCCAGTGATGCTTTGCCATTCTTTTCAAGTTACTTCCAATTTGTTTATAACACAAAGTAAGTGTTACTAACCCAAGATTTCTACTAACTGGAATGAGGAGTATCTGAGTCATTTACCTTAACTCTTTACGGGCAAAGGACCAGAGTAAGGGACAAGCCACCCTGATTATAACCTAACTCTTTTGTAGCTCTGTGCTGTTCACTATTACTTAAAATTCTCTGGTACTGAGTTTTCATATCTGTAAAATAAAGAAGTTGGGCTAGATTTTTAAAATACTCCCCAGTTCCAAAGTACTGTGAGATTATAGACCATAATAATAGTTTTTAAAATTCAGGTACCAGAAAATCTTTCCATTATTCAGAGAATATATAAGAATAAAACTCTTCACATCTTTCTAAAAGAACAAAAACCAGCAAAGAGCTAAACTGCACAGTGGACTGAATTCACTTTCTTTTAAAGAGACTTGGTTTGCATGCAATTTAAATTCCACCACCACTTCACAAGTCAACCTTTCTGCCTTTAAAATACAGTAGGCATTTCACGAAAGGAAAAAAGTTATCCTAAAGGTACATTTATATAATTTTGCCTCCTCACTGCCCTACCACTCCTGACTAAAGTTTCACTGAATCCTTTCCTACTTCTGTATTCCCAAAGAAGAGATGCAGTTTTCAGAAGAGCTATAATAATGATTTTAGAGAGTAGGCTCTTTTCCAAAGTACAATTTAGTTTCAAAGAGCTCTAAAGAGAAAATGAAAGGTTCCATATGTAAATAAGGTTCAAAGACTGATCTCGCTAAGTAAAACCTCAAAGATAAGAGCAGCATAGATAGACATCTTACAAGATATTCAAAATGTATCAGATGGTGGTCTGATAAATCTAAATTTAATTTTGCCTTTCACCAGGTGAAATAAAACCCTATGGGTGAAACAGACTATTCTTCATCCTTCAATACCTGACATAGACATGGATATTTAAGAGAAATCTAATTGTACTCCATGTCCAAAGAATTAAATTCAGTAGGTTAAATTTTAATAAACCTATACTATAGAAATCACATTCTTCCAAATGCAATGTATATTTATTGAGAAGTTGGATAAATTATGAACATTTAATAAATTTAAAAAACAAGCTTTAGAGAGTCTTTAAAATTTAATTAGCTTATATCTCTTCTCTTACATTTTAGAATACACTTAAGTGTGGCATATGCCACCCAGATGTGGATGTCATGTTTCTGAAGATTATTTTATGGCTACTCTTGTGAGGAAATCTATTCCAGGACAGAGCACTTTATTCTGATGATGGGAGATATGAAGAAAGCAGGGAACATGAGTTCCTTTCCTTTAAAGCTGACATCTTTAAAGAGGAACAAAGCATGCAAACTTGGGAGAAAAAACTCAGGATGAAACAAAAGCACTGATGAGGAGACTGAAAATTTGACCAAAAAGCAAACAGTTTAATAATAAAAGAAATACTAGGGAGGCAAATAAAGTTTAGATCTGTTGTTGAAAACAAAAGTCCCTCCTAATTCAGTTTGTCTCCCCCATACATGCACACATACCCACATTCATGTCTTAATACTTTTACGACTACATCATTCCAATTTACGGTCTAAGTAAACATTTGCTGATTATTCCCACATAGAAAATTGAAAGCAGATCTTGAACAGACAGGAAACAATAAGGAGAAAAAGTGGAAATCCACATTTCAGGATCTTACAGTCTACTGGAGTTGACATGTCATTTGATCCCTTGCACATAATAGATCAAAAATAAATATTTTTAAATAAACATTAAAAACAAAAGTTCAATGATAAAAGCTTGAGCTCATATTTTAGTACTTGCTTTCCCACCTACAGAGCTTAATGTACTAAATAAACACCATCGTCCACCAGGGCATCCCTGTTATTGATATAGCTGGAAAGTATTACTCATTCTTTATCCAAATGAGGAAAAGGATTTGGAAGGTTAAATTAGTTGCTCACAGCTACGGAATTAACAGTAAAACAGGGAACAGAACTCAGGGTTCCCAAAGCTATTGCTCCATATATATATATATATAGATATATATATCTATATATCTATATATCTATATATCTATATATAGATATATAGATATATATCTATATATATCTATATATATCTATATATATAATTTTTTTTCATTTCCTAAAGAAATATTTCTCTTTTATAGATCTTTATGGATCTTAGGTAGTTTTGCATAGCAATATTCACAAAGTAGTGCCTTTTTAACATCAAAATCATTCATCGTATCAAATTTGCATTTTTTCTATTTTAAAGCCTACTTAAATGGACATTGTTTACTGATGAAAGTTTTCCCCTCAAAAAAACACTTGTTTTAAATTCAAAATTATCACATAAAATTCCAAATTTCTATATAAAATTCCCAACCAAAAAACAATCATCATTTTGTAAATTAGTTTTAGACTTTTGTTACTACATTAAAAAAAAAATTGACCTCATTAAAAATAACTTACAACTTAGTACTTTAAATATAAAAATATTACCTCATGATGTATGACAATAAGCATCAGTATTAAGTTGAAGACTTTTTGCCTTGGAAATATGTTAAATATTTGGTTCCAAGAAATAGCACCCATGCTAATAAATACAAATTGGGTTTTCACATTTTGCCCTTTGTTGGCATGGTCAATTATTTTACCATTTCAGTATAATTGAACAGTTGGAAGATTTCCTTTGACCCAAAACATTTCAAGAGCACAATATAAACAAGTACATTATAATCAAACAACTCAGTGAATTGAAACCGAACAAACAAACAGTGGGATGTGTATGAATTATACCATGCTTTTCCACTCTACCACTCCCATCAGCGCCATCAACAAGAAACTCAAAACACTTCCTTTGTCTTCTATTCTTCCCCCTTACAATTATCCTGCCAATTCGTTTTTATTAATTACATCCATTTAATAGGTTTTGATACTATCTGTACTACGAGGCATGATCAAAAAGTATGGTGAATGTCTAAATTTTAAAAAAAATATTACAATGAAATACACATTGCCATTAATCCCCCTCAAAATTCTCCCCTTTCATTTTGAACACACTTATCCCATCATTCTTGCCACTTTCTGGAGCAGTTCTGTAAGTCCTCTTTCGTATCTTTAGTTGCGCTATTGTGGCTGCCTCAATGTCCTGAATTGATTCAAAACATTTACCTATCATGGTCATTTTGACTTTGGGGAAGAGCTAAAAGTCGAAGGGCACCAGAACCAGTGAATAATGTGGAGGAGGACACTGTAATGTTTTCATTTGACAGAAATTACTGTATCAGAAGTGATGTGTGACATGGAGCATGTCGTAATGGAGGATGATTTACGGCACACTTGAAAACACACCTTCTCTCAACTGTAGCTCACATATGACTGACTGGCTACACCAAACAAGTTGAAACTTGTCACACACTGTTACTAAGGTTAAATGTGCTGCGTTCTGAAGATTCCCACCTTTCCCTTGGATATGAATGACTAGTCCATGGGACATAGAATACACCACTACCCTGTTCTCAAAAGAGAACATCTTGGTACATTACAAAGACATTCTGGTATGACAGTGTCCTGAATTCTTTCATTCCTCTTTGCCAGATTATGAGCAGAATAGACGCTGGCATATGTGTGTCTGTGAAGTTGAGTGTGTACATAACACCATATGGATGCACCCTACACTGTAAATTTTCAAAAATAATAAGTAATTTCTAGACAGGAATTCTGATGTAAGACTGGACACATTCCAATATATTTTTAGTTAGTATTTCCAAGTCAAAGCAAAGTGTACAAGACACACCATGATAAGTTTGTATCAACGGTTTTTTACTATCCAAACAACTTGATTTCTTCTAGTATTCATGTGTTATTTTTACGAGTTTTCATCAAATGATGGCATGCTTAAATATGATTTCAAGGTTGAGGCCTTGGACTTTATTCCTTACAAAGCTGTGTCAATTCGCATTTTGCTGTGCAGTACCTATACATCAATCAGGCACTCGGGTACATCTCTAAACAAAAACAGGATAACCTACTGTAACACAAAGTGCTAGAAATGGCTTACACAAAACACATACATACACTTCCTTTGCTTTTGCATTCCATCATTTTAATGCTTATTATTCTGATGTTGCACATTGGAATCACCTGTGGGACTTTAAATAAATATATATGCCCTGGACCTAACTCAAAACAATTAAAAGTTTCTGGGAGTGTGGCATTGGTCCTAAATAAAGAAAATCCACTTACTCTAAAATGCCACCATCTTTGAGAACCAGCATTCCATATTTGCCTTAAAATATTACTGTTACTTGAAATTATCTTTCCTTCTAGATCTAGTGTTTCAAATTTTAAATTATGTCCATAGCAATATACCATTACAGATTATTAAAGATTATTTATTCTACAATTAATATGTATCTGTGAATAGTGATCTAGAATGCGGGCTTCTCCGTTATCCATCAGTCCATCAGGACTCTTTATGAGACAAACCTTTTGCCTACCTATGGGTACCCCTTAATCTCAGTACTAGAAGTAGTTATTCTCTTGAGTAACAAAATTATTCCTACTGTATGTGTTATTATTTTTATCATATGTTGCAATTAATTATATTTACTTTTTTCCCACTTGCTACATAAAAAAAATAATAACCCCCCAAAATAAATACATAGTTCCCAACTTCTGATTTTCCAGGATCTCTCCAGTGTACACTTTAATATTAATTTCACATTATTTTTCTTCTTGTAATGATCAAGTCAGAAAGTGGAAAGGTTTTTTATAATTCTATTCTACTCTGCGTTCACTTGCATCATTCTCAATATTTATTGCTATATTTGTCAACACAGTATATATTCGTCTGATGACACAGGCCATTGCTGTTTAGTTTCCTTTGTGTATTTCTCCTCATCTTTGATCTCCACACATTGGAGTAATGCTTGGTTCAGTCTTTGGAACTTTCTGTTCTCTATTTGTACATATCATTGTGATCCCATCTAATTTCATGGTTTCAAATATATTTAATAACTATATACTGAAGAGTTCCCAAATAGTTCTCTTTCCTAAATATCAGACTTAGATATAAAATAGGTATTGCAAATTTAACATCAATAAACCTAACTCCTCTTCCTCTGCAAACATCTACTCCTCCCACATACATTCTCATCTCAGTGCATGTCTATTTCATCCTTCCATGTACTCAGACCAAAACTTTTTATTCGTACTTTACACCATGAATCCAATCTATCATCCAAACCCATTAACCCTAATATTTAATAACCACCTTGGATCATATTTTGGTTCCAAGTCACAATCTTCTCTCAGTTAGATTATCACAGCAGGTTCTTTACTAGGCTCCCTGTTTCTACTCTCGCTCTATCCCAGTGTCTATTCTTTATATCTTGCATTAAGTTTGTCCCTGTCAAGAAACACGTCAAATCAAGTCACTGCACTTAAAACCTTGTGAAGTCCTGTCGATAACCCTATAAATCACTATTACTCCCCTGACCTTATCTCCTACTACAACCCCTCACACTCTCCTTGGACCAAACTGGCATGTTACTGTTGCCCGAATGCCAGGTGCCCTCCTCTTTCAGGGACTTCCCACTTACTGATCCCTCTCACTGGAATACGTTTCTTCTGGATATCTGAATGGCTAACTTCCTCTTTTTTTTTGGTGGGGGGGGGGGGGTGTGGGTTCTCAGTGTCACTAAGAAGCACTGTATATTTAACTTTTTTTATTATTATTTTTTTACCATGAAAATAAGCTCCTTGAGGGTAAGAAATTTCGTCTGTTTTGTTCATGAATTTATCCCAAGTGCCTGGAAGAGTTTCTGACATGTACACTATTAAATTAATATCTGTTAAGTGAATGAGTAAATGAATTGGTCAAGTAATAGGCAACTAGAAATGACTAAATTAATTTGATCATAGTAATTTTATTTGGTATTCAAAGTCTTAGGGAAAGTTAAAAGGGATCTGAAAGTGATCAACTTTATTAAAGCAAGAAGAAGCCTAAAAATCAAAATCAAAGTTGATTAGACAAAGAAAATGTACTTAGTCCCAAAATAAATGAAAAAAATGTCCTAATTAACATGGAAGGTCAACTAAAATGAGAACTACATGCAATTTTTATTCAGTCTACAGACTTTAATCAACTTCAGAACTGTTATAAGCATATAAATTAGGTTATATTTAAACACATTAAAACTTCCTTTCTTAATGTAAAAAAAAAAAAAGACTTGTTTCTTGCTTAGTTTAACTCCCACAGAGTCAAGAATTATGCTTCAGATGTAATCTGTGGAAGCAGGATACGTTTTAGGATCTATAGCTTCACAAATCCCTATGGAAATCAAACAAATTAACTATATATATATACATATATATGTGTATATATAGTGAAAGTTGCACTTTAATAAATATGAATTAAAAGTTACTTTCATTTATTTATATATTACTTTCATTTATATATTTCATTTTATATATTAAGAATATTTTACATTTATGTACTACATAGTAAATATAATAAACACAAATAAAATGTAGGTTATATTCTGCCTCTCGATAAGACTGAGTAGTTCCTATTGAGCCAATCTCCTGAAAGATAACAACTATAAACTACAGAAGTTTTGGATATTTACCGCAGGATTAATGACAGAAAAAAGAAGTAAAGAAAACATATATATCTAATACTGTAGAAATATTTAAAAATGCATGCCACTTCTATATAATAAAGAATCTTTGTTAACCATCCCAAAATTATCTTGGAAGATGAGAAAATACCAATAATGTATTAAGTAACAAAAAAATGGGAAGAATTTTAAATGCTACATGGTCGTGATTTCATACATAAACATACATACTCGTTTACATATACAGAGATATACACACAAACACTCTATACACATAAATATAGACTCACTGGAGGGGCAATTACATGAAAACATTGATAATGGGTTTTTCTTGGTTATGAGATGTGCAAATTTTATGGTTTTCTGATTCATTTAAATTTTTGTACACTACACAAGCACTAGGTTTTAAAATCAGAAAAAAAATGAGCATGACAAAAATTGCCACTGAACATACAAATAAATAAGAAATCTTGAGAAAAATATCTTTCAAGAATCTGAAAACAAAGACTAGAATCCAAAATAATTACATTAATGTATAGGTAGAATCTCTCTTTTTCAAAGAAACCCAAAGAATTTCATGTGAAATATGCTATATATATAATTATAAATTATACATATATTTCTCTTTGGTGAAAATTTTACAGAGCAGCATTTTGTCATTTCCTGGTGTCATCTATTTTCTTTTTTAATGCTATTTTTTACCTATGACAATTATCTTCTACCTTTACATCCATTCTAGGATCATTGTTACACTAATGTAAAGTTCAAACAAGATTGGAAAATAACAGAATGAAATGATAATTTATTTGTTATGGCTAAAATCACCTTAGAGGATAAACTTAAGAGGTTATTTTTAGGTAAAAAAAAAAAAAGGAATAAAACATAGTTCTTAATTCTCGAACACTTGTCTCATCTCCTTCATATGTTTTTTTACTAGTCTGTTTAGTTTCTAACTAAAAACTCTACTCCATTCCCTTTGGAACTCTTGGTCAACTCCTATTTCTGCCATTTTATTTCCACAGACTCTAGTGTACCTGGTTCTTATACCTACTCTCTTTCTCCAGTTTGCCATTATTACCTACAGTTGTGGGACAGCATACTATGAGTCAATTAAGTGCTATACAATGCACTGCTATGAACCATATAATTCACTCTCTTTGAAGTATTGGCTAGTAAAACGACATGAAATAATTAAAGATACATGGTCAAATTCTTTACATAACCAGCATGATACATTTGTTACTTGTTGGGTTTATTACAATGCACTTTCACTGTTTTCAAACTATGTTCACACCATGTATGGTTTTGGTCTTTACAATGAACCTCTGGGAAAGAAAGGGCAACTATTAATGTCGTGATTTTCCCTTAAAAGAGAAGACCCATTTGTCCAAATCATGTGGACTTATGTCAAATCATAAGTGTTAGAACCTGGAGCCTGAGCTTTCAAAATAATAAGTTCTTACTAAAATAATGCTTCAATGACTTCCTTTTCTTCATAAGGTATTGGGTCTATCTCCCAAAAATACCAAAGCCTTTACAGGTTGTAGATCTTCTCAGACTCTTGAAAACTGCTGGGTGAGTCATCTGTTCCTCTTGAACACTCATCTAGATCAGGGAGAAAAAGCTTTGGAAATTCAGGGTATTCATTTCATAGAGTGACAAGGAAACTCCCTTCATATTTATTTTGTTGTTTAATAACATTTGCTGTCTTAATATTTTGTTTTTTAATGATGCTTCTGTGCTTGTGTAATTTGTTTGTTTTTACTTATGGCTTTACGTGGACTAATCAACAGTGACTTCCCGGAAATGAAGAATACAATGAAGTTCAAAGTAATACATCTCTAAGCTTTCCCAAGGACGATAGGTAAGTACAGGGGAGAAAAAGTAGGGAAGGACTTTCTAAATCCTGTCATCCTGGATGTAAACCCCTACAAATGGGACTTTAATCCCAACATCATGTGGCAAAAAGAACATTAAACAATGGGTTCACCTAATAACAGAAACAACCTACAATCATATCCTTGACAGGAAAAAAAAACTTCAGAGAAAAATGCCTTGAAAATAAAAGATTTTAAATCCTTTAAACTCTGGATATGACTAACTCTCTTTGAAGTAGTGAAGATGAAATTAAAAGCACACAGGAGAGAGTTTATACAGAGACGTCATCTTTGATTGTATCAGGACAAGATCTCAGACCAGGAGATGAGCAAAGTGGGAGTTTCATCCCCCATTATAAATTCAACCTTCCCCTGAGGACTGTGCTTTAGAGAGCAGTCCAATTTGGGACTCCAAAGGTTTCTGTGCTATTCTGGGTGACTTTCTGATATTCAGTGTCTTAGTATTTTCCTGGAAAATCAAATACATACCTATACAGAGATACATAAGAACACATACATATACAATATTACCATTTTAAAGGGCTCATCAACCCATAAAAATTCATTATTAGCACAATATGAAAATAGATATGTCAAAACGGAATTGAACTTATCCTTCTTTCATTCCTCAAGAGAGGGAACCAAGGCATAAGAAGAGCCAACATAATCTATTTTTTCATAAGAACAAAAACTCACAACTAGCAACCTAGACTTATCTCCAATTTCTGAAAAAAGGATATATATATATATATATATATATATATATATATATATATATATATATATATTTTTTTTTTTAACCATTTCTCAATGTTTCATGTCTTCTTCCTAGTCCATTATGACATTATAGGCTGCAGCTTCTTACAACATTAGGTAAAATCCAAAGGAAAATGAAGTATTTCATTTCTAAAATGTTAAAATAAAAATGATCACAAAGCAATTCAGGAAGCCAAATAGAAAAATAATTATGTAAAAACAGTCTTAAAAAGATGAGAATTTTTTTCAGATTAGTGTTTTGGATTTCTTTGGATACATACCTAGGAGTGGAATTGCTGGGTCATCAGATAGTTCCATTGTCTATTTTTTGAGGTACTTCCATACAGTTTTCCATAGTGACTGCACCTATGCTTATGGCAGCACTATTCACAATAGCCAAGATGTGGAAACAACAAAAATGCCCATCGACAGATGATTGGATAAAGAAAGTGTGGTACATTTATACAATAGAGTAATACTCAGCCATAAAAAAGAATGAAATCTTACTATTTGTAACAGCATGGTGGATCTTCAGAATATTACACTAAGTGAAATAAGTCTGACCGAGAAAGACAAATACCATACAATCTCACTTATATGTGGACTCTAAAGAACAGAATAAATGAGCAAACAAAACAGAAATAACCTCAGAGATATAGGACAGAAAAAAAAAAGATTGGTTGCTGGATGGGAGAGGGGAGGGGATGGGGAAGAAGGTGAAGAGATTAGAAAGCGCAACTTAGTAGACCCAATATAGTCATGGGGATATGAAATACAGAATGGGGAATATAATCAACAATGTTGTAAAGATCATGTAAGGTGCCAGATGGGCACTGGACTTATCAAGGGGATCACTTCATAGACTGTGTAGATGCCTGACCAGCGTGCTGTACAACTGGAGTTGAAGTAGAATAATACTGTATGTCAACTATAATTAAATAAATATATGTACATGTATATATATATATATATATATATATATATATATATATATATATAGTCACAGAATGTGGAGTATAGCATAATAAAGATAGTCAATGGTATTGTAACAGCTATATGAGATGTCATGGGGTAGTAGCTTGAGGGAGGGGGGTTATCACTTTGTGAGGTGCGTAAACGTCTAACTATTACATTGCTTTGTACACCTGAAACTAATAAAAAAGAGTTGAGAAATAATAAACCTTTTCCCAAATTATTTTCATGTCTTAAATATCCTATCTCTCTAAAGAATAATATTTTGAAAAGTTCAAGTTGATTTGCAGTACTTTCTGTGGAAATCATTTTCAGGTATCATTATGTGTCATAGTGCAAAGCACCTGCCTTCAGTGAACAATTATGTAGGAAAGGTAATTTTGTGAATTGGACATAAAATAATTCCTAATGAGTTGCTGAAAAATTGTAATGGGGAAATGCAATTTATTCCTTGCTAAGAAAGTAAGTGAAAGGAATCCAAATCAATTTCTTACAGATTAATGAGATTACTAACCAGCCATGGCACCTTGGGCCAGAAGGAAGGAGAAAAGTAATACTAAACATCAACTACGTTCTAGATATCACCAGATGCTGCACAGACATTATTTCCTTTCACTGATACAACAAAACTGAGAGAAAGAGAAATCTAATTATTCTCAATTTACTGATGAGAAAATGGAAGCTTAGAAAGTTATGTATTACAATCAAATTGCAAGCAATAGAACCTGGATTTGAATTCAGGTTACTGTGATTTCTGTGTCAGTTACCTACCTCAACAGAATTTTATTTGTATAATGAAAGGTTATACTAGAGGTCAGCTCTAAAGAGTCTTGCAGATTAATGAAAACTCATTTGGGTGATGCTAATGGTGCTATTTTGGTGCTACTACAGAAATGATTTATATGATATACTAAATTAGGGGCTTTTGTGTCAAAATACAAGGAAAATTCAGCACAAAGGAACACGTCTTTTATTATGGTACACTATTATTATTACAGTATAGTATTGTAGTATTACCAGGTATAGTCAAGAGTCCATAAAAAACAGACATTAAATATTTTAAAACAGCATAAAGAAAACCCATCTGAAAATTATAAAACATTTTTGTTGACCACTCATTTCTCTTTGTTCATTCCAGTCTAATGACACTTTGGGGTCTTAAGGTGTCTACTTACTAAAGACAGATACAGAGCATTTAAAATTCCAAATAACTTTTGGACTGCTGCCATTGGACTAGTGAAAAATTGCTCGGCCTGCATAAATGAGAGAGGAACATGAACTCTGCTCTATTTTTTAAAATGGGGTTCAGTACAAAGGGTTTATACAAACATTGTAAGTTGAGAAAAACCTGGACTTTATAATGAGGTATATGACATATAACAGCAATAGTCAGCTCTTCCCACTGCCTTATTGTGTTCCTTGATTTTAGTTTTGTATAAAAGAGAACAGAGGAAACAATCCCCTCCACCAAATTAAGGAGATTCTCTTTCTTGATTTCACTGGCAATCAATCTACCTGAGTAATCCAGTGGGGGGTTGGGAGGAATCAGAATCAGTATCTATCACATAAAACAAGGTTTTACTGTCACAGCTGTATTTTCAATAGCCAGCCAAACTGTGAGACATAACATGAAATATCATCTTTCAATACTGCTGAAGACTTCAGAAAAAGATAATTTGTTTCAGTAGCTACAAATTTAGAAGTATATTTATACCCTAATAGGTATACTCCTTAACAACAATTAAATCGAGAATTTCAAATTAATTTTTTTTATTTTTAAAATATTATTCTTTCTCATTAAATAACTTTCTCCTGACAACCAGTTTCTGTCAAATTTCTAATTGATATTTTCCATACACAGGTGTATCCTAAGAAATGTTTCCCTTGTTAACTTTTTTATCAACATAGTGATTTTTGGCTTGATACCCAACTTAGTAGAAATATCTCTCAATACAAAGACTTTTGGTCAATAATTTTTCGGAGAAAATATTTTTTATTTGTGGCTCAAAAACTCAATATAATATATAAATAAAACTGCATAGAAAGAGTTGTGAGTTATATTCATATACGATTCGTAAAACATCAGATTTGTGTACATATTTTGAAAGGCTCAAAGTGATTACAAATGATATGTGTTCAGGATATAATGAATACAAAGCAATGTATTCCATACAAAGCAACTTTGTAATAAATTTAATTATTTAGATCACATTGTTTGGATCAGAAAAAAATGCTTTAAGTTTACGCCACTTACTTTGAAAGTAGATTGTGTATGCTGTGTTTTAGTTACATTTTTACTATCTAGTTGGATGTTTTGTTTAAATTTAACACACTATAATATTTAAAATAATAGGAAATTGACACTTTGTTAGCATTTCACACAGGAATATGATTTTCAGAAAAAGACTTCTGACATTAAGTGGAAGATGCCTGTAAACTAAATGGTGACCTATTAAATAGGTGCCAGGGAAGAAAGAGTAATTTTGAATTAAAGGGGGGTGGGGAGGTGTATGATTGTTTCAGAATGTGGGAGAAACTTGGCAAAGACAAAACTTCAATGGATATAAGAAATTGTAACAAATTTGCAGAGAGAAATTTATTTATCTTGGAGTATAATCCCGCAAATAATAAGCCTTGAAAAGAAGCGATGAACTGTGTTAAAACTTGTCAAAGTTGGCTTGGTTTTAATACTCTTTGTTTTAAGTTTTTTAAAGCTTTTACTGCCAAATGTTACATTAATTTTAGACTGGAATTATGTTTTCCTTCTGTTAAAATAACAAATTGATCTTAGTAATTTCAATACCCTCTTAATAAGAGGTTGTAAAAATTATTCCTAACCTTTCTGTCTAATTTGAGCAGGGATTTTTTATCTCTTCAGAACAATTTTTTGTGCATTGAGTTACTTTTATTATGGTTTTGATTATTTAAAATACTAAATATAATTGCAGCTAATGTAATACAATTGCTATTATAATAAAATATTAATATTAGCAATATTAAAATATTGATATTATTCCTTGTTCAAGGGCATCAATGTTACTATCTTAGACAAGTGACTAACCAAAAGCAATAGTGCTTTTGATTCTGCCTATCTGATAAGACTCTAAATTTATAAAAATTAAAATTTCAAGAAGCCTTTTCTTATAAACTTCAGAATTTTCTGTAGGGCTGTGGACAACCACAACTTTTTTGTTTTTCCTCCACCTTATGACACCTTTATGAGACCAGGCAAACTAAAAATAATTAAGTTTTTATTTTTAACTAGCTCAACATTTATTGTAAGGGTTGCATCGTCAGAGCTTCAAATCAAAAAAGTTCAACCTTCTGTATATTAATGTTCTTCAGGTAAATGTTATTAAAATAAAATACGTGCCCAAGACAATACAAGGTACAGGAAGAACCTGAGATTTGTTAATACCCTCAATGTCCATATTGCCTTACCCTTATGGGAAACAATAACCAAATCTTTAAGAAAAAGTCAAGTTCAGTACCCAGACAAACTTTTCTCCTCTCAGATAGTTCTTATTACTGTAATAATCACAACAATTCAGTTTTATCAGCCAGCTGTGGCTGCATTCCTTCCATAGTTTACCTAAAGGGTCTCCTATAAGCCACAGGCTCTAGAAATTAGGTCCTTGTCTAATGGCCTCAGTAGAAAGGACTGGACCAGATACTTCTAACTATGATGACTTCAAAGACCAGTCTCATGTCTACAGATTTCACTGCTGATCAACTTACACATCAGCCAAAATGCACCAAGGCACAGAGTCAGAATTTCCAGGGCTGATACCTTCCGGAAACAGACTGTAATCCCAAAATTCAAGAGACCGCAAATTAGCTAAGTATAATAAAGAACAACGAGGGGGATCTAATTAGAATCATTTGTTTGGAAGACTATTGGTACATTTCCAATATTCCATTTTTCTGATTGGTATATGATAAAGCTCTTCATTTCTTGATCTCTAATCCATACTTTAATAGAACCTTCAATGATACCTTGTTTCCACTGACCCCTCAGAAATTCAAGACTACATTCTTTTTCTGTTCCAATACTTTTAATGGCAAAGTAGTTAACTAGAGAAGTACAAGAAGAATCTGCCCTTCTTTATACCAGAATGTAATTCAATAAATCAACCAGTGCAACCAAACTGTTTGTATTTTACGGAGCGTTATATTTAATTACTTTTACTGAAATGTAAGTGATAAGCCTTCCAAAGGGGCAAAGGCTATATTGCATATGTGGGCTAATGATGCCTACAAAACTCTCCCAGTAATCAGGTCTGCTCTTTGGTCACATGTGTAAATTCCCAGCTTTAGAGGAAGTTCAATTCCAGGCAGGCTAGGAATCTCAGCTGAGTTGAGAAAGGAGAAAGGAATCCAACCACATTTAAAGATACTTCAAGTGATACCTCCTGGAGATAAACAATTTGAGCATGTTTTCTAAGCTTCTGAATAAAAAGCAAGGAGATTTCAATTTTTAGAATGATAGAAGTTATTTTTTTAAAAATATTAGATTTCTAATAAAATCTCCAAACAAAAGTTTAATTTTCTGCCCTTACTAGTTGTTTAACACTGTGTGGCACTAGATATTTGGATTCTACTGCAAGGTTTATATTCATTAATAAATACGTCTTGCTGTACTTGTGTAAATGAAGCAGACCAAAACAACATGAAACCATCTTTTTTGATTGTTTTCAACAAGAATTATCCTTGGAAATTATTTATGATCATAACGGGGAACTGTTAAAGGGGGAAAAGTTAGAAACTTGGAACTAGGCAAAAGAATAACTGAATATCCTTTACCCAAGGATTAGCTAATTCTTTAAGAGTATGTATTTTTGAGTACCTTTTTATTGTTGATTAACATTTTTTATAAATCTGAGAAGATGTTAATTAAAAAAAACGTATGGCAATACAAATGATACTTACATAATAATAATAATGCAAATAAATTATGTCCAGTAGAGAACCAAATGACTTCTGTCTGTTAGTAATCTCCAAGGTTTTCATTTAATTGCCATTAAACTATTTAGTATAAAATGAGGAATCGTATTCCAATATTCTTCCTTTCAATGACTATAAACACTTCCCCACTTCCCTTGTTCCTATAATCTTTTGAACCAGTCTTATCATCTTACCAGTTGCCCTCAATAATGAATTAAACATACCTTTAGCATGTGTCCATATATATATATATATATATATATATATATATATATATATATATATATATATATATAAAACACTTGGCTCATTTTCAGGTTTTGAGGTTTTTTATAAAGTATAATACCTTATTTCTTCTGTGATAAAACTCAGGAGGAAAACAAGAGAGGATACAAAAATTCTCAAGAGTAACAATTGCAGGTTAGAAAGCTAAAATAAATGTATTAAGGACAGGAAGATTTCCTACTTGTCAAGTTACACATGTAGTAAATGCTTTGAAATCAAGAAAAAACTGACACTAGGCTGACAATACATTCGGCAATTCAGTGCCACTCTAAAAATGCTTTATTTGTCTACTCTTCCAACTATCACAGCTTCTATATTCTAGCCACAGATCTATGCTGCCATATATGCATCAAATAGTTCTACAGCAGGCACTGTTGTTTACCAACCCAATATCCACTGCATCCTTATTCCAGTAAATCTGGTTGGTCATGTGTACCCAGGAAAGCCTCAACCTCGGCTCCAACTGGGGGAGGAGAGTGAGCCTGGAAGTATAAGCCAACCATGTCTTATTCTCCCTATCACAGATGGTTTTAGTAATGGATACATGACATAATTTTGGCCGATTATGCAAAAAGTCTGCTGATGGGCACCTCAGGAAAGTTCTTTAGGTTTATTTAAAAAAACAAAAACAAAAACACAGTTATAATGAAGAGACAACCTGTTTTTCTTCGTGTCTTTATTTAATATCTAAAATACCTGCAGATCTTAAACCCATGAGAGGACTTAGTGTGACGTAAAAAGATAACCTTTCTGAATGGAGGAGCATAGAGACAGAAGAACCTGGGTCCTGGAGGACATCACTGAGCCACTTAATTAGCCAATCCTGGACCTCTTGTTATGTGAAAGCAGCTCTCCTTGTGGTTTAAAGACATTTTGAATTGGGCTTCCCATTACTTTTGCTGGAGAAAACATGACATACAACTTTTTCCACATTTCCAAGTCAGCCCTGAAGCTTTTTTCTGCTGCCTCTGAAGAAGGATCTCAACTGACACTTGCTTATATGGCATTCAAAAATCAGATCTTTCTCCTGTATCTCTACACACTTGGATTCCTAGCCTTGACTTTCCCAAGATACGAAACCACTGGCAATTGACTTAACCTCTCTAAACCTCAGTTCCCTCATCTAACAGAATGAGGTTAATACATACCTTAAAGGGCTTTTACAAAAATTAAGCTAAATGACATATTTAAAAAATACCTGGGATTAGATATAAATGGTCAGAAAAGCATTTTTTTAAAAATATCCTATAAGTCTAACCTGGCTAGGATAAAAATCGCACACTCAAAATATAAGTTTTGAATGACCAAATTTGCCACTTCCCTTTCCCATTTAATTCGCCAACTATTTAAAAACTGGTGGGAAGGGAGGAGGTACAGAAACACATAATCAACTTGATGAAATTTGTCCTGTTTAATTTTATTCTTATAAACTACAAGAAGCAAGTCAGCATACCTTTTTAATCTATGTCCCTAGGTGAAGATTTTATCTATGTTGCTGCTGGCATTTCTAAGTTGTTATGTGCTCTAAATACATAAAACATTCACTTTGGGTTGGAAAACATTTCTCAATCAAGAATTTCCTCTTTTGGGTGGGTTAAGAGTCCTGTACAACATACAATACTCTCAGCAGAAATTAGATCTGATAACTGACATTCTTTCAGTATTTTAAAAGCATTTTTTAATGTAATGATAATTAAATATATAAGCAGACTCTATATTTTTCACATTAACTATATGAAATAATTAACATCACAAAGTTTTACATAATTCCTAATTTAACCACTCGCCTTTAACTGCTTTCTTGTACATTTTATTTCTTAGCTTATTCTTGCATTTTAAAGATAATAAGCTTTTAAACTGTGAATGTCTAAAAGAGCTGTTTAGCCATCATGAAGCAAGTTTATTTTTGGAGAGGAAACTTGTAAGGTCATAACTGTACTTTTCCCCTGCATTCCCCACAAGGAAAAGTAATTTAGTTTCTTTGGACTATATATTGATTTTAATGTAAACATTAAAGGTGACTGTATAGGCTTTGAAATTACTCTGTATTCTTATCCTCAATTCATTTAGGAGGTTGGAAGTTCTCTACAACTGGCATCAATATTATTATTTTTTTCTTTTTTTAATACGAGGCTGTTTTTCCCCTGAGATATATTGGGACATATCTAACTTAGATGCATTATGTACCTAAAATACCAGGAAAATACTCCTGTCTCAGCATGCCGTTTCTGTCCACTGTAATTTAGACATTCTTCATGCTGCATTTATGTCCACAAGGGTAATAACCCTTACATTAAAAACCAGCCTTCGTGAAGTGGCTCACCTTTCACGGGGTCCATTACAGCCTTTCACTCTGTGACCCTTCACTGCCTCCAGCTCCCACTGTTTTTAATCAGCAACTCAAATGTGGTAAACTATCTTCTCTGTGCTGAGGGCAAAATCACCAACAGACACATGATAATATGGTTTGGAAGAACACATTGAAATAAGCCCGTAATTCTAGTCCTAAAACACCGCACTGCAAACAAAGTCTTAAAATTATTTTCAAACCCTAAACTTAGTCAGAGTCCTTTAGTCCATGAATTTTTCTACCACACATGCTCTAAGGAGAGAACAGATAATATATGTGTTTCTAAAGGTTTGCTTAGGCAGACACGCAGCAAGTGTTCATCAAATAACCAAAAATAGAAGACAGGTAAATCAAAGAAAGGACAAGTATTTCCCAGGGGGGTGAGGATATCATGGAGGAAACCCTGACATGCAGAAGCAATTCCAAACAACAGCAAGACTCAGATTCCATTCCATGTGAAGCTTAAGAGACAGTCATTTAAAGCTTTTAAATTTTGAAAAGAAATAGAATTTCCTATGAAGCAGTAGAAAATCATTGTGAATTGAATGTAACATACAGCTGGTTATGTAGTGGATTTAAATGTCCATCACCACGTCAAGGAAAAAGCAGGATGATACGTGTCAAGAGTAATTCCGACATCTCAAACGGACAGACGTAAGCTCAAATCCCATTCTTGGGTAGGCTTGAAGGAAGTTGCTCACTCTGTTTGTCTCTGAAATGTCACTAATTTTGTAGGTTTCATGTGAGGATTGAAAAATATATATCATGTCCCTGGTATAGTAAAACTCAGTAAATGAGCCACGTAAGTCATAGCTAATCGTAGCAAGTGCCTTAATCTCAGAGACGTTTGTCTAAAAGTGTTGAGTGTTCACCAAAACATTATTTTCAAACTGTCCCTTGGAGTCTTACATCTCTAGATGTTTAACAGCTGTGTTAATGAACTGATGTTAAGCTATTATCTTATTCTTCCCCCCTCTCTCCTCCTTGTCTCACTTTGCTATCCTCCACTAACACCCATCTCTCAGTTGTCCTTAGGACAACTGCACAGGTTCACACTTATACTCTCTGACCATATTCAGACAATAATAACTGGATGACAAAAAGGAAATAAACCACTATTTTGGCCTGATTTGCTCTGTCTTCTAACACAAACAAAACTAGGCATAACACTGCATTGCAACTCAGTATCTCTTTACCAACACTATATGCACATAACTTTATTCTACCACTTTCTGCCATGGTTGCCTCTGGTAGATTTTCTGTGAAATAATTATATTAGTTCAGATGTGTAAGATCTTGGCAGCTATGACCTTGTAGAAACCTGTTTTATATTGTCAATAATACGGTGATGGAAATATTATACAAAGTGATCCACTCATTTTAATGAGTAATTAAGGTTCCCAGAGAGATTGACTATGGGTAAGAAATGGTAAGTTAGCAGAAAAACTCCCTTGAAATGTCCCCTCAGGGGTATTAAAATGTGATACACTGCACATATAATATTGTTTAATACATTATGACTAAGTCTTCTCTTATAAAACTAGGACACCAGTATCATTACTTAGAAAACTTAGCTAAAATAGCATAACCTATAAAAAGTATTATATGAATCACGTGGACAACAATGTTTTATTTGACTTTCAGTATATCACAGTATCAGAAGAAATCCAGGCACAAAATCATGTGACTCATGTACAGTCCCCATTGAATACATAAACACATTTAGTCTCTCCAAATAAATATTTGAAGAAGGCAAGCCTATTTTAACAACCTGGCTAATAACTCATGTTTAAACTCTGAGAAGAAGAAAAAAATAAATAAATAAGAGTCTTAGTTCTAAAAGTAACATTTTAAAATAAAGGAAGATTTCTTAACCTGTTAAAAAGTAAAAGCAGTTATAATTACAGTAGAACATAAATGTATTGAGCTATCAATCATAATCCCTACTCTCAGATCTAGGACAGAACATATGATAAGTGGTCAAATGAATTTGTTTCATGAGGTCATAAGTATAAAAGAATGTCTGACAAACAAGGTCATAAACACATGTATTTGAGATAAAAAACAATTTCTAGTTCTATGCAACATCTCTCTTTCTCTGTGGCTTTGTTTGTTTATATACCAGACTTCTGAGAAGACTGAATTAATTTGATGAGAGAGAGAGAGAGAGAGAGAGAGAGAGAGAGAGAGAGAGAGAGAGAGAGAGAGAGACTAAAAAGGAGTTCATTCCTGGTAGTATAAATAACATTTAAAATTATGTCCAAAATAAATAGGTGAAATCATTTATGAGGCAAAAGCTAAATATTAATAATTATATGATGGTGTTCTAATTATATTAAAATATAAACTGAATATAATGCTTGGGGAACAGGGTATTTTTGTTCAATTATCTAGGAAAGAGAAAGAAAATGATATTTTGGTTTAACCCCTAACCAAAATATGTTAGACCTCATTACATAAGTTGACATTTTTACCTAAGTAAAATAGTGTCTTAGGAAATCAGAGATGAAAAATATGGTTTGTGCTCATAAGGACCTGATAGTTTAGTGAAAAGAAGGGCATAAATGATATTATAATAGCTACAATTGAAATACGTACAAAGTACACTGCGGAGCATATTTGGATATGAGGATAGAAGAAATATATATATGAGCTCCAAGCCAATCAGGAAAATCTTCCCAAACAAGATGAAATTTAACTAGACATAGTAAAAATGGGTAAGTTTGGTGGGTGGATAAGTGGGCAGACAACTGTCTATGCCGAGGGAGGAGAACATACAAAAACCCAGAGATGTCAAAAAATACAGTATCTTTGAGTGGGAGGAAGGGGCCCAAGTTGGTGGGGAAAAGAGTTTGAGTCCATTTGAGGTCTCCTATTACATATCTTGTATTCTAATCCATAACTTTTTAAATTATTAGTTTAGTTCCCATAGCATCCCTGTAAGCACTGGCTTTATTCCACTTTAGTTTTTGTCAATTTTTATAAACAGATAAGATACACATAGAAAAGTACACAACTCACAAATGTATAGCTCAGTTTGAGCATACATGTGCAAATACAACCCAGATCAAAAAATAGAATACTGTTAACATCCAGAAGCTACCTTCACCTTCTAAGCACTAACCATCTGCCACCGACAGCCCTTTCTGCAGATAAACAATAGCCTGATTTCTAATACCTATTAGTTTTGCCTCTTTTTGAAATTCATATAAATGAAATACAGTACATATCCTTTTGTCTAGTTTCTTTAAAATTATGTTTGTGAAATTCACCCATATTATATACAGTAATAGTTTGTTCACTTACAATATATTCCATTATATGCATATATCACTATTTATTTATCCATTGCACTATTGATAGACATTTGAATTGTTTCCCATTTGAGACTTATGAATATTGGTGCTGTAAACATTCTTGTACCTATAGTTTGTAGAACACGTGTACTCATTTCTGCTGGGTTTATACTAGAGAATGGGTTTGCTGGGTCATTAATTTGAACAAAGTGGTTGTGCAGATTTAGACTCAGACCAGTAGTAGATGAGAGCTTCACTTGCTCCGTACTCTCAGCCACACTTGAAATTTTGATCTTCATCTGCTTAGTGTGTAGTCATTTCTCGTTGTGGTTTTAATTTGCATGTCCTTGATGACTGAGTTGAGTATATGCTCACATTTTCATATGTTTTTTGGCTATTAGGATATACTCATTGTTTTGCATGCTATTTTAAACATACTTAGCAGGCCTTTCAGCCACCATCATTTGTCACTTGACAAAGATAAGTGTGTGGGGGGGGGGGGGGTAGGAACTGCTGAAGAACAGTCAATGGCATTATGTCTTCAAACGAGGACAAATAGTTTTTTTGTTTCTCTATTCTTTTCTTCTACTCATCTTCATTGTTCTTTTATTCTAATCTATTTATTGACTCTGCCTTTCTTCTTTATTTTTCCAGTCCAAAAAAGTCAATAAAACGAAGTCAATTAACAATGCCCAAGTACTTTATAGAGTTCAGTAATTCAACAACAAGTTGCATTAGAGACCCTGCCTTCTTACTTTAGGATTGTCACATATTTGAGGTTTATTTTTGTTCATAAATGAGAAAAGTAAGCATGTCTGACAATTTATTTGAAGACAAATGGATCACTCATTAAATTTTAATAGGATAAATCTAAATGTCTCTTTTCCAGTTTATGAATAGATAATAGTCAGTGAGCATTTTAAAGGAATATCAGAAGGAAAATGGGGGGAAAAACAGTATATGTTTTGTAAAAAGATACCAGTAAAGAAGAATATACACGTGGGTGCTTTCTTTCACCATCAATGAGGACTAAACACAAGTTACATTTGGCAAAAATAAAGTAGCCATGACCTTTTTCCCTCCTCTGCATGATTAATTACTTAATGTTCTATTAATTGGAAGATGTGACTGAATTTCAAACACTTTCATTTTCTGTGCATATCATCCAGCACTGTAACCACCGATTAAGCTGTTCATCAAAGGTGAGCCAACAAGGTCATCTGAGCAACATCTCTTCAGCTACTCATTATCCATCTTCAATGGTAATTAACATCGCAACATTTCCATAAATCAACATCTTTCTGATTATTCTTTGATGATAAACAGTCAAAATGTGTGCATTCCAGCCCACCCCTTTTAATTTTATATAAAATGTTCGTTCTAAATATACCACAGAAAAAACTCAGGTGAAATATTACAAGAATTTCTTCAATTAACATGTACCAGAAAAATAAGGTTATGTAACTTTGAAAAAAAGATACAAACTGATACACAAAACTCAATGAGTCTGCTGACAACACAGGGGTCAAAAACATAAGAAGCAAAGGGTATCAGCCACCCAGTACCAACTTATTCCTCTGGCAAGAAAATTATGGCTCAGTTCAGCTTCACAAATAACCATTTGCCTACTCAGCCAAGGAAAAGTGACAATTTTAAATAGAAAGCAGATTTACTTCACCCTACTCTCAAAGAACACATCACCAGGCAGACCAATTTTAAAAAGCTTTCCAAGGGATATATTTAGTATATTAATTTATAAATCATACCTTGGAAATGTAACATTTAGGTTACGTTGACTTTGTATACTTGTGGTGTTCTTTACTGTTGATACTTTTACTTTTTTTATATATATCATATTATTTAGCAACTTCAGGGTTGTATTGATAAAGATTATTTTTAAATAATCATAATAAAAATACTGAAAATATGTTTTAAAACTAAAATTATTAGTAATAGTCAATCAGCCCATGAATCATGTATGAGTATGTATTACAATAGATAATTGTATATTATATAGTATACTAATATAGTACATTGTTAATTATTATATTGTATTGTGGAGGTCCAGAAAAAAATCACCCCCAAGATGTGCCTCTGAGGTACGCAGATGGTTTTAAGCTAAAGGCAACTCTATCCTCTTTTGACGAATCTATAGGGCAAGAGAAACTTCTATTTACTAAGAATCTGCTGTTCTTATAATCCTTCAATGAATGACCCTTTGAAGGCCCCAAGGCACCTTACCTCAGCCCTAGCTCAGGATGGTTTATATATCCATGTTCCTTTCTATTTCTAAACCTTTCCCTGCATGTGGAGTCTCTGATTTTCTCATGCATGTGGGATTCCCGTACATATGTAAATATTAAATTTGGTTATTTTGTCTTGCTAATCTGTCTGGTGTCTATTTAATTATTACAACAGCCAGAAGAAACTTGAGGGTAAATTTATTCCTCCCCCCGGAGTATATTATATACACATGACTGTATATAATGCATAATTTATACCACACTTGTTTATTTCTAAATACTGGAAGGAAAACAGTTTTCTCCTTTAGTCCATTATTTTAAAATTCCTGTTTGCATTTTGAATTTGTGTGACTAACAAGCATTGTTAAATATATACACACAGGACTTGGAATTAGTTGCAAATTAACATGTAGAACTGAAGGCACAAATATTAGTCTGACAGTATATAAAATGATACATACATATTGATATCCTGTGTTAGTTAAGAGAAAAACAATTCAAACTGGCTTCAGGAATAAGGAAATATTTAATTTCACAAAATCAAAAACAAAGGATTTAACAAGGTCAGGGTAAAGAATACACAGGACTCAGCCCTATTTTTCCACCATTCACTCAGTAAAGACCTTCTCTCTTTGAGAATCTGATTACCAGGCCACCTTTCTTCAGAGCCATGGGCATGCTCCTGATCACAGTGACAGTGAGATAAGCTTTCTCCCCACGATGGAGTAAAAGTCCTTCCCTTCAGTCGGACTGGATCAAACCTGTACAGGTACTAAGTGACCTGATCTCACATTTTAGATTATTTTGAAAAGATTTTGTTTCTTCTTCACGTTATTTATTATTTTTTTTAATTTACTGGTTTTATTTCCATTTGTTTTTTTTTATAAAATATGAGGAGGAAAGAAAAGAAAAACACACTAATATTTTTCCAAAGTCAGAGACAACAAAGATATAATGAGCACCCTTGAAGAACAATAGGATTAAAGAAAGTTATGAAGGGAAAAGCAAGGAATATATTAAGGCTCTCATAAGATGTGGTGGAGTAGCTTGACCATAGTAGTTTATTGTTAACAAAGTATTGTGTTAACCTAAACTAAGAAAATGGTACCTATTCCAAAGTGACTCCGCCAACAGGGAGTACATAGAATGGGTCTCACCTTGAGGCATCTCAGGAGGCAGGTAATGAGGTTCTTGAGCACTAACATGGACCCACTCAAAGTCATCATACAGATCTTGGTGGTAGTCACAGGCCCCAGGACCGTCATCAAAAGTGCAGCCACCTAGAGGGGAAGAGAAGAACTGCCATTACATTCTAAACGGGCAATGGAGCATGTGTTGGAGAAGGAAAGGGTAAACTGAAATATGTAATGTGGTACTCATAACTTTAATAATAAATGGCCCTCCTTTTTATCACTATTCTTGCTAAATTTTCACATGAAATTAAATTTCTATCAGTAGTTTCTGTGTGAATAAGAAACCGGTTGGAGCCTCAGAAGGAAGACTGAGGCAGATTTTAACATATTAAAAATAATAGGGGATACATGCATAGTGAGGCTTTCCTGATATTTACAAACCACACAATCTAAATAGTTTTTAACAACTTTAGAAGAGATAGAAAGAGGAAAAAAAAGAGTGAAAACGGTCTTCTTCCATAATGCAAGTTCAAAAAGGTGAAGTTAATATTTAAGTCTTATCAAGTTCCTTGGTTTAAAAGAACACTTTCAAATCTACTCATAATAGCAAATAAAACAAATATAGCTTTACAGGGTCTAAAGTGTTTGAGGTCAGTAACACACTCTTCAATACTTTATTTAGATTACTTTCATACACAATTATGACTTAATAGGAGGGGGAAAACTGAAGCATAAAACTGATCAGATTAGACTATAATCACTCTCACCACTTCCACTTTATTTAATAACCTCTTTAAAAAAAAAGTGGTGGTAGCCTTTCCCCTTTACATCAGTCATTTTTCCTGGCTTTATTTTCAGGGGGAATTTTACGGCAGAGGTAGAAAATTACTTTTGTTTCTCAGCCTACATATATGCAGGCACGCACAACTCAACATATTTAGTTTATTCAAATCATGGAAATAAGAAATAGCCTTTATTTCTAATCTTGATAGAAAATGGATTACAACTAACGAAAATCCAGCAGCGGATTTAATGAGAAAAACCAATACCCTGTCTCCTTTCAAGTAGCTTATTTGTTTAGTTTCCACGGGGAATCTTTGTAAAGAAACTCAGTGAATTCTGTGACCAAACAGCAGGCTAGGGGGTGGTAAACTTCAGTCATATAAATTCTTCTCTGTAAACAAGGAATTCATTTTCCTCATCAAAAGTCTGTCAATTTGAATACGGAAAAAAAAAAAGTTATATTCCTCACCAATGACAGAAAGCAGATAGCATCACAGGCGAAGGAGAGGTCAGAGATGTCTAGATAACACCATAGCCTTAATAACCCTTTTCAAAAGCAGAATATGTAGGTGGGTATTCTTGAATCACTCATATGAGTACATAAATCCTTTAAAATCACCAAACTTCAGCAGCTTGAAAGCTTAATACTCTCCTTTTAAAAATGCCTAAAATAGCCTCTCTATCAATGCTCTCATAAAAAAATGATGTATTTTTAATTTAAAATTTATCAATGAAAAGGGGTTGCTAGGAAATGGATCTCACATAGCAAGGGAAACATTTTTCTCAAAATATAATTTGCAATAAACCCTAAAATGACTTACTGCTTTGCAACACATGCCTTCAGGGCCTCCAGTTGCCCTTTATAATAGTGTGAGTGCCCTCAGTATATAAATTTAAACTACCAGTGGAATCTACATTGGCTCATTTGGAAGACAAATGGCCTTAATTGTTGTCCTTCAGAGCCATTGTTAATTTTAGACTCCAAGCTTCTGATTAGCAATAACAACTTGTAGTAGTTTTATGAAATAAGTGGGTCAGCCCCTACTCTTTGTGGCACATCACTGCCCTGTCAGTCAAGAGTCTTGGGAATAGTTCTTGGTCCACTTGACTTGAGTGTGAAGAACATTTTTAAAGGTGATTTTTAATTTTATAGTTTAAAATAAATTCTAATCTGAGAGAAACCATATATCCATTTACCACATATACAGCATAGCATATCAATAAATCTTTGGTAAAAGGTTTTCAAAAATCTTTTAGTATTTTGTATTTCAAGGTTAAGGACTAATAATCTTCTGTACTAATGTTCTTGAGTTCAAGACATCTTTATATACAGTATTATAATCTATTTTAAAGAGAAGTATCTTAGCAAGTTTCTAATTCATACATAAAAACATACCTCATGAATATAAAGTTTCACTGAGTTAGATGGAAGAACAAAAGGACACAATACTGAAATGATGTTCTAGAAATTTAGTTAGCAGAGGGGATGAAAAATGAGCAACGAAACATCTTACATTTTCAGTGTTGTATTTGATACAGGTGATAAGACTACAGCGAGTAGCTGCAAATCATGTCAGAAAAATGGTGACAGCAAGCTTCTGGACTCCTGGAGGAAAATTACTTCTGAAGTGCCATTTCACAGATTGCTAATTCCTCTATGCCAACCAATCAGCTAAGGGACACATCTATCACTGCAATGGTCTGCCTCCACTGGCGCAAGCCACTTAGGAGGCTTTGCAAGCTATTTACCTAACAATAAAAAAAATCAGGCTAATTTGGACTTGCCAGAATTTTTGTCCACTCCTGAGCTGCTCACTGAAAGGACTGGTACTAAGAAATAGTAGGTGCCCCTTCCCCAAAAAAGTATTCTAACCCCAAAACTAAACATCTAGCATTTAGAGAGATTCTTTTTTTCTTCTAATTTTTTTTATTTATTTATTTTTTTAAGTGTGTTTTCCACGACCCATCAGCTCCAAGTCAAGTAGTTGTTTCAGTCTAGTTGTGGAGGGCGCAGCTCACAGTGGCCCATGTGGGGATCGAACCGGCAAGCCTGATCTTAAGAGCACCGCGCTCTAAACACCTGAGCTAACCGCCTGCCCCTGGAGAGATTCTTGAGTGCTTGCTTACTTAAACACCTGGTGGTATGAGTGAGTAAGGAAATAGAGACCCTTTCTGTAGAATCATGAAAGAATGAATAATAAACTCAAGTCCTTTCTGCAGTCAAGCATTTCAATAAAATTCAGGGTCAGGTTGACTGAGAACAAAGTTGAGCTGCAGAAAAATACAGGGTCAGTAGGTCCCTAGACAGCTCTGAACATTTTGTGAAGGAGTCTTTTAAAAGATATTGTACTAGGATCTTGCACATTCTCCCCTCCTAGACACCTATGCTGTCTTAATTTTTCGACTGAGGATAATAGCAAGAAACATACAGAATCATCTTCCACGGTTCTTTGTTGTTTATAAAAAAACAAACTTAATTTAGCTAAAGATACAGATTATTTTTTCTTGAATTGTTTGGAATATACAGAGTTTTAAAAAGAACAAAGTGTTGGGCAAAATATGTTGGCAAACATAATACCCTTAGCACAGTTGATTTATGACCCTCAAAAATGAACAAATTCATCTTTCCCAATTGTGAATTAAGCTGTGATACACAGATTTGCGTGTAAGTGATCAACAACTTTGGAGTGTTCTTTCTTCCATTAAAGACACAAAGAAAGACTAACACATGTCACAACAGGACACATGCAATACTGAAATAAACTAACTTTGAATAGGCTATCTTTATCGAGGCTAATCAGAAACCATAATATAAGTTTACTGGTATAATCCCCAAAACCCATTACAAAGAAGCCAATGCATATCTCTCTCTCTCTCTCTCTCTCTCTCTCTCTCTCTCTCTCTCTCTCTCTCTTTCTCTCTCTCTCTCTCTGTCTCTCACACACACACACACACACACACACACACACACAAAATCAAAAGAACAACAACAAAAAAAAGTATTACTGTTCAAAAGAACAAAAAAGGAGTTTACTACTGAATATCTTAAATGTGATTTCATTTATAATCTGAGTTAATATAATCGATTCCCAGAAAAGCAGACTACTGGAAAAAGTGTAAAAATTGATGCTTTTAAACAAAGTTCATATATCATCTGAAATCTACTGGGATATCCATATATATATTTTTTTCCTATCAATTTTACACTTCTGGGAATACTGAAGGTACAAAATAAGAATTGACATATTGTGATCAATGTTTATGAAGTTTTACATCAGCTCTAAGGATAAGCAACACTTTTTCTCAATTTAATTTTTTTTTCTCAAAAAAAAAAAAAAATCCAGTATTGAAATTCAAATAGGAAAAAATACCCAAGTAGATGCAAAGAACAAATACCTTCAAGGTCATAAGTATGAGTCACTGGTCATAATACATCACTTTGGTTCAATAGCAAAGAGGATCTACTGAAGAAAAATAAGAAAATGTATGATAAGAATTCCTTAAAAGATAATCATTTCAGGTCCAGAAAAAAATCCTTTGCCCTGCTTGTAGTTAATTAGTATGTGAAAGTAATATTTGAGCTTAGCTCGTTCATAAAGAACAGGAATTGGAAACACATTTGTGGAAGACTGAACCTATAATTATTGATAGATACAAATGTATCTTAATGATGAGAGAAGAACTCATTTCAAACACACCCATAAATTATCTAACTGTTCATTCCTAGAGTTCCATTTCCAGCCAAGAATATATGTTTAATATATATAATCCAAGATTATGTAGCTTGTAAGATTTCTATCGAAAATGTCTATGATTCAAAGGAAATGCTTTACTCCAACTGACTGAATAGTCTTCCTTTAATAAGACAGAATTAACCAGAATGGAAGATGTCCAATTTCACTTGCATCTTTGCAGAGACACAATATTAAATCTCCTAAACTTCAATTAATAAGACAAGAAATTTTAAGGAACTGGCACACACCACCACTTAGGGGGTAGAAGAGAGACTCTTTCTAGACGCAGCATGGAACAATGGCAAAGTACATACATAGCTTTGCTATTTTATTGCTTTGAGCTCCAAGGTAATAATAGCTACATATAGAAGTATGAGGATTAGTGATAATACTTGTAAAGCCTCTAACACTCACCAAGTTTGTTTATAAAAGCACTCTTCCTTTTTATCATGTTCCATTCTTTAGTTCATTCTGTATATGTGCTATATACACATGTACCTTCTATACATATTTAACAGCTAAATGAGAAAGAAACTTGTGGTTTCCATATAATTTACCCAGAAAGACTAAATAGAATTTCCAAAAAGGCATAAAGGGAAGATTACCATCTTTTCCATAACCAGTTTTCCCTGAACACTCATCAGATATTCTTTCAGTTAGGAAACACCTTCCTTAAATCAGAGGTCAGCAAACTTTATCTACAGAAAGCCAGTTAATAAATATTTTAGGTGTTATAGACCATACCATTTCTGATGCAACTACATAATTGTGTCATTGTAACAAGAAAGAAGCCACAGAGAATAGGTATCTAACAAAAGGGTGTGTCTGTATTCAAATTAAACATATTTACAAACACAGGTGGCAGGCTGGTTTTGGCCAGTGGGCCATAGTTCACCAACCCCCGACTTAGATCACAATGATCTTAAGGATTCTGCAATTCATAGGTAATACAGTCTAGTTAAAAGCTTACAAACAAGGATCTTTGATGTCTACATCACTTCTGCATTACTCAATTTTCTTTCCTATACATCAACATGAGTAGTACTGGGCCACAGCCAGGAAATTGAACTAGAAATGGACTCTGAATGACAGTACTACATCTGAAACCAAATCAAATTGTCTGGCTGGGCAGAGGTATAAATCAAAAGTGAGAATACGAGAGAGCTAAAGACATTTTTAAGATCCTTTAGTCTGGGCTTTGAACTTTGAAGACCACAAAGGGTGATATATTTAACATTGTGACCCAGCATGTACATGCATCCGTGCATGCAAATATTTATATACAGTAGTGTAAACACACAAATACATTAATTCACTCACACTGGAAGAGGTCACTGAGGGGAATTGACCACCAGTTGACCCACAAGCTGGACCCAGGCAATTGGATCCCCTCCCATGACCTTGGAATGTACTTTCCACCCACTGACATAGCCTTGAGAGAGAAATGTGTTCTTGAGATCATCTGGATGTTATTTGTGACTGAACCCTGTTAAGGCCTCTATATAAACTTTTAAGAATCTAGTGGGCGGGTGCGGAGATCTATTTGTCTTGCAACCACCCCTGATAAGCCTCATAAGTTCCCTTGCTTATTAAACCTGTCACCTACCAATCTGGAGTGGTCTACCTCTTTCTTAGCTCTTTCCTTGCCCTCCATATAAAGAGGCCAGTTTCAAATTTGACCCAGGAAACTCCCACGATTGTGAACCATCAATTCAATCATTTATTATTTTCTACAATGGGTCACTAGTCCAGTGCTCTTTCTATAACTGGAATAAAATGAAGAATTAGTTGTGTGCATCAGAGAAGTAGAAGATTATGATGATGATGATGATGATGATGATGATGATGATGATGATGATGATCAGGTCAGCATCCTCCGCCTCAAAGAAATACAAGCAGATGTTCATCATGGGAGGGAACCCAGAAGACAGGTGTGAGCAATCCAAGTCTCTGTACCTAATTTTCAGGCCTCAGGCACAAGTTGAAGTCTAAATCTAGGCCCATGAGACCTGGTCAGCCCTGATGGTATTTATACGTGACTTCATCCAACCTCATTATGGAGCTAATGGATGATTACATGCCAAACAGCCATAGAAATGACTTCACAGATGAAAAGAGGTTTATTAAAATATACAAGGAACTATGAAAAGTACCTCATACTAGAAAAAAATAAAAATTGCTCAAGGCCACAGAGCAAGAAAGTACCCGAGCCAGGATCTGAACCAGGCACAAGGGTTCTTTACTCTGAACCACTACACTAAACAGCTCCACAAAATCCGACATTTTCAGAATCATCCAGTACAGCTCCCTCCAACGGGCATTACCTCAAACTATTACTGAACACAAAGAACATTCCCTATCCCCACCATGCAATGGTGTGCTGGTGCTGCGTCCTTGGGGATAAAATGTAGTACATTTTGCACCACATCGCATGGCAAAGTCTCTCAGAATTGATGCCACACATAAGAAAGGGTATTTAACAGACAGAGCTATAAAAGCCAAGCTGATTCGCTAGTAAATTCAGCAAAGAATTGTATTAAAATAGGGTGACTTAAGGCTGAAAAGCTGTACTATTATAACACTGTCCTGTCACTCTTGATTACCTTCACTTTTCACTTCGTCTCCCCAAAACATGGATAAACAAGTGGCTTTTCTATGTTTAAAAACATTGTAATAAATTAAAAGCATTATTGTTCTGGCAATTTTAGCAGCAGCCCTAAAATTAATCTTAGGATAAGAAACCAGATGTTTCTCCAAGGATCATTAATGTGTTTACCTAAGTTTCTTTTCCTATTTTCTATCCTATTATCTATCCCAGTAAAATCTCATCTCTTTTGCTTAGCGTTGGACACACAATCTAGAGAAAACTACTGAACAAAGTAATAGAAAGTAAATGTACTGAAAAATAAAATTCCTAACTAAAGCCATATTTACATTTTGGTAAAATTGGAAACCATCCAAGCTCACATTTAAACATTCCTTTGTTTTGTTGTGTTTCTCAGGGAGGGACTCCTGGTGGGGTCTACTTCACCCATATCAGACACATTCTGGCTTATTTCAGCAGTTGCTTCTGACTAAACTCAAGCATAATGGGTGATAGATCATTTTTCATTTATAAAGGGAGTCTGTGAAATGCTGAAGCCACATAAAATGGAATTCCATAACCCAGTCTCCTAGAGGAAGGGCAAAGATGTGATTTGAGGCTTTGAATTTAAAATTTTCTATCAGATTGGCAAAGGAACCTTAAATATACTCAGCTACATTTTATTAAGAAGGTAAAAAATTCAATAATTTTTTGCAAGACTTTAAAATACCCTTCGAGGAAAGAATAATCAACTTATTTAGGTAAGTAATTAAAATGCATCTCGAAAAATAAAAATGTGTCTTTCTCCTTTTCACTAATATGAAGCCTGTTTCCTATCTAAATGCTGGACTTGATATAATGTAGGTATTTCGGCAAATGTTTGGGCTTTTCATAGTTCCTAAAACATTCTTAATTAAGAGTAAAGAATTATGATTCTTTCTGCTATTTTCTTTATTTAGAAAAAAAAAGTTGGATCTTATCATTTCAATCAGTACATAGCTACTGTTAATTGGACATATTAACCAGTTCTTCTCATGAAACAGTTTAGCTCTCTAACCAGGTCCATAACTAACAAACCAGTCACACAAACATAAGAATATCATTACGTTGATACTGAGTAAAGTCAGAAAACTTGTTGTCCAGGACCTTTGCCCTTTTCCTTATAAAGGTATAATTCTGGGTTTTGACCACAGTTTTAGTGAGACTTTGCTATTGTAGCCTTTGAAAGTGTCAACTTCTGACCAATTTGGTGCTGAAGCTGAACTCACAATTTTCTCTTCTCAAAATTCCTGTCTCAGAAGAGTGCATATGGTTTTCATTTAGTGGAATCACCACATAAAATACAGATTTCTCAAGCAGCAACGGACACTGCTATACACTGACATTTAAGTGACATGTAAACCAATGGTCATTCTAACCTAATGGAGAGAGTCTTAATTGGTAGAAATGGTAAATAGTTTTATATAGGGCTCACGAACATGCAGGTCTGCCTGTATCTTAATTTTCTCATTTCTATACCAACAACAACAACAAAAACAATTTGGCTTCACTTTCCCTTCTCTACTTCTACTTACTACAAAAGAATGCTGTGCCAATTAATTTGAAAAATCTCTCCACAACATCCTATGACATTAAAGCTAAGTGTTACAAATATTTAAGTCATCATTAAGTTAGGATTTTAGTTAGGAAAACATCCGTCCAGGTGAGAGACTTATTATTGTTTTATATTTACATTAAATTTTTATAGCAATATGACCAATAATTTGGAGGATTAGATAAGGGGAAATGAGCTTACAAAAATATTCTATGATTCCTAGGCCTTTGTACAAAGATAAATCTGTATGATAATAAATTCAGTTATATGTTGGAAATTCATACTACCACTGACTCTGCTCTCCAGTAAAACTCCTAAAATGGGAACCACCACAATTGAACTATTCCTACCAGGTAAAAATATTTAAAGATGTTGACTGCCCATATTACAATTTCATATGAAATTCAAAAATATGAAAAATGCTTCAGTGAAGAAAGGAGACCTGAGCTTGAAAAAGTAATTTAACAGAGATAAGAAGCCAACTTTCTTTTGCTGCAATCTCCATGCCGATTAGGGACTCATGGTTCTCAAGAACAGTAGGTATAAAAATATTTAAAAACTCGAAATATCCTTGACTCATCCAATTTAGATGATTGGCTGAAGCATCATATCCCATTTATTTAACATTTGTACTTTAATTTTCCCTCCAGTTCTTGCTCTAAAACATAATGACCAAATTTAAATCTATTAAACGATACAGTTTACTGATAAAAGGCAAACTCATTTCTTCACCATAAAACATAAAAACCTGGAATTTTTTTTTTTTTCCAAAAAAAAAATTGAGGGGGCAAGAGGCTGTCAAATAAGATCTGAATAATAGATTAAAGCAGTCACAGTTTGAAGATAGCATTTGAAGTCCGGTATATGCTGTGCAGTAGTAGGACACCTTTAATGCTTTACTTCTCACCTCAAACCATAGCTTACATTTTGGAATTTTCAAATCTCTAAATATAAAATAACAGACACAATTACAACATGGAGCTTACAAGGCCATCCTAGCAAATAATTGGTAAAAACAAATTTCTCCTAATTAATGTCCCAATCTTAGCTATCCAAGTAAAGGTAAATAGAAACAAAAGTGAGGGTTTTGTCCATATCATTTGAACAACTTCAAAGGATTATAACTAGTGTTGACAGTAGGTTGGATAACAATAGGAGGGCAATTGCCACTTTCTTTTTTGGACAGCAATTAGGTTTTATTTACCAAAGTTTTTAAGGTATAGTGTTTGCCTTTGAATCCAGTAATTACAATTTTAGAACCTACCTTACATAAATGTTCACATATGTGCACTCCTGTGTCCTACAAAAATACATGTTTGGGTTACCAACCATCCAAAAAAAAAACCAAAAAACAAATTATTTGTGGGTTTTTTCCATGACACCCAAAGACAAGAAGACTACCCTTTCAAGTTTGAAGGGCACCTACCTCAAAATTGTTTCAAATATAATCACAAAATTTGGACTAATGAACTCTGGCAAGATATAATACTTAATTATCTTGGGGAACCTAAATGTTAAATATTATCAGTTGGTGAAGATGAAGACAAAACATACTTTAAGAGGCAAATTAGAATCTAGCAATTTTTTTCTCAAGTATTGAGACAATAAAAGAGATCCAAAGATATTATAGAGGTAAAGAAATGTTGAATCAAGTACACAAATGGAAAGAAGAAAGTGTCACAGGACATCAATGACATCAAAGTACCCCTCCCTAGCCATCAATCCTCTCAACTGGCTATTTCAGCAGATTGAGAAAACAAAGGGAAACTACATGTAAGTAGTAACTTTTTATGATAAACCATTCAAAATAATAACGGCAGCATTGTAAGTCAGCCAAAAATTAAATAATCTAAAAGAATAACTTGGGGGGGGGGCAGGTTAGCTCAGTTGGTTAGAGCTCAGTGCTCTTAACAATAAGGTTGCAGGTTTGATTCCCACATGGGCCATGATGAGTTGCGCCCTCCACTAGATTGAAAATCTACTTGACTTGGAGCTGATGAGTCCTGGAAAAACACACTTAAAATAAATAAAAGTTTAAAAACATAATAAAAATAAAAAAATAAAAGAATGACTGAGTATAATAACTTGCTAGTATTTTCCCAACATCTAATAACATAGCTTAGCTCCTCTTCACTTATCACTTCAGTAACTTCAGGCCTCATAGGAAGGTACAATCAGAATGTAAAATAGATGAAGATATAATAGAGAGCTAAACATGTCAAAAGCTTTTCTGATGATACTTCATCTGCAAAGGAGAGTTTATAAATTTGTCACAGAATATATACATATACACATTTCCATATGAAATGCTTAGACCATGATTGTGTCTATGTAGCTTCTACTCATAAAATTATTTAATGCAACATTTTTCTAATAATCTGACACTAGTAAAATAAAAATCTATTCCTAGAAATAGCATTTTCAATTAGTAGAATATAATCCAATCAACCAGTGAAATAACATGTTGAACTTACTAGGGGAAATAGGAAACTATCTTCCAACTTAAGTCCCTTCCTAGCCTCTCCTCTTATCTCTCAATTTTGTGTTTAATTTTAATCTATAATTTGGATATTAACATAGAGTTTGGTTTGATTGAGATAAAGGGTAGAGGAAGTAGAGCTGAAGGAAATAAGACATGAAAATCTGGGTACAGAGCCAGCAATCAGCTGATACCCCAAGTAGTTGTATTTGACTAAGATTCTTTCAGAAACTACAGAGTGGATGGTAACAGGAAGAAAGGCTGTTGGGTTAGAGAAAATATGTTATAGAGAAATGAAAGCCTCTCTTGGGGAAGGAACTGAAGAGCCTTGGGGAGGGAGAGAAGGAACCTGTGCTAAAAGCAAGACTAAGAGCTTTAAGGGTCTGTGGGGGACAGAGACCACTGTGGTGAGACCTACATGGAGGTGATATTGGTGTTTGTGACCTACTCGATCTAAGTGAAATGCCATAATTAAGGTATTCCTGGCAGACCACTCATGATGCCATAAATTTTATAAAGTTTTATGTCTTTAAGAGCTGCTTATACATATACAGAAGGTTTTTAGACAAGAAAGTGGCACTTAGATTCTTGTTCAACAGGTTTTAACCTCTACCCTGTTAAGGGCTCCCATATCCAAAAGGAAATGTGTGAGATTAGAAACCTTCTCCCTGCTGGTATCAGGTCTACAAGCAAATATTGCCACAAGATGAGAGCCATCCATTTATAGGATTCTGCAGTCTACCCCTCCACCCTCCCCTTAGTAATTCCTGAAAGACGTGGGCTATGTTTCATATAAGGATTTGATATTCATGTATTCAAAACATCTTGTGAAACAAACAAAAAGACTTCTTTTTAGCTATGGAGATATTCGCAATAACATGGTGGTATTTTCAAGAAAAATTATTTCTACCAAAATATTAAAAGTCATTAAAAGTTAAGTTAGTGACTGGTCGGTCATGTGGCACGGCACCAGGCTGCAAAAATCTACGAAATGTAATCTTCAACCGGGGTAGCCACGATTTCTTTAAAGGCTGCAATTGCTCAATGAGTGAAAGGCTATTGAATCTGACTCAATGGCATTAATTACACCTCCAAGGGTGAAGTGAGAATTGTGTGAGTCAAGGAATAAAATTTTATAGTTCTATAAAACACTGGTCTAGAAATCGCAAGGGAAGAAAACTGCAGGGTAAGTAACTGAAGGCAGGAGAGTTGACATCCTGCCCAACACTAACTTGGCTGAGCCTTCAGTGGTAAAACTTTCTTCCCAGCCTTAAATTTATAATCACAATAACAACCAAAGCCTCCAAAGAAAACCAAATGAACACACTCCTCTGCTTAAACATTTAAGATACAAAGTAAATCTTTCCAAGGACCCAGAATGGTAGGCATATTCTTACTATTTTTTGCAAATCTCAGTGTTACCATGGAGAAAAGTCAGCTCTAAACCCCCCAACAGTATTGTATACATTATACACCAGAACATGTAAACATGCATTTCATACAGAGAAAGGAGGAGGGTTGTTGTTTTTTAAGTTTCCACTCCTGAATGGAGAGCAGCTTTATTTCAATTCTATGATAAAATCTATTTTCTATATATTGACAGCTTCAAGCAGGTATTAACAGCAAAATACAATATGTGCCATTTGTTACGCAGTTTTGCCATTACAATCTTTAGATGCATTAGAATTCACACTCAGGCTTTATGGTTTCCGAAGGGGATTAATGCAAATATCTGATCAGAATTCAATCAAAATGTAACGCCAACTGTTATTTTTAACATACAAAAAAAAATATTTAAAACAGTTCCTAACACATAGTATGTACCTAAATAAACATTGATTTTAAAAAAAAAAATTAATCACATATATTCCCACCAACCAGGGATAATCAGTGCTAGCTAGCATTTTGGTGTGTATTTTTATTTCTAGATTTTCCAACATTTTATGTCCTTATTGCTTATTGCTGACGTTTAGGAAAGACACCCTACTTTTTGAAAATTTAGCATCCAACCATTTTGCTAGTGTTCAAAATCTCCTAATGTTACAACTGATGCTACTAGGACTTCTAAGCATGAATTCATAATGTCTAAATAATGTTGTTTGTTCCCCCTTTGTGTGCATGTGTGTGTATAATCATTTAAATCAACAGGAATTTCTAAAACTATATTATAATGATGATATTGAACACCTGTTAATTTATTAGTGTTCTTCTTATTAGCTGGAGTGTTACTTTTTTTGGTAAATTAATAACTCTCTCCACTCATCGCCAATGCTACTTTCAAAAGGGGATATTCTTTAGGTCCAAGGTAAGAATAGTAATAGAAGTTATAATAGTGTCAGAAGTAGTAACAGAAGTAGATGTTACTGTAGTAGCAATGAAAACTGCAGCAGCAAGAAGAGCAGAAATAGCAATAACAGCAGCTAATGATGACTAAAGTTACTATGAACCAGGTACTGTTCTAAGTACTTTATGTGAAGTAATTCATTTAATCCTAACAACTTAAACAAATGAGCACTATTATGACTCCACTTTATAGATGAAGGTAAGCTGTTTACGACAGCTACCAAACTAGGATCTTAATGCAAGCAACATTGGGGTTTTCTGAGCTTTCTTTAAATGGATGAAAATAAGTACTTCAAAGGGAAGAGCAGCATCAACTAGAGGAGAAAGCAAACAGGAAAGCCAGGTATTATCAAGTCAAAAATGCAGACTAAACAAGCCACCGCAAACCGTAGGCCAGATACCACAGGCATTCCTACAAATACAAGAAAGATCTCTAGAGAAACAAGATACATTTTTGCACAAACTAGGACCAATTATAAGAGTTCCCTTAGGAAAAGCAGATTTCATGCTCCAAACAACCCCGTGTATTCAAGTAACGGCTTACTCTTGGCTCAAGAATGTAATACACTTCTCAAGTCAGTGAATTTTAAGTAAGCCATTGGCACAGGTTCCCTTTCACTACTTTCTCCCTGTTTCTTCTCTCGGAGAGGAGAGGAAGGAGGCAAGTCTCATTTTAGCAGCTGTGACTCAGCTGTCTACATGCCTGAACCTGGAATTTGGACATCCCTTCGGAGATGCCATTTACAAGTGAAAAATTGTTGGGAGGGCAAGGATGCGTTCCTCTTTCAGTTAGCATCTCTTTTGTGTAATAAATATTTTTAACCCAGTTTATTTCAGCATCTACAGCCCATATATTTCCTGGTCGTAGAGGGCATTTGATTTATTTGAACTAGCTATTTGAGGATGGTGACTATATTTAAGTCCGCCTACAGGTCACTAAAGTAGGACAAGGCCGTGACATTCTAACCTGACTCCTGAAAGAGCAATCCCTTAAAGAAAGAGAAATACAATATCGAGGGTATCTGTCACCTGTCTGTCTGCATGGACTGCTGCGCAGACTAGTGTAGAAAAGAACACTCACCTGTCCCTCGTCTGAATGACGTCCACCCTAGTTTTCTGGGAAAATGCAGGGCTACAGTTGTTCTAAACAGGCAATTATTTAAAATGAAGGAATTTGAAAATGTAAGGAGTTGCGCAAGATCCTGGAACACTTTTCCACTCAGTACAGGAAAGTCCTCTCAAGTCCCAGGACAGACGGCCTCTCTGCACCTGCTTGGATATTTTCATTCCCTTCATCTTAAGGCATGGCCTCTGTGGTATCCATGGTATTTCACCAGGATGGCTTTGAAATCATTGGACAATTCAGATGGAATGGCATGACACTTTTGAGAAATTTGATCTTCCCAAACACTACACCCTAGAGTGTAACATTTACTACAACCATGAGACTTCAGAATTGGAAAGGAATGTAAGGATCATTTAAGCACAGGTGACTTGTTTGTGTTAATCTAGACCGCAATCTAGGTTTAGTTAAGAAAGAGGTCTACAGGTGCACATATATGAAGATTACCTATAATTTTCACTGTATCAGGATTATCTTCTTATACTGAGCCAACTTTTCAAAACAAAGCTTCACTTGTGTTGACCTTCTTATCCAAACTGATGCACCCTTCTTTTTTTTTCTCTTTCCGTCCTATTAACTGACCTTAAAAACCCTGATTACAAAAATATATATATATATATATATCTAAATCACTAATAGCAGCAGAAACTGCAGTATTCGGATTCTGATGCCTCATGGGTCACAACTTGGAGAAAAAAGAAACTGGATCCATTCAGCTTTTAAGAGGGACTGCATAGAGCAGGAAATTCTATGTGACACTCCCCCAAACTCTAAGGCACAAGCCTATTCATACATAATGCATGTGTAATGTTAAGTAAAATAAATGCTCGTAGAAAAAGGCCACATTTTCTCCCACTCCTGGTGGTATGAGAACATAAAGGGACATTGAGATTTTACCTAAATGAGCTTCCTATCTACAGGAAGGAAAGGTATCATAGGACTCTCTAAGGTTAATTGACTTTCCCAGACGAGAGAGAGAGAGAGAGAGAGAGAGAGAGAGAGAGAGAGAGAGAGAGAGAGAGAGAGAGAGAGAGAGAGAATGAGAACACCCGGGCCCTTCTCTTTTAGTGCAGCAATTCTTCTTAATCTTCTGCAAACCATCCCGCAATGTTTATTGTCCACTTGCAATACATCAGCCAATTTAATTTTTTAAATATTCTTTACTAGTGTGCACAGATGAAGTTTCCTCAGAGGGGGAGTTTTGTTTTTCTTTTAAATAGCAAACATTGTGTGTCATTCATCTAATTTTTAATAAATGAATCAAATAGGTAAGAAGTTGGATTGTTTTACCACTACTTATTTTCAAAACCTTATCTTCTGGAGAGATTAGTTCTTTTAATTCTGGAGTTAGTTCTCTGTCCAGTTGACCTAATGTAATAAACCCATTTCTAAGCTCTTCTGCATATGGTTTAGAATATGAGAAACCAAACACTTCAAGAAAAAACATCAATTAAAAAAATAATAAAGTATATGGTGATGGAAGGAGAACTGACTCTGGGTGGTGAACACACCATGGGATTTATTGATGATATAATACAGAATTATACACCTGAAATCTATGTAAATTTACTAACAATTGTCACCCCAATAAATCTAATTAATTAAAAAATAATAATAATAATAAAGTGTTTCTTATAAATCACATATTATGTGTCAGTGTAGGTAGTATTTTCAGTTAATATTTATAAATATTATATTTCATGTTATATTATTTATAGTTAATATTTACAAATGTTAATTTTCATAATTGTTTTCATTTACTATGAATATTTCATTTTAATTTTTACAAACGGAGTCAGTGAAAATGTTCTAATTTTATAGTTGAGAAAACTGAGGCGCGGAACAGTTCATTGTTTTGGCTAAGACCACAAAGTTATTAATTGGCAAATTGAATCTGTCTATCTGTGATTCAAAAGCTTGTACACTTTTCAATCTATCTGGAAAACAAAAGTTACTAAGGTCTTGATGACATACATATAGCAGAAGGAGGAAATGGCAGGGGCTCTTCATAAGCACAAAGTCTAGGTTAGGTAAATGTTACTAAATCAGGTAATTTCAGCTTTTCTTTGATAAAATCTATTTCATTTCTGCTCACTTTCTCCCGTGAGTCAAGGATACACACAACCTGGCAAAGTCATTCTCTGCAAGTCACCTTCCAAACCTTCTCCCCAACAATCTCAGAATTCCCCAATGCCAAGGATTCTATGTGAAATACAAAAAAAAACAAGATTTTTTTTTCTATAAGAATTTTGGCGTTGTATTCTTGAGAAAAAATTGGATGAGGCATCATATAAAAATTTAACTTTCAATTAATTTGTCAGAGGCCACAAGGCAAATTTTAATTGTTTACACAATTAAACAATGGTGTTCTGAAAATATTACATGGAAAATTTTAGAAATAAACAAGTCATATGTTTTAAATTGCATGCATGCTGTTCTTAGCATGATGAAAACTCAAATCATCTCATTTCATCCTGCCCGGGACATCCCTTTGGCCAGTGTATCCACGTAGTGTACGCTACCTGACCATTAGTTCCTTAGGAGCCAACTTACCAAATCAACTGGTGTGGTACGTCAGTGCTTGTGTTCAAGTAACCTTTATTTTATTTCATAATGAATGGCCCAAATGAGCAAGAGTAGTGATGCTGGCAATTCGGATATGGCAAAGAGAAGCCATAAAGTGCTTTCCGTAAGTAAAGAGGAGAAAATTCTTGACTTAATAAGAAAAAAAAAAATAGTAGGCTGAGTTTGTTCAAATGTACAAGAAGAATGAATCTTCTATCAGAGAAATTGTGGAGGACAAAGAAATCCATGCTTGTTTCATTGTCGCACCACCATCTGCAAAAGTTACAGCCACAGTACATAATAAGTGCTCAGTTAAGATGGAAAGGACATTAAATTTATGGGTGGAAATCATAACAGAAAATATGTTCTGACTGACAGGAGCAACATGTTGTGCCAGAAAGCATCGAACCTATACTAAGACTTCAGCAAGGAATCCCTGAAGAGAGTGACACCGAACCATTTACTGCAAGTAAGGGATAGTTCCTATAACATGAGAGAGAGAGAGAGAGAGAGAGAGAGAAAGAGAGAGAGAGAGAGAGAGAGAGAGAGAGAGAGAACGAGAACATTCACATAACTTTTATTACAGTATGTGGATGTAATTGTTCTAATTTATTATTAGTTATTGATGTTAATCTTACTTACCTATATTAAACTCAATCATAGGTATGTATATAGAAAAACATAGTATACATAAGGTTCAGTACTATCAGAGATTTCAGGCATCCACTGGGGGTCTTGGAACAATACATATGTCCCACCAGTAAGGGACGACTATTGTATTCATATTTCAGTACAGAAAAATGTGCCATTTGAGACATATATTGAGAGAGGAAAAACATTTTCACAAATCACTCTCACAAACCACTTTGACAGTAATGACTCTTGAGGAAAATTTCTATTTGTCAAGTCCCTTTCTCTTCTGAGAGGACTTGAGCTAAGAAGCATGCCTGAACCCAAGAGGTAGCAGATAAGCCTAGGAGAAGATAATGCCATGAGAAAAAGAACCCTAATCCAACAAGAGTTATAATTTCAGTAACACTAAGTCCCCATTTATAAAACACTCGGTTATTTGCCCAATACCCATAGCTTGTGTGACTCTAGCAAAATACATTATACAGGAAAGCTTTAATAAATAACTGTTGCAAATAATTTAAAATACAATGAAACACTGGAGTCAGTGTTATTTATATGATAAAAAATGGCTGTGTTAAATTTGTGATGGTTGGGATTAAGGGTTTGGGGCTTGCAATATCTTTAGAGGGGACATCAGAGCTCAATGAATATAGCTACCAGTAAAGAATTCAAAGTACAAGCATTTATTGCAGTATAGTACTACACTAGGTATTAAGAACACAGAGAAGAAAAGTGGCTGTCATAAAGGAGGCTCGGGAAATATAAGTAAATAATTATAATATGAGAAATATGTACCATGCATAAAGCCACAAGACGAGTGATTAATAAATATACTATACATGGGTAGATGGTCAACAAAGACTTCACAGAAAATCTGACAAATGAACTAAGTTTTGAAGGACGAATGAAGATCAGAGAAAGAAAACAGCAGGTACAAAAACAAAGAGGATCAATATCATATTAACTTTGTTTTCAGGCACTATCAAATTTAGCACAGATATTCCAAGAGAAGAATTGGGGACTTAAATGATACTCAGTACCAAATAGCGGTATACATGTACGCCATACTGAATATTCTGGATTTACCTCAGAGGTCATTGACATCAGTGAAATTTATATTTCGAAAAGACCATGTTAGCAGTAGTGTAAAGGTCAGATTGTAGAGAGCTACCCACAAGGGAGAAGGACAGGATTTGAACAAATGATTTCAATAGTCGTTATGAGAGCTGGTGAAAGTCTGAATTAACTTAAGTTTAAAACCAGATCTACTGTTAGTACAGTGGTATCGAGATGTTTTCTTTTTTGCAAACAATTGGGGAAAATAATATAAAGCTTTACATTTGTACATTACTTGTACAAATGTACTATACAATTGTACATACAAATGTACTATACAATTGTACATTATACATTTGGCATTACTTTTTAAAAATTAAAAAGTTTACATATTCAATGTCTTGACTTTTCTTTAGAATTGAAATTAGAGAATACATGGATATACAAAGCATATACATGCATGCATACACAACACACATACAAAAAGACTGAAAGGATAGTTTAAAAAATCGGTAGTTATTTCTTTCAGACTAGTGGGATTACAAGCTTCATTATATTTGTAATTCCTTACTATGAGTTCTTCTCTTATCTTAAAGGTGTTATGTATTTATTCTTTCCACTTTTCCAACCAGGGAAAAAATTAAATGAGAATGTTTACATATTTCAGTAAATATTCACTAAGTAAAGACAAATCATATATATGTATATATGTGTGTATATATGTATATACATACATATACACATATGTGTGTATGTATGTATGTATGTATGTATGTAAGTATCCTGTAAAGCAGAAAATTTTCTAAAATTCTTGTTTGTTTTTGTTTGTTTGTTTTGGGGGTCCATAGTACTCTTACATGCAATGAAAAAATAATTTTTTTTCTTGGATTATTATTTACAGAACACGAACTACTTAGGTTTAGCAAATGGTCCAGGATTAAAGATACGTGTTATGTATAAGGGGTGATGGCCTACGAGGAAAAATACTAAAACAAGATGAGTCATTATAAAAGTCATACACAGGGAGACAATGAAGAGTTAACTCTAATTTCATATTGTTCTATGGATAACAATCTCTCTGCGACCTTGTACCCGGATATGCCATTAAATATCAGCAACTCCAAGGGAAGTTTATATACTGTTCAAGCATGGAAAAACATAATAGTTAATAATGCAAATTTAAAAAACAATATGTTATAATGGAAAGCACGGGAGTCTTTTAGTAATGCTAATGGGCACAGATCAATTTGTTGCATAAGAGTAGAGATTCTTTCTGGATCTATCACTAAATACACTATTCCAACTTCACCAACAAACAAAGATGTAATAATTACACAAGAACACTGAACCTTCCATCTTGACTGACTTAACAGGGAAATTTCTTTGGTCATAACAGTATTTTTGTCACTCGGTTCCTCTTTCTTAATTTTCTCATTCCTAATAATTATTATAATGAATTCAGAGTTCACCTTCCTCCCTGAGGGACAAACAGCATTCTACAATAAATATTTACCTGATGGGAAAAAAAGCAAAAAAAAAACATGGTCTTTTTCATCTCTATTTCCCAGAGACATCCTCTGCAACATCTCTCCCAATCTTCACTACCTGAGGTAGTGAACTGATTACTTCCTACTCATACCCATAAGATGAAAGTGAAAGTAAACATATATATATATATAAAGATGGGTGCTAAATTTCTGGAAGACACTGTACCTTGTCACAAAAAATAATTAAAACACATGTTTGCAAATACTACATTTTTTGAGTTCTGTGTACTATAAAGTTATGACAATTTAAGATCCATTAGGTGACATAGTCATAGTTCCTTCAAACTCTCCCTCCTCAAAATTCCAAATACTTTAAATGTTTCCTTTAGGGAAAAATATAGTGACCCAGAGACCACAGTCCTTATTCACACATATTTCTGCATGCCCTGAGGCATACACCACAAGCATATGCCTGTGGCATCCACGGCTTGCAAAGGTGTCCCTGGGAATCAGCCTGTGTCTGCCTCAGGACCAGAATACTAGTAAAAAGAACCAGCAAGGAACTAACTTGTACACATCGTAGCTCTGCCAAATTTTAAATGTTGCATAGAGTGTCTCTGATTTTTCAATCAAATCACCTTCTTACCGACACCATTTTCTTTTCCTATCCCTAGTTTTGATGCCTTCCACGCCTACAAATAGGTCACTTGAATGATTCCCTCGAGCTCTGTAAAACACTCGTAATCCACACCACTCCTTCAATCCACTCAGTCAATTACAAAAAGGCTTTTCTCCCTCTTTTCCTTCTGAAATTCTTATCAGTACTTTATGGAGGAATTTCCAAATGTCTACAAATAACTAGTATCCAATAATCCCAAATAAAGATTAAATAGTCCCAGGATTCTCTTTTGATCTTACTATGTACATGAAGCTCAAAAAACATTTGGGGGCAGGGAGCCATTATTTGAAACATAAGACTCAGTGTATTCCGTTTGTGTATTGCAGACCAAGGAAGGAAGAAACCAGAGGTGAAAAGGAGTAGATGTGACTTTTACTTGCTTCTTTCAAATAATAGAAGGTGAAAAAAGAGAGAACTGGAATTCAATAGGAAGCCAACCTGAGAACCTGTTGAAGACTTAAATATCCAATAAGCTAGCTTCCCTGGGAGCCTCTCACTACCAGCGCTAGGAGCCAGGGCAAAACTGATTTCGGGATAGGAAAGAATCACATGCTCTTTGTGTTCCCAACAAAGAGCAATTAAGCAAAAACGTTGAGAAAAACATCTGTTACTCCAAAGGTTTTCCTCTAGAAAAGGAAGTACCAAGGGATCCAAAAACTGTGCTTCCAAACTTCCCATGGTCAAGCCTTTCCCTTGGTGGAAATTTAGGAGGTTGGATTAGTTATGAAATCACAATAGCTGCTTAGTACTAAAGCCCAGTGAATACGTAACAGATGAATAATCGTGCATTATGCTGAACATGTGTAAGATCTACTTTGTTGTGAGTTCGTGCCATTACATTTCCACACCTGGTTCGTGTGTATAGTAAGTTCTCACTAGCATCATTGATTGGTTCTTAGAAACTGCAACTTTAAGCGAAATGACATATAATGACATATAATAAAACAAGAGTTAAGGTACCGTGGTATGTTTATGGTCCCCAAAATATCACCAAACTTCTGAATAAAGACACAAACACTTCTAATATTAAACACTGTCCAACCTGCTTATTCCAGTACAGGGTTATGGGTGGCTGGAGCCTTTCCCAGCAGCTCAGGACACAAGGTGAGAACCAACCCTGGACAGGACACCCTTCCATCACAGGGTACACCCAATGCCACATTCACTCTCACTCAGACTGGAACAATTTAGACACACCAATGCACCTCAGGTGCCCATCTTTGGATGTGGGAGGAAACCTTAGTACCCAGAGAAGACCCATGCAGACATGAGGAGAACATGCCGACTCCACGCAGTGACCCAGATCAGGAATGAAAAAATTGTTTTTCCCCTCATCAATGTTATAACAAAATGATGTTGAAAGAAACAACGTTGAACTAAATGACATTATTCGAGGACATGCTATAATCAGTCTACCTTGCACATTGTTTAAAATATGCTGCCTATCCTCCCTAAGAGAGGAAAGAAAACACTGTCATTAGCTATGAAGTTTACAGGGAAAAAGTCACCTCAAAGGACTACATCAAATTGGAAGAAAAAAATAATAATACAAACACACACACACACACACACACACACACACACACACACATACCAGGGGTGACAAAAAAATGTAGACACAGTTTAAGAGATGTTATACAGTCTCAGGTTGAAATTCTGGCAAGACTTTTTCCCTACATATAGTGAAAGTAATCATTTAAAATAAACCCAAGACTCTTGATAGACTTTCCAGAAGGTAACTTAGAAAATTAAAATAAATAAATAAGCAACAAACAAACAAACCAAAACAAACCCAAGGCTCTAAAATGAATATTTTGCATAATTTTCTCTTGAAGTTTTCCTAGTAACAAGCTAAAATGTATATTATTTTTCTTCTTTGATCTGTTCCCTTTAAGTCAATAACTATTTAATTACCACCTACAAGTCCAAGACTCTACACTAGGTATGACGAATGTGACCTTGTCCTTGCCCTCAGAGAGCTTCAAGTTCCATAAAGATCCTGGGCATGGATACAAAGAAAGACAACCCAGAGTAATCTGTGGTGACTACAAAAGAAAGCACAAGCATAGTTAAGTGCTTAGAAGAAAGCAGGAACACAATTTTACATTTGCCACTTATGGTCAGGAAGATTTTGTGGAAATGGCAGCGCTAAGACTCAAAGCTGTTGCCAGCTAGTGCTGGAAAGAGAAGAGCACAGGACAGAAAGCCACAGGGTGTGCTGGGGGAAGACTGCTTTGTGTAGCTTGTTTTCAAATCCAAAAAACAAACAAAACAAAAAAAAATTGGTAGATAAAGACAGAAATTAGATGGCTGCTCTGAGCATAATTATTTTCTACTCTGAGCAAAATGACAAAATCCAATTTTGGTATTTGGAAGAGACTTTTTGTGCCTGGGTCAGACACCCTACCTTCCTATCTCAGTGGCTTGTTGCCTCTCAAACTTCTTTGCTTTTTCTACATCAGCCTCTAGTTGCTTGTATACAGTCATTCATTTTCAGATTCTTTAAAATCAGTATTTACCAAATCTGACAGGTTTATTTTTCATACTGAACAAAAGTTCACTATACTTGTAGTACATTCGTTGGTAAAGAAAACTATTAAAATATTTTCTCATAAAAATGACAAAGCAACAAAGTTTTGGAGGGGAAAATTTTACCATATTGAGTAAAATTGGAAAATATAATTTCTGAGTTTATGAGTTTGGAAAGGTGGGAACAAAATGGGTATAAAGACATGAAGCAGACTGGGTATCAGAAACAGTTCCACAAGTATTTAAAAAGAACACTGATATTTGTGGCAGAAGATATTAGTCAGTCTTTAATCCAAAAAGTGGTACTGAGATAACAGTGGGGAAATTAGTGGTTGATTTTCTTCTTCTCCTCCTCCTTCTCTTCCTGCTTCTTATCTAACAGAAATACTCATCTGACAAAGATTTAGAACTTGATGAATAGTAAGAACAAGATTTTTTACAAATCATTCAAGACTAACTTCACAAACACTCATGCTTCCAGAGTTACAATCTATTTCAGGAAAGAAGTACTCAGTAACTACATAAGAAAGCACCTCTCTGCTTCCCACTCCACACAATATACCAAAAATTAATTGCTAAATAGTAGAATTTGTCAGTACTGTTATTTTTGTTGGTGGTGTTATTTGTTTGTTTTTTGGCTGGAATCACAAAGATCTGCATACAGAAAACAGAGTTAGAGATTACAATGATAGAATTATCAAATAATAAATATTTCTTCAATCTTTTCAATAAATCTGAGAAGCTAAAATTCTGTCCTTAAAATCCTGCTGGTATAAAAAGGCTCTGGGTTTGGTTACCGATTTGGTAGGCTTGTAAGAACACCTTACTCTTATAAAGCAACAATTCATGATTCATGAAGCTAGATCCATTCAAACAAAAACAACACACATTGCTAAGCAACATACAAAAGCTCACCCACCTCAGAGCCCAAGCCAGTAACCAGGAGCCAACAGAGCAGCTTTGTACTTCTTCGCAGAGTTCCCCTTGCCTACAACCCCTTCATTATGTCTTACGTTTTCTAGTTGTGTTGATAAAAGGTTATGTTTAATTTTTTGTGATGTGCTGTTTTTCCCCAGGCACACATTTTTAACTGTTAAGATATGAATTTAATGTTGTTGTTTTTGCGTCTTTGTGTGCATGTGTGTGTATACTTCGATTTTGATACCTCACAATGACTCTAAAATAAAAATCCACATTCTCCCAACAAATATAATTATTTTCTGTAAAAGATTTGAAGTATCACAAACATACCTTATACTGAAAAACAAATAAGTGCCACTACGATAATTCACCCACGTACAATTACTGATAATTGTTCAGAACATTTCAAATCAAGTAACATATGCAACTCATTTTTGCAGTGGCACTGCAAATAGACATGGGAATTTGCCCAGCACCTATCTCTAGGAAGTTGTACGGCTCCGTCACTCCTAGTCAACATGGTTATTTACTCAAGGGGAGCTGCAATGTGAGTTCCACAAACCCTGTTCCCTTACCATACTGAATTGGCACCAGAGTGGAACCAAACCCAACATATCACAACTCCCTACCTGAAATTTTGCACCTGGTTAATACTCACTCCACTGACAGAAATTAGGGTATAGATTTGGGAACTCTTAGTCATCATACTATTGTGTGAAGGATAAGGGTGTTACCTCAAAGAAAAAAGAAAAATGAAGCCGGTACACACAGAGAAACAGAGACACGAAATGAAGATAGAAGCATGAGGGGCTCTGTGTCCCAGTTCTACTTCTTCCAGAGGCCAGACTGCATGTCCAACCTCCCCGTGGTTTGTTATTTATTATTCAGTTCATCCTTGGACTTCATTAAATCCCCAGATAGCTTTCTAATATATTCCTTTTTCCCCTTCAGACTTTTGTCTATAATCAATCAAAAGATTCCTAACTAACAGATTATTGGTCCCATTCATTACAGCATGCGAGAACAATGTTTTCCAAAAAAAAAACTCCGAATAAGAAGTATCCCAGGTGTTTTTTTAAAAATAAACTCATTATTTCTGCTCTTTTGAAATGTTTAAAAAGACAAAAACAAAGGGTAAGAGGTTTATGTGACTAGCATAATAACCTGGCCAATCAATGGTATATATACAGATCCAAAATAAAAATTTTCAAAATTACTCTTCTTTGTCCCCTAATCTATGTGGCTCAAACTCAAGACTGGCACACAGTCCCCTGAAAACTGGTTCAGCTCTCTCTGGCAATTAACAACCTGTAGACCAAAAAGGGGCCACATACCAAACCTGACAAAGTCAGGGAAGGCCTGCATGGTGGGCCCTACAAACTCAGAGACTGAAAGTAACCACATAGGACAGTCTGAACATAAAAAATTCCTAACTAAAAGCGGGTCATGGCGGGTAGTCACATTCTAGGCCTACAGCTTTCCTGACAAAGGTCAGTTTTTACCTTAAGTGAGTCTGTCTATTGTCCTTTTGGATTTAAGATAACATACCTTTAAAAAACGAGAGTAATCTCCTTTTCCAGACCTCTCAGGGCACATTCATGCACTAGACTAGGAGTCTACAAAAATCCACCATTATTATCTTGTTCCCCGAATTCCGTCTCCATGTGCTATAAATGTTGATTATGAATTATCCTGCACCCCACCAATGTAAAAGAAGTATGTGTCTCTCCATTTTACTTTTTACCCAACTCCAGAGATTTCCCCCCTTTGCTTTCTCCCGCCCCTTAATCTACTACTAATGGATTTCATGTAACCTTTCTTACAGGTTATAAGAGTCAAACTTATAGGAGTCAAACCTCCTTTGACTTATAGGAGTCAAACCTCCTTTGACTCTCATGTACAAAATAAGCTAAAACCCTGCCACTTTCCAGAGTGTTTTCTCAATTTGTTGAGATTTTATTTCCCAGCAATTGTCATCAGTTTGGCTCAAATAAACTCATAAAAATTCTCTACAGGTTTGAACATTTCTTACGTAGACAAACCCTTTGATGAGTAAAGTTGGGTGTAGTCTTTTCTGAGGACCTAAGATCAAATTTAAGTGTCTGGCTGAAAACAACTTTGCAAAGTCCAGCTTTTCTGCTTTAAAAAGAGGAAACTATTACTGAACTTTTTCTTTTCTTTTTTTTTTAATGGAAGATCTAACCATTGGTTAGTAATAATTGCTGTGACTAACAATGAATAAAAACTATTTTCAGATCTTCTTGTGACCCAGGAACATTATCAACCTGAAACTAAACCAAGGAAAAAGAAAAGCTTACCATTTTATAAAGTAACTAAACTTTATCAATCCATTATGGAAAGGTTCTGGAACTTTTTTTAAAATAGTTTATTTTTTTCTTTTTCAGTTTTTTTAGTTTTTTTTTTTTTTTTTATCAAAGTGGTTGGGGCATGGGAATAAGAGAAGAAAATAATATGAGTTTCATGACATTAACATTTATACAGGTATATAGAGCCAAACAATATATTTCAAAGCAACTTAAAAATTATATATTGAGTAAACCTTATGCCTTTTCATAATAATTTGCTGGATCAATATTTCTGTTCTTTGAGGGGTTGGTGTTCTCTTTTTAATAAATATTTCTTGAGTTCTTTAGACTATAAGAATAGACGGTAGTAGTGAACACAGATTTTAATTTATTTAAATCTTTAAGAGGCAACAGATTAAGTTACACTTAAGAGAACAAAAACAAATAAATTGTATAAAATGTCTTATTTTTACAGGTAGAGTGAAGGTCTACTGAAGAGAAACAATGGCAACCGCTGAAAGATCCTTTTGAGATAGGATGTTGAAGGCTGCTTACCTTGTCCTGTGAATACCTGGAAGACAGAGGCTATGGTTCACATCTCCCAACAAAGCAGCATTTTACCTACAGTCACACTAGTTACAGTGCTGGGTAATGTAGGACTTAGTAAGTGAGGCCTGTGGAAGCTCGGAAGCATTTCCTCCCTTTTATTGACAACTGAAAAAATCCTGTGGCAAAAGCCATAAGGAAATCCTCCTGGTTGCTATGGTGTCACTCTTTTTGTCTGAATCAAACCCACATTTCCATTGGCCCAAATGTCTGGAGGGTACACTTCTACTTCCCCCTCACTTCCAAAAAACGTCACAATGTTACAAATTGCTAAGCCCCAAGTTACTCTCAGGCTACATTTATTTTTATTTTACCTCGAAAACATCCATGACAACAATGGAATTTTAACAAATCTCACTTTATGTACCACTAAGAAAGAAAGGCACTGGCCGTTAAACAATGACTAAATGCTAAAATACGTACTGATTTCAGAGATGTCAAAATGTGTACGAGGGCGGGTGCAGTGGTTTAGAACCAAAAGCAAACAAACAAAAACAGTCTCTAGTCTGTCAAAATTGCTACAACCAACTGACATTAAAGTGGCTGGCTCTACTTTTAAGAGTCTTTTCTTTCAAACCTTTGCTCCTATTACTGCCATAGCCTCCTCAGGTTAGACCTACATTACCTCAAACTTAGTCTGCTGAAAAAGATTTACTGGATGCTCCTCCACAAATCTTTTCCTAGACTCCAATCCACCCCGTCTCTACACAGTCTCCAGATTAACTCCCCGAGAGGGTACACAGATCACAGCTCACCCATGTAACAAAGCTTCACTCTGCTATTCAGACCTTTCACCACCTTGCCCCCCAATCTACCTGTAGATGCCATCTCCCAAAAAGGGTCCAAAAGAAACTGTTTCACAGCATTTTCATGCATGGAACTAAAAAAGAGGGTTTCATTAATTACGTTACTCTAAATAACATTAAATAGTTTTTTTAATGGAATGTCTCAGAATTTTTAATGTTTGGACATCTCTAGGAGGCGTACAGAATATCCTAAGTTTCCCAAACTAATTTTATCACAGGTACCTCTTTTGTGCATGTTATCTCTTGGGACTAGTATTCTTGGGGAAATAAACTAAGGCTTATTGCTTCCAGTAATTATTTTCTGATTTCTTTCTCTAGTCCTTACACATTCTAGTCCCTTTGTCAAAGATGCATTATCCTTCATGGCCTCCCATGTGTACTGGTATTTATTGGTATTTATCAAGTCAAGGCCCAGTTCAAACACTTCATTTCTAAAGCTCTCCCTAGGGTTCCTTGCTAGAAGTAATACCTCACAGAGAATACTGATTCTAGTTTTCTTTCAGTATCTACCACCTTCTACTTTCTATTAAAGCTATTTTTCTAGCATTTTATTCAATCCCGATAATCCCTTTGAAAGCAGCTTCTGGGTCTCATTCATCTTTTTATTCTTCTCAGCATCCAACAGTGGGTTTTAATTATTTCTTAAGTGAAAAATTCAAATGTGGCCTAATCCTTACAACTTCTTATAACTCCCTATGACCCCTATCACACGAATGTTCCTTCAAATGCCCTCTGCTTTGAGCAAAATGAATAAAAAGAGTAAGCATTTCCAATATTCACATCTTTAAAATCATAGAGGAACAAATTAACCGTTTCACAAGAAAAGACTGCAGTTTTAAAGTTTTACTGAACATTTTGTCACTTTATCTTGTCATGAATAACCAAAGAAAAGGCTTAAAACCCATGTTTTGGGGGAGGAAGTGAAAACAAAAGTGTTTGTTGCTGCATAAAATAACCTTATAAAGTCATTTTTTTCCTTGATTTAGTTGAAATCAAATATACAATGTTCCTATTTGATTAATAAAACATTTTTCTTTTCTTTCCTTTTTCAAATAAACTTACACACTGAAGATTTCAGAGCTTTAACTTTTCCTGGTATTCATTAAATTCCACCTTCCAAAGGGAGTGCCTCACCTAGCCAGCATTGCAACTGGTGAGACACAAATTATCCTTTCAAAACATAAAACACCAGTAAGTTGAAAGATTATGACCATCCTTTATGTATTTCCCAATGATGTGTTCTAATGTGCATCAGTACTGAACAAGTACATATTACGCACAGAGCTAGCTCCGATTCTATTCATAATAACAGCAATATCAGCTAACACTTATTGCCACTTACAGTGTGCCAGAGAAAGCTTATGTGCCTTACACACATTATCTCATTTAACCCTCTCAAGAGCTCAGGAAGGAGTGTGCTATTATTATCTCCACAAAGAAGAAAACCTAGGGAGGTGTTACATAATTTATCCAAGTTCACACAGATAGTAAGAATAGGTCTAGGATTTTAACCCAGATAGTCTGACTACAGGGCCCAAACTCTTAGCCACCGTCCTCTCCTACCTGCCTTCTATTCAGACATGCAAGAAATACTATGCAATAACATCATGGTTGAAGAGCCACTGCTCTCAACTAGCGTACTTCTTCCTGCCATTACTGACAGTCTGAAGATATGTCAAAATATTGGAAAGCAGTAATGTCTGTACTACTTCCTAGACAAGTGAAGGATGTTCTCTAGGAAGAAGACACAGTGTAAAATATGAATGTGATTTTCAAAACTTTTGTGAGTTAATTAAGATTTATAGATTTGATTTATGTTTTAATTACCTCTGTGTCCTTCAAAGTAAAATTGGAAAACTATGTCAAATCCTGGAGCACAGCTACATCAGAGTGAGTCCTTTCTACTTAACCTCTCCCTCCACCAGCCTTCCCACTTCCAGCACCAACCACCACCATCAGCTAGCAAGACAATATATACAACAAAACTTTTAGCATTGCCCTTTCTATACACATTGAAATAAGAACTTCATGTAAGAATCTGTAAACATTCTGAACTGATCAAACCTTTCGTAAGGATTCAATGAATTCACTGATCAGGGATAACACTGGGCCTATTCAACTGAAGAATTAGCTGCTTGGCATTCTCGAGCAGGACTAACTTATCATGGAGCAGTGAACCCCTACCCTAAGGAAAAGCAGTTCTAGCAATCTAAAGATGCAAATCACTCATAGACAACTGAAAAGATCTTAGGCCTATCATTATCTATGCACACATTCATTTTTTTCTGTAAATATTTATTAAATGCCAGGCACGCTTTTGAGCATACCGAGACGAATAAGACAATAAAATGTTCAGAGACTACATTCCACAAGCAATGGCGGGTAGATCTGAGGATGTAATACAGATTGGTAGAGGGCATGCCTCCCAGAGAAGCTGGAAGAATGCCAATGTGAAGATCTGTGGTTAAGAGTCATTCCAGTCAGAGCTACTTAACATCAAGTACAAAGCGCTTGAGGTAGGAACAACCTTTCAAGAATCAGCAGGTGGTCCCCCAGGTGATAAAAGTATGACTACCAGTTGACGACCACATTATTCCAAATAACTGAACTAATTACAAATATCAAAATCTCTTTGGATTCTTGATAAAATTAGAGATTCATGTTCCCTGATCCTGTCCTACTAATTTAAAAATAACTATACTCTTAAAATAAGGCACTGAAATCTACCTTTTAACAAAAAGAGCTAGACTATGATGAAACAAAAGTGATAATGCCACTTCCAAAGTGATAGCAAAATAAAGTTTGACAACTAAAAACATATCCCCATCCAACTCATCTATAAAATACATCCCCTTCTAATGCATTTCAGTGCATTCTAGTGGTGAGACACAGAGGCAGAGAAGTGTTTTAAAGAAAGAGGCATCACTGTAATTAAAAAAAAAAAAATATATATATATATATATGTGTGTGTGTGTGTGTGTGTGTGTGTTTTAATTAGTGATATATATATATACATATTTATGTAGTGACCCCTGTAAAAGTTTGCCTTAGTGATTCAGAACTTAAACTTACGCTACTCAATGAGGTTTGCGTTATTAATTAGATGATTTCTGCCTTGAGACATTTATAATAATAAAGATGAAATACAACTGAGAACATCCACCATGGTGAGTTATGTTTGTACAATCTTCAATCCCATATAGTTTATTTTAAATTCCAGGTGTTGTTTTCATTTTGTAATTCACTTCTTAAGTATGACCCTTTAGTCATAAAAAGATCAGAATTCAAACCTTGGTGGTTTGTAAAATTTTACATGTCATTGTGATGATGAAAAGGTTATTTGTAGGAATAATAAACTTACTTTGATAAATGAATGCAAAATTAGGTGTGTTTTTCTATGAGCAATTTAAGCGAAGACAGTTAGATTTGAAAATAGTACACTACCATCTCAGCTTATCAATGATCTAAGAAAAAAAATGGAAAAATATTTGAAAAGAAGAAAAAAACAAGCAAACAAAAAAATCTCAGGAGACAGCTTAATACAGCTTCGATAAGAGACAAATGAGGGAAAACCTAGTTTTGCAATTGTTAGCCTTGGGTTTCCTCATTTAAGGGAAAGAAAGAGTACCTCCTCTCTCCCAAGATTATTTGAAATATTATGTGAGCATTGAATTCTAAAGTAACTAATGAAGAGCTAAACATATATTAGGAAATCAAAATATGTTAGTCCTCTTTCCGAGTCATCCTCTTTTGAACGCTTGTTGATTTTATTTGATTCAATAATAATTTATTCACTGTGTATTATATGTTAGAGCATATACTAAGTACCGCTGATGCAATGATAATAACTCAACCATGTTACATGACTTTAATGATAGAAAAGATAGAAAGGACACAATAACTAATGCAGCATGGTATATACATACTATCATGAGAGTGGAATAAAACACATAGAAAAATTTAATTGTGCTGAGGGGAAAAAAGGAAAGCCATAAGAGTTGACTTTTAAATTTGATCATGAAATATAAGTAAGAAATTGTCATGGCAAGAACACAAGAAAGGCTACATGAAGAAAAAGGTGACAATTCTGTAAATATTGTTTAAGCATCCGAGTGTGTACCAGGCCTTGGACTGGCACCAAGTATGTCTAAGCACAGGTCTGAAGATGTGAATATACATGGTTATCTTCCAGAAAGAACAAGTACGTGCTGTATACTCCCTCCCCAAAACCTATCTCACACTTCCATGTGAAAATAAATGTTAATCAACCTGGTGATTTTTAAAGTAATCTTAATTATTGTGCATATATGTAGATTTGATATTGTGTTGCGAATGTTCTCCAGAGAAGTTCTTTATAAATTTTAAATATACAATCTTAACTCACAAGTGTATTATATCTAAAACCTATTTTGAAAACCAATATAAACTATCTTTGCAAGTGAGCTAAGCAGTCTGAAAAATGTTTTATTTAATAAATAACTAAGACACACAATTCCAAGTTCACCACCTCAACTAGTGGTCATAGCTGATAAGGTTAAGATGAAATCATTTTTTAAAATAGGCTTTAAAATCTATCATATGCTACAAATAATTTCCAGAACATATCAACTCCAAAGAAATGCTATTTCAGTTAGGGCAAGCCTCATTATGAACTGGAAAAACTTAAGACATGTTTATGTTAAACCATCAAATACTCTAGCATTCTATGGCCCTAATTGCTTGTTTTTCTTTTTTTCATTTTTAATGAAGCAACAGTCTCTTACTAAAAAAACCTCATTTAAGTGCATGGAAGACACTAAAACTTAACATGAGATTTCCTTTTAAATCACAGGCACCTAAGAATAAAACGGTTTTCTTGTAAAGCCAAAAGAAACACCCAAATGAATGAGACTTGGCCCAAGGACCGCGTGGAGCTAACACAGTACCTGACATTTTCATCAAAAAATGTACTATTTTCCACCCTCAACCCTTGTAGAAATAGTAGGAAGATGTATTACATATTTTCATATCTCTGATACTGGAAGGAAGGATGGGAGGGAAGAAGGGAGGGAAAAAAGGAGGGAGGGAGACTATTGAAACATAGCTTCTTAGTTTTTATCTAATACAATTTGTTAGAATTGTCATGAACCACCACAGATCGCCACCTATTTTCAAAATATTTTGTTTTTAAAAGCACAAACAGAAATTCAAAAATCCCATTGAAAATACACTGCTCCTCACTTATAAAACAGATAAATTATGAATACCCTGGTATATTTTAAACAGGATTCAGTTGTTTTTTGTTGTGTGTTTTTTTTCCAACCTGATATAAACTAAACTTTCTAAGAATTACTACTGCAATATAAAAAACTGAAATGCAGCTTTGGTGCATTTGCAAATGCAGTAATGTAATTAAAGCAATTCTATAATAAGAGATAAAGGTCTAAACAAAAGCAAGTTATTATCATAAAACTCTGTCCATGCATTGTTATGTAGCAATGGGCTTTCACAATTTAACATGCTTCATATAAAATTGTAGAATCATTTAGATGCTTTACAACCATTAAGATTATCAGCTCTCATCTGAACCATACAAACATATGCCTGTGTCCTTATTACTCCCAAGCTGAAACTATTTCACGTAGACCATCAATTCAAGATTTTCAAAGTCGAATTACCGTGTTCCTCAAAAAATAAGACCTAGCAGGACAATCAGCTCTAATGCATCGTTTGGAGCAAAAATTAATATAAGACCCAGTCCTATATTGTATTGTATTATATTATATTATATTATATTATATTATATTATATTATATTATATTATATTATATTATATGAGACCCAGTCTTATAGTAAAATAAGACCAGGTCTTACATTAATTTTTGTTCCAAAAGACGCATTAGAGCTGATTGTCCAGATAGGTCTTATTTTCAGAGAAACACAGTAATACTCTGACAAAGGGGTCAGGTGAATCAACAGACCAAAAGCCAGAAGCGTGAGATTGGTCTAAACCAATGTTACCTCTAAGATATATGTATGTTGTTTTCACACACACACACATACATACACACACACACACAGACTCAAGTTTTTCAATTTTATTTTTACATTTTTACTATGAACTTTTATTTAGTATTTATCTCGCTACTTTAAATTTCTTTAGTCAAAGTGTATTCATTTAACTGTCTTCTGATTTTTGTGATGTTATTTTACTCTGATTTTAACATTTTACATATTTTCTTTTATTCTTCAATCACATAGCATTTTGTAACAATTTTTTTTAATGAATTTCTAGGTAACTTTTACCTTCTTTTGAATAGATATGAGGCACTTGAACACTGCAGATAGTCGCAGGAACACAATCCACAAACCATAATAGAGAGGACAGAAGGACATCTTTCCTTTAAATGGTTTTGTACTGAACCACCATGCCCCAAGTCAGAAATCTCCTAGGTAATTCTAGAGAAGATATTTGATCCCAACCATCATTAGCCAATCGTAGCTGACAGACCTATGTTTTATCCATTAAGACAACCGTCTAGGAACTACTACAGGAGTGAAATTACCCCTGCAGGAGGATGACATACTACCCTACAAAAGGGCCCAGATAAATTGAAGCAACAATATTATCTTGTCTCTGGGACAACTGACAACCTCTCTGAGGAGGCAGATGGGTACACTAAAAACTACAGTCTCTGAGAACAATTACAGGATTGTGGCTTTTTCTCCTGAGCAAACCAGCCTTGTATGCCAAGAAGGCATATTGGGATTTCCTTAATAAGCTTTATTGCTAAGTTTCAGATCAAATCATACTAGAGCATAACTTGATACTTCTGAACCTCCCTTCCACCGTTTTTGGACAGATGCACAATACAGAGGGCAGCAGAGCACGGTTGTGAGCAATAGTAGAGTAGGCCCACCACACAATAGCTATGTGACCTTGAGCAAACATACCTGCTGCAACCTCAGTTTATTTACTTGCTATATGAATCAGGCATAGCACTTGCCATACGAGTGTATGTTATTAGGTGGGTGCAAAAGTAATTGCAGTTTAAAAGGTTCACATTGCAAAAACCGCAATTACTTTTGCACCAACCTAATATATGAGATTGTGCACCTGGAGCATGACTGACACTTTAAAAACTCAGTAAATGTTACCTACTTTTAAAAAATGACCTCTAAAATATTAGAATCTCTCTTATGCTTGCCCATTCCAAAATAAACATGGATAAGTAAAATTATTTCACTTCAAGAAAGGAATTTAAATATTCTTCATGTGTGAACCTCACGGGTCTGCTGTATTTAAAATAAAAATGCCTATGGTCAAGCTTCTCCCAAATAGGTTCTACAGTTGTTTAAAACAATTTCAAAGCTTAAAAACTTCCAGAAGCTTGGCTTGCAATGGCCATTGTGACAGTCTAATATTATGAGTTCTACAATATGTAATTAAATAACTTCTGCAAAGTTAGTTGGTCTTTTAAAGATGAAAAAGTTTGATTGAAGGTATATGGTATATCACTCATAGTGTGGGGTTAAAACAATGTTTTTTTTTGTTTTTTAAATGTAGAATGATTTCAATATAGCTAACCAATGGCTTAGATGTGAATTTGCCACCGCATCTAGGGAGAGGCTGGGCAAAGACCAAGCGTCTCCCAGAACAGCCTGAATCAGCTAATTAAAGTAGAAGAAAATAATAGTTTTTTTATCTTCTTAGTGGATGATTCTAAAGCAGTTCCTTATCTGTTACTTGAAAGAGAAATACTGACCCAAACAATCATTAGAGACTACTCACTTACATTATTTTATTTTAGCCTTATTACAACTCTGTAAGGTAGGTGTTATTTTTGTTTACTTTATAGGAAGCAAAGGCATAGAGTAAAGCTAACTTGCCCAAGACCAGTGGGTAGCAAGAAGATTAAAACCCATGCAGTCAGGCTCCACAGCATTAACCATTATGCTATATTACTTTTCTGAAAGGTTTTCCTAAAATTTTGGTGGTCAAAAGTGGGAAGAGAGAAAAGAATGAAGACTTCTTGCTAGAAAGAAATGTAATGAGATAAAATTAAATGAATGGCAAGTGTTGGAATAATGAAGGAATGTCCCAAAAGTCACAGTAGGGCTGTGCCATCTCTATGAGGTGGGTGGGGGTAGGGAGCACCCAGCGATACAGCTTATGGGCCATGTAGAGAGTGAATGAATGAGCTGAACTTGAAGTAGACGACTCCCACCACTAGCCAGAAGATGTTGCTCTTCCTAGAGGCGTGGGGTTCAATAGAGTATATGTTAAGGCTGATTGGCTTTATTAAACCCTTCACATCAGAGGGGTTTAAAAAGAGAGGTTTATGCATTAGCCCCACTAACACACTTGCGTCCGCTCACCCTTGAGAGAATAAATAGAATTTAGCATGCCATTTTAAATCAATGCCAACCCTGGCTCTTCACTCTACCTATTCTTACATATATATTACTGTAATACTAAACCATAATTCTAATGTAAGTTTCTTCTTTGAAATGGCAATTGCCAGTGGCGATTTCTCTAGAAAGAATGTGGTTTATCACTGCCAGGGCACTGAGAAGTTTGAATTAAGGAAACAGCTGGCCACTTGTCACAGGCAGGGGATGAAGAAGACAGAGCCAGTCACCATTCATCTACTTCTGTCCAACTAACTTCTAGCTCTCTTCATCTGCCTTCCTCCTACCTCCTTTGATTTGGGGATCAAATCAAAGAACTGCTGACCCCCTCAGATGCAATGTATTATAAACTTACAAGGAGAAATGAATAGTGAACTAGGACTGCTCCAGGTGCCAAGTTAGACTGAGAAAAGCCTAAAGAAAAAGAAGATAAAGGCTCTCAGACTGAAACTTGAACACTTACCTAGTGAAAGTACCACCTCTTAAGCTCTTACTGATCAGCTGCTTCTGAATTAATCACCAAATAATGGCTAGTATTTACAGGGTTCCTACTGTGTGCCAGGCACACAGTACTTGTAGATACCTCCAATCTTTTATCAACTCTGGGAGCCAGAATTTGCTTTCCTATTGAAACTGAAGTTCAAAGAAAATGTTATCTTAAATACGACCATATAATTATTAAATGATGGATCAGTATTCCAATCAGATCTCCAAATCTTATGTTCCTTCCATGATACAATGATATATTTCCAATACAAGGGGCACAGCGAAAATTGCTTACAAAGTATTTTGTAGCAAAGGAATTACTTTTAAAGATGGGAGAAATTCCTTAGGCGATCAAGATTCCAATGAATGTTGACTAAGTTCTTTATTAAGTAGGAATTGAATATTTAGGAAACAACAGTTGACCACTTATGCATCTTTCCCCTCTCCTCCTATTTCACAATATTTTACAATGAAATTATAAAAGGCCTTGGAAAGCGTTATGAAGGAATTAAGTAGATGACATCTTTATCTAGAAGACTGCCAATTAAAGTGAAACCTTAATTCACCAGTAAATTCCCAGAAGCATAAACAAATTATTGCCCATGGTAAGTGATCAAAATATTGTTTTTAATACAATAATTAATTAAGAAAAATGAAAAACTATTCACACTGATACGTGACTAAACCAGCCATAGTACATAGGGCTAATTTAAACTTGAAAGGATTATAGTAGGTTTATAATAATAGAATTTGCTTTAACATACTATCTTTATGAGTTCTGCTGTTTTCAGAATTCTAAAATCTATGCTGTAGGGTAAAGACAAAGTACTGAAAAAAATGACCAAACATCAAACAGTCAAGTGCACAATGAATGACAGTCTATGACCATGTAAATGAACATGATACTAATTTGTCTTCCAAATGTTTGAGAATTAGTTTGTTGAAAGTGAAAACTCAATTACAACCAGATACAGACTTCTAAATATTAGTAAGGTTCTGAGAGTAGATAATTAAATATATTTGGCCTGTGATACACCTCAACCATGTTTTAATTCAAAGCATTACTTCGAATTCTGATTCTGAATTTGAATGAAATTCTGATTATGCAAGAAACAAGAATGGATAAGGAAGAATGTCCCCATCCTATCTTTTGCTTTGCTTGGAGTTAATTGGCTGTAGGCAAAATCTCAAAGTACTGTGGACAAAAATAGAGCCAAATACTAAACCTGAGAAGCTCAGGAGTGGCCTGCATGGTGGTCCTCACAAACTCAGAAACAAAAAGTAACTATGTAGTATGGTATGTACATAAAAATTCCTAACTAAAAGTGCGGGACATGGCAGGTAGCCATATCCTAGGCCTGTAGCTTTCCTAACAAAGAAAAGCTACAGGCCTAGGATATGACTACTGGCCAGTCTTTATCTTAAATCAGTCTGTCTATTGTTCTTTTGCATCTAAGACAACATACCTTTAAAATGTAAGAATAATCTTTTTCCAGACATCTCAGGTCACACACATATACTAGAGTGGGAGACCACAGAATCCATCATTCTTATCTTGTTCCCTGAATATCATCTCTACGTGCTGTAAATGTTGATTATGAATTATCCTGTACCCCACCAATGTAAAAGAAGTATGTGTCTCTCCGTGTTACTTTTTACCCAACCCTAGAGATTCCCCCCTTTGCTTTCTCCCACCCCTTAATCTACCACCGATGGATTTAATTTAAACCTCTTTTGTCTCCTACTTTGACTGTAATCACAAAATAATCTGCAAAACTGCCATTCTCCAGAGCATTTTCTCAAGGTGTTGAGATTTTGCTTCTCAGCAATTGTTATCAGTTTGGCTCAAATAAACTCATAAAAATTCTCTACAGTTTGGACGTTTCTTATGTTGACAGTTATTTCATTTAGGATTGGTAACCATTTACCTCAGTTTTCTTGCAAAGCTTGTACTATCTAATTTTCACATTTACCCAGGACGCTAACATGTCCCCATGTAAGGTATCAATGGTCCTGCCTCATCTAAGGCCTAAATGCTCTTCAATTGCTAAATTCCTCCTTCCTTCCCAGTCAAACATTTTCCCCCACCTCAAGGCAACTGATTTTAGATGAGTGATGAATGTTAAGAAGGAAACAATATGATTAAATTAATTTATGTTTTTATATTTTTTATGGCTTGTTTTTTTTTGTTTAAAGTATTGTTTTTAATGTAATTTTTGATAGACAATATATTTGGAAATTTCAAAAATAAAAAAAATTAAAATATAGTGAAAATTTTCCCTTCCACAGTTAACTTCTGCTATTAGCATCTTGTGGATTCTTCCTAAATTTCTTTATATGTACGCATGTAGGTATATAAGCAAGTAGGAATACACTTTATTTTTCTCTCCTGTTTGATAGGAAAGCTAGAACACTGAACATGCTTTTGGGCACCTTTTTAAATTCTTAATAAAATAACTAGAAGATCTTTTCACATCAATATATAAAGGACTGCCTCTTTTTTTTTTTTTTTTCTTGACAGCTGGGGAGTATTCCACACTGTAACTGTGTAAATGGACTATAATTGATTTAAGAAGTTCTGTATTATTGGACATTCAATTACTTTTTTAATCTTTTGCAATTAAAAACAATACTGCAAAGAACATCTTGTACATAGATATTTTGAATAAATTACCAGGGGAGGTATTACTGGACATATCCATCTGTCTTTGATGAACATTGCTACATTACTTTCTATAGCATGTATTCAAACTTACACACCAAACAACAGCACCTAAAAGAATGCCTTCTTCCAAAACCTTTGCTAACAGACAGTGTTATCAAATTTCTGGATATTTGCTAGTCTGATCGTTGAAACAAATGTCATCTTTCTGTCATTTTAATTTGCAGTTAAAAGGTAATCAAGCATGTTTTCACCTGTTTAAGTTTGTATTTTCTTTTCTGTAGTTTGTTTGTGTCCTACCTACCGTATGAACTTTGGGTAGCCACTTAAACCCCTGAAAACCATTTGATGTTTTTTAAGGAGACTTCATGACCTAAATTAGCCCTTAAGTAGCATCAGTTCGGAAAATACAAAAATGTGAAAACTTTAGGCTGCAGACCTCAAATAGCCAGATATTTCTCCAGCAAAATGGGTTTATACAGGAATAACCAAAAAACAAAACAAAACAAAACAAAAAAAAAAAAAACCTGCAATTCAGGACATGTGGTCTAATGGCAAACCACATGCAAGTCCAGAAAAACAAAGGAGACTTGGGAGGACTTGGGAGGAGCTGTGGGAAACAATGAGTCCATTTGGAGGAAACTGCAAATTCAAAGTATAGTTGACTTTTCATTGTCTGAGTTATGGTAGTGTCCCACTGGGTGAGCTGTCACTAGGCAAGAAGGAATCTTTTCTTCCTCCTGCTGAAGTCTGTAAAGTAGTATCACTTCCTGTCAGAGATGCAAGGTACATCCCTTCCTGTTAGGGTCAGTAGTGCACGTGAGTGAAGTACATTAGCATTCTCTCATCTAACCTCCCAACTACAATTTAAATGAGGTTTCTGTTTATTAACCTCATTATTATTATTCTGTTTATTTCACAGGCAGTGCAGGGAGAACATGTCATTGGGCAGAAGTAATCAACAAACAGCTAGGGCAGCCTGGCCTAGGCATTCTTTCATGAAATGATCTTCTGTGAATAAGAAAACCGAAGATTAGAAAATTAAGCCAATTGATGGAAAGCATGTATTTTCATGTTAATGAAGACTGAGTTCACACTCAAGGCTCCTCTCCCAAAGGCCAGTCATCGCTCATGAAAGCCTTATGTTTCTCCACTAGACTAGACAGAACACCTTAAAAAGTTCAAGTCTATGTAGGCTTGGGAATCAGACAGATCTATCTTCCATGAAGAAAAACAAAGTAATAAAGGTATAAAACAGTCAATCACAAAATAAGAATTAACAAAACAGATTCATGAAACTGACCTCCTGAGAGGTAATCACAGATTAGCAATTTAAGCAGACACGTACGGGGTGGTTACATATGAAAGCTAGGCAGCAGGTGTTATTCACTCTCACAGTAATTTAAATAAAAAGGTTAGGAAAAGTCCAACTAGTCATACCACCATCCTTAAGGGAAGCCATCAAAAAACGAAAGCCCAGAAATACAGAAAAGACCACAGGTACCACTAACATTCAGTAGCTACAGTAAGTTCCACATCTAAAGAACAAACATAGCTAACCCTTCCAAGTCCTCAGACTTCCAAATCCAGATCAATCAAGGACTCATTAAAAGTCAGATCTCAGATACTGGATGGGTATTTGAATAGGTATCAAAAAAACACAGCAAAGAGCAATACTAGTGGACATGTCCTCAAAATACTTCATAACATTATTTACAATTCTGAATAGAGATGCAGATTTGTAAAAGATTAAATATGCAAATGTTAATTCTGGATTCCTAAATAAAGTAGGTGGACTTTCCCCTACTGAATTCTCTCCACTCTGCCAGACAACACAAGCTAGAAGGCTAAAATCCTTCTAGCCCTACCACCATAGTCACTTAATTTTTCTGATCCTGCCTACCTTGTCTTGTACTATATCTTCTTTGTAGATCACTGTTCTATTATTTTGTCTCTACTCACATTCTCTTCCTTTCCTTCAACATTGATGTGACCAGACTATAGTAGGAAAATAAAGTCTAACATCACACCTATCCCTTTTCTCAGGCCCCCAAAATCACCAAAGTGAACTCCATTCTAAGTAAATAATCATTTGCTTGGTATTAAATGCAGCTTCAAAACAAGCCCCTTTGCTTCCCACCCACAACCACATGGCCACCCATTAGCCTCTCCTTTGTAGAAAACTGGGCCACCAAAGCCCATAAAAGACGCCTACTTGTTTCTAAGCTCAGATACTTGTACCCTACTAATTACCTCTGTCATTTCTCTCACATAGCGATGAGATCCCAAAGAATGAGTATGCCTTCAGACCTGGCAAGGAATATATTCAAACTAAAATTGTGCAGAAATGTAGAGGAGTCTCCACTATGCAGTTCCACTATGTCCTGAGTAATGAACGAGTCACAGGTACATAAGGATTTAAAGAAAAAGCTCTAAATTCATTCATTGATTGACTTGCATTTTATGGCTCTAATTAGTGTAGCCAATACATTAATTTGGTATCAGTTAAGTAACTATCAGGAACCTTAATGACTAATTGAGAAGAAAAATCAAGATGTATTGTAAAAGCAATTCAAATTCTCATAGCATTGGTGAATAATACACATATGTATATTTTTATAGAACTGCAGAGCTCAAAACTTTAGAAGTCGGTTGCCATTTTAACAGAAAACTGGCAAATCAAGTTATAATAGTGTAATAACATAATAAGAGAGGCTACATTTTCACAAAGAAAAAACACAATAAACAAATAAATTAATTTCTTTAAAATTGTGGTGGAGGAAAACATCCCGGTCATTTTTTAAAAACACAGATTTTATACTATCTTTAAACAAGCTCAGTCTAAATCATTTATAAGCACCACAATTTACTTACACACATAAGTCTTTATCATTCCAACTTTTGGCTACCTGGAGAAGGGAGAGGTGAGAAGATGAGGGAGAAGGGATGAGGAAAATAACTGGAAAAGAAAGGAAGGAGGGGATAAGAGAGGAATACAATGGAGGGATAAAGAAGGAGGAAAGGAAAGAAAAGTAAAGTGATTATAATTACAATTCAAATATATATATATATATATATATATATATATACACATATATATATATACACATATATATAAAGAATGGTTTTGAGAAAATTGAATAAATTAGGGAGCAAATATAGTATTCTAGGTAGCGTAGACTAAAATGATGAAGTTGGAATAAATATAATAAAGTAGAAATATCTGATTATAGACTAAATAGAGTTTAATGCTTGAAGAAGAAGCATGAGAGAGAGGGACATATTAAGAATGACCCCTGGAGTTCTGCTAGTATCCATTGGGTCAAGGCTAGCAGGGAGAGCTAGTGGAAAAAAATATAGATTTATACAGGAATTTGATTATTTCAAATTGCTATGCCTAGGACATAACCAAATGGAGATATGAAATAAGTGAAAGGAAGGGCCAGGGCTTAACAAGGTTATGTCCTTGATGAAACTTTACAAAGGCTCTCTAAGCCGTTTTCTCAACTGGTCCCCATGTTTGCCAGATTTGTATAGCCTAATTTTATCAAAAATCCTGCTAAGTCAGTTTAGTAAGAATTGCCCACCACGTGCTTGAAATGTAATCAACCTCAGTATATGATCAAACCCCTCATCCACCATGCCTTCAGCAACAGTACCATCAAGTAGTTTCAACCAGAATCCCCCTTTCTCCTGATGTTTGCTTAGATATTGTCTATCTGCTGACACTCACCCTGCCTCTTGGCTATGAATCCCTACTTACCCATGCTATATTGAAGATTAAGCTCAGTTCTACCTTGTTTCCCCCAAAATAAGAGGAAATAATATATTATATTATATTATTTTACTATAATATAAAACCGGGCTAATATAATATAATATAATATAATATAATATAATATAATGTAATATAATATAATGTAATAAATATAATATAATACCAGGTCTTATATTAATTTTTGCTCCAAAAGACGCATTAGAGCTGATTGTCCGGCTAGGTCTTATTTTTGGGGAAACAGGGTATACTGAGGTCTCTTTGCCTCTATTGAAACAGTTCTTGAATAAAATCTGTTTTTCACTACTTTAACTAATGTCCAGCTCTGTTTTTCTTTAACAGGCTCAAAAGAGAAGTCAGGACTCGAGTAATAACTTTAGAGTGATAAATGGGTTTATAGAGGGCACCTGTAGCTCTAAGATTAGATAAAACTATCAAGGTGAGAGTGTAGAATAAGAAAAAGAAGAGGGCCATTATGAAGCACCAAAGACATCAAATTCAAAGTTAAGGAGATAATGAGTTCTCAGTTTGAGCTAAATAGGAATGACCAGAAAGGTAAGAGAAAAAACAATGAGATTATGAAAAACAAAGAAAGTTGCTTTTTAAGGATCTGGTTGACAAAAGAGTATTGTCCATTCAAAGAACAAGGTTATTCTCCCTCCAAGCCAGGATTTTCACATACCACTTAAATGGGCAAGTAATTATTGTCAGAAAAGACAACAGCCTGAACCTCAACTCTTTATGTGTAAAGAATAATTCATTTGGCTGCTAGGAAGATGTATAACTTTCTATTATAAATTAAAAGGATGAGCATTAAAATGCTTTAAATCAGTATACCTCTATCTATGGTATAAATTTTTTCTTTCAAACATGTGTCCAACTTGTAGAAATAAAGCAATGACAATAGGTATATATCATTTATATATCATGATTTTTTAAACTGCTTTGAAATTTTAGTTTTGCCTAGGAATGTGTACTGATGTTTATATTACAACATACTTGCATGGTCTCAGGAAGAAAAACCATATTAACAGTAAGTCTGTTCATTCTTATTTGTGAGTCCCCCAAATAGTGCTTTATGGATGGTAATACACTGCTCACAGGCCAAATTCTTTGCCTCCCTTCCTCAGTGTTTATGAAACTGAGCAGCAATTAACCTTGGTACAGTTGCCAGAAACCTCCATGGGTAGATAGGCCTAACATGTTCCATCTTGTCTAGGTTAAGAATGGGCCAGTTTTCTTTGCTTAGAATCCTAGGCTGGCCACTCACCAAAAAGACATGCTAACTGAAAGATCAGACCAAACAAACAAACAAACAAACAAACAAACAAAAATCTGTGGATTTCTCAAAGTAATGGGGATGAACTCACAAATGACTTTGCAACCTGCAATTTCTCACTAATGTGCTGAGATGTCTGGCTGGATAAGCAATTTCCAGATAAACAAGAGAAAGGGTAAAACCTCTTTCAGAAAACTCCCTCAATTAGCAATCACCTTCATTTAGCAGCGGCACCTCCACTATGCCAGCTGCGGGGGAAATTAATTAAATTTAATAGAAGCCACAGGGGAAGTAATTAAATTTAATAGAAGTCATGGATTCCAAATGAAGATAAACTGTATTTGTAATCAGACCTACTGTGTCACTTATTCCCAGGTTTGTAAAAGCATGAGCCAAGTGCAACCACTTTCCACAGGAACACCAAGTTACCTGGAATCACTCCCTCATTCTCACTTCAAAATGTAAAATAATTGATGCAGTACACTATGGAAAGCATCCTTAATTTTTTTTTTATTCTTTTTTGAAAATGAAAAATCTGCACCACCATAACAAGTCAATTATTGCGTAAATGAGCAGATCTGAATACCACAGGAGCCATAGAGCAGACAAGAAGTAATGAAAGGTTGGCATGTTTGCTTTGGAAAGGAAAACTAGCGGCCCATTCATCTAAATGCAGTTATGTTTCAATTTAACTAAATTACAAGGTTTGAAATTAGCAATGCTTCAAGCGCTCCGGGCTACCGCTCCCACCAGAACACTTCATCTTTAATACCTGCTCCAGCTTGCAAATAAAACTAAGAAAAACAGTAGGGAAAAATGCTCAAAACATCTTTTATAACAAAGGCCTTTTCTAACAACTTTAATCTTAAGGTTTTTACCCCTCAGAGAATCTAAAGCTTAAATGAGGCAAAGCTAAGTAATATTTGAACCTTTTTTTTTTTACTCTATATTCTACGTGTAGTTATTTAAATATTGATCTTATTTATCATGACAAAGTGTAAGCTTCTTAAGGACAAAGATAATTTCACTTTCAAGTCTCTTATTTCTAGAATACTTAGCACAGTGCTTTGTATACAGTGAAGGTTTAGAAAATATTTATTATCCCACTTTAATGGGAAAGAATTGGATAGCATGACTCTATGAAATCATCACCAGCACTGGTTTGAGTAAGCAAGCTTCTCTTGGTTGGTAGTACAGGGCCAGGTAAGAATGCTAAGATTTCCACCTGACCTGTGAAATAAGAAAGAATTCTACTTTGGAGTATTCTGAAGACTAACTGCTATGTGGTTTATTAAAGCACTTTGTTTAAGACAAAATAATAACAGCTAACATAACAACCATGTCCCATATATAACAAATACCATGCTGAGAACTTTACATAATTTCATTAAAAGTTCACCAAAACCCTGAGAGGTAGCTCCTATTTTTATTTCTCATTTACAGCTGAAAAAGTACAGTTTGGAGGAGTTACACAACTGATTCAAGAACCTAACAGCTAATTAGAAATGGGACCAGGCTTTGAAACAGGCTTAACCCATTATGTGTGCTTGAAGTTAATGGGAAAACTTTGGCCATTGTCCAGTGTGTAGAATCAAGACCATGCTCCTTAATTATAAGAAACATGTACAATACAAAAACAAAGACCTCTTTTTATTTAGAAATATTGGTGCCCAGTACATATAAAAATAATCCATGACTCAGTAAACATCCTTCTTTACATGATGGCCAAAAAAAATTAAACAAAAGTCTTGTTGATCTGGCCAGTCACTGATCAGATGACTGGTTAGATGACCACTGGTTAGATGACCCTCTGTGTATCTCACCTTCAGGGCACTTATTACATCTGTATTGAAATTATGTGACTCCCCCACCAGACTGTGGCCTAGTCAATGACAAGGACCACACCACACATGCCAGCATCATCAATGCCTGCCACAAAATAGATGCTATGGATTCTTCATAAACATTTGTGGACTGAAAAAAGAACTATTAGTTTTTTTATAACCTTGGTTCTAGAGTTCTGGAGAACCAATAAATGATGGCTACTTATATTTACTAAGTCATCTGAGTACCTATAATTCCAGAGGACCTGTTCTGCAAAGGCTTTTCTGGTCTCTTCATCTCACATACTCCCTTCTCCATAAAATTATAAACTCTTACTGAGTCCTCTGTACATAGTCCTATTATAGACCTCATAATCCTTTTTCCCCACTTCGCGTTTCCCGAGATCTCCATCTGTTAAACTATAAAGACCTTATCATATTCCTCTTTTATCTTTAACATTCAGCACAAAGCTGAACATGGCATAGATGAGGCATCAAATGATTACTGGACATATATTACTTATGTGGGTACCTTTTTATGATGATACCTCTTTGCCATTAAGAATCAAAGATGCTTTACACGTTTGGAGTAGGGTAGTGGCATGAAATTGCAAATAAAATTTACAACTTAAACTTTCATCATTAATCTAATGCCAAAAATATTAACCAAGCATATTGAAAAGTGGTCCCCTAAACCAAATATTTTGCCTTGTTGAAGTAACAAATATCATGTCAATTTCTTGTGTTTATTTCTTATGCCATCCCAGTTTTACAAAATATTTAAGTATTTGTACTCAAGTATTGTTTTTAAACATAAACATGCACAGGCATGAGGAAGAAGCTTCATAAAATCTCATACTGTACATAGTTCAAAACAGGCTCCTTTGAAACCCTTTTAACAATCTATTTCTTTGTATAATTTTGCATTATTGAAAATAGAGACCAATACGTATACTTTATTATTTCATTAGATTGTACTATTTTGATCACTCCTAGTATTAGATATTAATCTATAGAATTGTTTTAAGTTCTTAACACACCCGTATAACTTAAAAAGAAGTGTACTACAGGCATTATTACTGTTAGAAGGACACTTCTCTCATTGTGCTAGCTAATATTTAAGTGTTGCTTTTTTTCTCCTTAAGAGAAGCCTGAAAGAAAAGGAGGGGAAAAACAGAAAATACTAGAAAGACTTACATAATCTGATCTCTGTTCTCCAGGTGAAAAGTAATTTTTTCCCTAGGTGCACTTTTGTTAATTTACCATTAAAATTAGGAGTATTTAATACTCATGTGTATAATAGGCACTATGTGAATTCAATAACTGAAGAGTCAAACACATTCGCCCTTATTTTTGCCCATATACTTACTACGTGAGATTGAAAAACAGTGACATAAAAATCAAACCAAGAACTCTACAAGCAGATAAATGATTAGTACTTTGACAGTGGAAAAGCATGTCACCTGCTCAAACCACATTTGCTTCTAAGGATACATACATAGTTATAATGAGTGAGACCACTATTAAGAAATTCACTGTGAGGCATTATTATACTTAATTTATTTGAAAATTAGAAACAAATTATCCTCTTCTCTGTAATAGCAATTTAAGTTTTTCAAACTGTTAATGAACCAATTAAACAACACCATTTATTCTAATACAGAGAAGAAATTCTACTGTTAGGAATATGCACTGTTTTACGTATAAGAACCACTGCTTCACATGTACATGACAACCACTCCCCCTAATCCAATGATACTCAAAATGTGAGTTCCTCAGGCCCCTTCTTGGAATCCTGAGGTCAAAACTATTTCATAATGATACTAAGACACTATTGTCTTTTCATTGATGGTGCAAAAGCAATGGTGAATCAAGCTGATGATGCCCATTAGCATGAATCAAAGCAGATGTACAAGATTTTCTAGAATGTGGTTTCACTTAAGAATGTCTTTGATAAATCCATAAAATTAGTTAATTTTGAAAATCACAGTACTTGAGTACATGTCATTTTATTATTCCATATGATAAAGAAGGAAAGTATGCATAAAACATTTCTGCTGAATATCAAAATATAATGGAATAATGGTCTCAAGGAAAAGCATTTATGAGACTGAGATATGAGGTAAACTAGCCCACTCTTCATGAAACACTACTTTTTACTGAAATGAATGGCTGAAGACAAATTATTCAGAATTGGGTATGACAGACATTTTAGGTAAAAAAGAGAGACTAAGTCCATCACAGAAAATACCTGACAGTATCTGTTGCCAATGATAGAAATTGAACTTTTAAGTGAAAATTAGTATCTTGAAAATTTTATCCACTAACCTCAGCTTGACAGCTATCCAACACTTAAAACATTTTCTGATATTAACAAATGTGGTGTTTGATATTATATAATGAAATGTGTCAACATCTGAAGATCTGCATAACTTAGTGAACAGTTATTTTCCAGTTGACCAATGCATGAGGTTACAAAATCATGCATAGGTAAAAGATCCATACAAAATACAAAACACACCAATGTATTAATATAACAAAGTACAAAATGTTCATTGGTAAAATTTTTCATTCCTCATTGAAATTTAAGAAATTATAATCTGTAGAGCTTTAGTGTATGAAAGTAGAACAGATACAATTATTTGGAGTGTCCATTAAAATACACCTCCCTTTTCTCTCCTATATTCCACCAAAAGAACATATCACAAGGGACTGACTGAATGCAGACACAGATCCAAAGACCTAGCTGTCTTCTATTAAACTAGAAATTAAAGACAATTGTAAAATATGTAAACAAATGCCAGTTTTCTCACTAATTTCTTTTGGAAATGTAGGTGGATTTTTTTTCCCAACAAAAATATATTTATATTAATATACAATGGGTTTTGTTTTATTAAACTTCTCAGTTTTGTTATATGATAAATATCAATAGACATCATCCACATAAACCCAACTTTCTTAGGGGCCTCAGTGATTTTTAAGATGGTAAATGCGTTTAGCCCAAAATTTGAGAATCACTGTCTAAACTAAGGCTCGTTATCTACTTCATGACACGATTCTCAATAGCATTTTTACCAAACCCCTAATAAACTTAAGAGATGCTTTTTCTATGCACACTTACATGCCAAGCACCACATCAATTCCTCGCGACACAAAATAAAAGTACTTAGTTCTTGCCCTCAAGTTGCTTACAGTCTCATAAGAGAATGTCCTAATTAGTCACTCCAAGACTTTTTGGGGACAGGCCATGTGGAAGGATAAACCTTAGAATCTTAAAATCTGCACCACTGCTCTACCAGTTCAAAATGCTTGTTATCATTTCAGATGCCACCATCGTTCTCTGTTTACCATATTTCCTGTGGGTTTTCTTGTTTGGTTGGTTAGTCTAGTTTCCTTTGGCTTTTTCTGGATTTCCAAACTCTCACATAAAAGGTTCCTGCTTTTATAAACAAGGCTATCTATCTGTGTCCTCCCTTCTTTTCCTTCTTTTCACTTAAAGTATACACAAGTGTTTGTTATAACCTTCAGACCACTTTTTTTTCCTTTTCCTGAGTTAATTTGTTGATGGTTACTGATTGTGTCTTCACTACCAAAGAATGTTGTAGAGATTCATTGTATTCTCTTTATGAGCATTTAGATTTAAAAAATTTTAGATTAGTAAAATTATGTACTTATGAAACCTACGTTTCTACCACTGGAGAAAATAATATAAACTTACTTTCTTAAGTTTAAACTCTATATCTACAGTGAAGCAAACCACATAAGAACAGCAAGATCTCTTACTGAGTGCTCATTTCCAAGTAATGAGTAACACCTACTGAAAAATCACACAAAATTCTGAATTGATCATGATTAGTCAACACCTTGTTCCTTCACTGACCAACTCTACTGAGTAACTAAAACAAAATGAAAACAGACAGTACAGAAATGACCAAATTCTGTCACTGAGAGAGTTAATTGGAGCATACTCTCTAAAATCCGTGTTGTTCATTGCTATGTAGGTATCCTGTATTGGCTGAGAAACAACCTTAATTGGCTTCTGGAGAAGGTTATGTGATTCTCTCCAAACCACTTTTAATTCCTGTAAATTATTCTTCTACCTAGTCAGCATAATATGGTTAAGAATAAAGACTGTGCAATCACAGGAGCTGTGGTTCAAAGTTTGACACTGAGCACTTAACTTCCTTAACCTATTTCCTCAGACATAAAAAAGAGCTAATAATAAATTTGCAGATATCATAAAAGTAACCACATTTTAACCATTTCAAAAAGGCTAGTTACAAAGATCTAATCAAAATTCCAACCATTATATACAACTGTACATGTCCATTTTCCAATGACAGAATCTGGAGATTAAACACAGTCATTTCAATATTTTGCCTCAGAATGGAAGTAGGAAAAATTCACACGAGGGATGAGAATAAATATATGAAATATCCTACCGTGGGGACAAAGCCAGGAGTGCAGGTTCCAGGCTCTCGGCCTCACGTGGAAAGGTGCTCACTAGGGTAATAAATGGCCATCAACTGTGATTGGATGGCCATCAGCTGTGGCTAGTTGGCTGTCAGCTGTAACCAGTGAGCCACTGGCCACTAATATAACTGCATGGCTACGCTAGCAGCAAAAATGGGGGCTAGCAAGAAGATGGTGGCTGAGCTAGCAAGAGCGGGTTGCAGTTCACACGGCGGATTGCAGTTAGCAAGCGAGGATGGTTGGCAGAGAAGTGAGCGGCAGGTAGCAGATGGTGTGGACCCTGCTTCCTGTGTCTCCAACCCAGCCGCCAGCAAGAATACAGTGGTATAACTCCCCTATCTATGGCTCTGTGGGTGTTCCTTTTTGGCCTCATCCTATCCTGCGTTCTTATGTGAGGAGAGGGACAGGAGACCCCTCATGCCAGCTCGCCTGACACCTTCTCTAAGAGCAAAAAACTGGGATCCACTGGGTAGGCTCTGGGTCTGCCATTTGTCTGCACCCCTCAGCTCCAGCCCCATCCTTTGCTGATCCTACAACCTTAGACAAATAGGTAAATTTTAGGTTCCGTTATTTCCTCCACTGCATGAAGAATTAGATTATCTACTTCACGGGGGGTTATGAGGGTCAAATGAACTGATTACTGTGTATGCCTAGGTGCAAACCTGGGCACAGAATATGTCCTGAATACATATTAGCGTACTGTTATTTTCAGGTTGCCTTCGGAGTGTTTCTTCTATAGTTCACTTACTTTCAATTTCTAATTTAACAAAAATAAGCAAACACCTCCCAGAACACTCCTACATAAATTGCTTTGAATGAAATCCAATCACTGTGATAAAGTTTGGCAAAAGACTATACTGATGTGTAAAAACAACAGCTGTCTTATAAATTTGCTTTTATAATAAGTAACAAAACTTGTAAGATTTGGGATGTATCCAGCTTCTACTTTGGTGCTTCTCTATCCTGGATGAACATAAGAAATCACCTGGAGAGATTTTCTTTCTTTTTTTTCTTTTCTTTTTTTTTTTTTTTTTGAGAGATTTTCTTAAATACAATACATACTGAGGATCCACTTGACATGCCAAAAATTAAAACATAAGGAAGAACATTGTCCCACCTTCCCACTGTAGACTGTATTTCAATGTAACCAAATAGCCCTAGCAAATAAAAAGTCCTTCTATATAAAATAATTGTACATAATATGTGGAAAACGAACAGGATAATAAGGAAATCTCCATTTTGCAACTCTTAATGGAATAAAGCAATGGTTGTCAATGAATGACAAAACCATTACGTATAAAGTTGATGAGAAATCCTATAATAAAATGATTCAACTTTATCCAATGAGACTGGTCAATCTTACCATCACTAAATGTGAGATGATCAATCCTTATATTCCCCGCAATATGATGCAATAGAAACACATGAGGGGGAAGGGTGTAATAGGTAAAGAGAAGGGTAGAGGGGGAGGAAAAGAGGGAAAACAGAAAGGAGGAAAGGAAAAGGAGAGAAAGAAGAGAAAAGGGAAGAGAGAAAAAGAGGTTAAGAGGGAGGCCTGAAGAAGAATAAAGGAAAAAAAAGAGAAATAAGGGAGAGTGGGGGTAAAGGAGATTGGGAAGGAGGAAGGGATGGGAAGAGTAAGTAGGAATAGAAAAAAGACAGGTTATGATTGAAGCAGAGAAGGCACAGAAAGTAAGAGTCAGTTCCTGACTTTCACTGATCTTGAAACTCACCATGCTCTTCAAGTTTAGTAAAAAACCACCCCAAATTCCTAATAAACTGTTATGTTTGCTCAAGATAACCAATGACAGTTCTGTTACTTAAAATCTTCAGAGTTCTGAATTACAAGCAGAATTCAGAAAACAGAAGAGGGATCTACTTTATTCCTACCTTAAAACACTGCGATAGTCAATTAAAAGGACTATTTCAGATTGATAACTGACGGATATTCCAAATGACAAAACATTAACTTAACCACATTTTGAAATGATTCACTTCAATGAGTATAAATCTGAATTGTATCAAGAACTTAATAAAACATTTAAATGACCACAAAAATAATGAAACAGCAGAAAACCTCAAGGCAAACACATTTATTGCATATTTCATAAATATAAATCTAGATTGATGGATGGATACATGGATAGATGGAAGAGGGGAGGAAATATGGATAAGAGGAGGGTGAGAAAAAAATTCAAAATCAGATGCTGCTAAACAAACTTTGATGATAATTCATAAAGGATTGTCTGAACAGTGTAGATTTGTGTAGTGATAATAAAATTCCTCAAATTACAAAGGTTATTCACCAGACTCTGGCTAATCAGCCATATTGTCCTTAAGAAATCATTTCACTGTTCTCCCTTTGTATCAGATGGACTAGTCTGGGGGAGGGGGTTAGAGGGGAGGAGAAATTTCTTGTGTGGATTAAATGTGGCACTGTACATGAAAACATTTTGCAAAGAACTGATCTCCAGGTAAAAAAAAAAAATCAAGTATTTTAAAAGTCAATACTAGAAACAAGATTAAAGAGAGCGTGCTAATGTAAAATAAACTATTCTAGTAAGTAACACAGAAGCTTAGTTTTCTCAGGTCCTAATTGATAGGATAATTATACATCTCATAAAAAATGGTAACGTCTGTGTATCTGCAGCAGAAAAATAACTTATTTTTGTGTGCAAAACCAGTAATGATGGCAGAGTAGGTAAACGCTGTGCTTACCTTCTCTCACGACCACATCAAAATGACAACTAAGCTACAATACAAACATCATTGACAACTGCCTAAAATCTTCCTGAATAGGAAGCCCCAAAACTAAAGACATACCTCGAGATTGATAGGTGGAGCAGAGACACAGAACAGGTTGGTCCCACACCTGCATGTGACCATCAAAAATCGAGAGGGATATCTCAGCTGCAGAGGTCCCCCACAGAGGAGTAAGGGGTACAGCAGCCCCTCCACAGCCCAGGGTAACAGTGCTGGAGAGAGAAGTCCCCATAATTCCTGGTTGTGAAAACCAGTGGAGATTGTGTCTGAGTAAGACAGAAGGCAGCTGCATACCCAGGTGCTCCTCTTAAAGGGACTATGCAATGACTTACCAACAGAATCACTGGCTCTGACCTCCAGTGTGGGGGCAGCAGCTGGTAAAGCAACAGGGACATATGGGGAAGAACTGAGTTGTCTGGCTTTAGAATGATGGCTGCAGGGGTGGCTTTCTTCCAGATGGAGGAACTGGCAGAAGCCATTGTTTCTCTGTTGAGGCCTTCCCCTTCCCTGCATGCAGACAGAGGCAGCAGCCATATCTGAGTCTCCATCAAGCTGGCTAACGCCATTAGTTAACCACACCCCAGTGATTCTGAGACCCCACCCAACCCAACTTTTAAGCACATCCAAGCCACTTCCTGTGGCTTTTTCATATAAACTGTCTGCCTTGGCTCATACTGCAGACTTTCCTAGGGTCTCTCAAAGGTTTGTGGAACCCAGACAAGTATCATCTGACTTGAGTGTGTCCCATTCCTCTGGCTGAGCAGCTCTAAGTCCAGCACTAGTGGCAGCAGGCCTTGGTTCATGGCTTGGCCTCTCAAGGCACCTCCAAACACGGGTGGTAGCTATCTGCAGGTTGCTCTGTGGCTCCTGCTAGGTGATCCCTGGTGGGGCACAGGCTGCAGCTGAACTTGACCTCAGTGGTGACCTTCCCAGGTGGTCTTGGGGCTGAAGCACCCAGTGGCCACCTTTGACAAGCTGGAGCATCACCCAGCTGCCTACCAGGACAACACACCAAGGGGCCGATTGGGCAGGCATCACATCCCTGCTGAAGCAGATCCTGCTCTGTAGGGTCAGCACTTGCCCCACAACTCCTCCACTGTAGTCAAGGCCAGTCCTCACAACCAATGAGCCCGAGGGTCAGTCCCTCCTGGTGTGCAAACAGCAACAAAGCCACAACTGCAAGAGGAGGTCACACATATCCCACACAAGAGACACAACTGAAGCTTTTAGCTCAGGTGACTAGGAAGACTGCCCCTGAATCCCACAGCACACCTACTACATAAGGCCAATGAACTAAGACCAGAAAACAGAGCAGCCCTACCTAATACATAGAAACAAACACAGGGAGGCAGCCAAAATGGGGAAGCAAAGAAACATGTCCCAAATAAAAGAACAGAAAAAAGCTCCAGAAAAAGAACTAAACAAAATGGAGAAAAGCAATCTACCAGATGCAAAGTTTGAAACACTGGTTATAAAACGATGCTCAATGATCTCAGGGAGAAGTCCAACAAAGAAATAGAAAACATAAAAATGGAGATAGAAAACATAAAAAAAAGAACCAGTCAGAGTGAAGAATACAAAAACTGAAATGATGAATGAACTAGAAGGAATCATCTAGTAGACTAGATGAAGCAAAGGATCAAGTCAGCGATTTAAAAGATAAGGTAGCAGAAACACCCAATCAGAACAGCAAAAAGAAAAAAGAATCGGGGGAAAAAATGGGAAGAGTTTAAAGGGATTTTGGTACAACATCAAGCATATTAACTTTCCCATCATAGGGGTAAAAAAGGAAAAGAGAGAAATCAAGTAAGTGAAAACCTATTTGAAAAAATAATGACTCAAACTCCCTTAACTTGGCAAAGGAAATAGACATAGAAGCCCAGGAAGCACAGAGAATCTGAAATAAGAAGAACCCAACAAGGCCAACACCAAGACACATCATAATTAAAAAGTTGAAGGTTAAAGACTAAGACTGAATCTTAAAAGCAGCAAGAGGAAAGCAGTTATCTACCTACAAGGGAGCTCCCATAAATAAATCTGTCAGATGATTTCTTAACAGAAACTTTGCAGGCCAGAAGGGATTGGGACAAAATATTCATTGAGATGAAAAGTAAAGACCTACAACCAAGAGTACTCTACCTAGCAAGGCTGTCATTTAAAAATCAAAGAGCATCCCACACAAGAAAAAGCTAAGGGAGTTCATCAAAATGAAACCAGTATTATAAGGCATGGTAAGAGGGACTTCTTTATGACACACACACACAAAAGTAAAAAATATGAATAATAAAATGTCAATAAGTACAAATCTATCAACAATCACCTTCAATCTAAATGGATTAAATATTCCAATCAAAAGACACAGGGTGGCTGAATGTATAAGAAAAAAAAAAATCCTTATATAGGCTGCCTACAGAAGACACACTTCAGATTGAAAGACACACACAGACTGAAAGAAAAGGGATGGAAAAAGTTATTTCATGAAAATGGAAACAACAAAAAGCTGGGATAAGAATACTTACACCAGATAAAATAGACTTTAAATAAAACAAAGGCTATAACAAAAGACAAAGAAGGACCCAGTAATCCCACATCTGGATATTTATCTGAAAAAACCCAAAATGCCACTTTGAGGGGACAAATGCATCCATATATTCACGGCTCTGTTGTTTACAACAGCCAAGGTGTAGAGGCAGCTTGGGTGTCCGTTGATGGAAGAATGGATAAAGAGGCCATGGTACATATCTCCAGTGGATATTGCTCAGCCATGGAAGAGAATGGGTTCTTGCCATCTGTGGCAGCCTGGATGGACCTAGAGGGTATTATTCTCAGTGCAGTATGTCAGATAGAGAAAGACAGATGCAATGTGTTTTCACTTTTATGTGGACTCTAAAGAACAAAATAAACAAACAAAGCAGAAACAAACTCATAGATACAGAGACCATCTGATTGTTAACAAATGAAAGGGGGTTTCGGGGAGGTGGGTGAAAAAGGGAAGGGGATTAAGAAGTACAAATTGATTGTTACCAATTGGTTGTTACCATGGAGATGTAGGGTATAGCACAAGGAACATAGTCAATAATATGGTAATAATTATGTATGGAATCAGATGGGTACTAGATTAGTCGGGAGGATCACTTCTTAAATTATATAAATGTCTGACCACTATGCTCTACACTTGAAATTAACATAAAATAATATTGAATGTCAACTCTAATTGAAAAACTTATAAAAAGGGGGGAAAGGTTAAGGGGAATAAGAGGTTCAAATGTCCTACAAAACAAGGAAGTCATGAGTATGTAATGTAGTACATAAGGAAGATAGTCAATAATATTGTGATAGCTTGGTATGGTCAGATGGCGGCTGAACTTATCATGGTGATTATTTTTTTGGGTATGTAAATGCTGAATGGTTTATACCTGAAACTAATATAATATGGTACGTTCACTATATTTTTAATAAAAATCTTAAAAAAAAATTTAAACCTACAAAACTTTATAAAGATCCAGCAGTGAAATGGGGTGATACCATCAATGTTCTAAGAATCTGTAATGCCCTGAGAATCCATGAGATCACATCTATTTTTCAACAAACAGGCTTAATGTACCTACTATGTGCAGACATTGCGAGTAGAATGACACCAAGCCTGTCTTCATGATCTAATCAGAGAGGAAGAAGCCCAAACAAACTTGAATGTAATGAGACCAGCCTTAAGACAAGTTCCATACAAATGGCAATAGAACAGGGAAGTAACTTTAGATTCAATAAAGCAGTTTGTTTGTAGGAATCTGATTGTTTCCCCTGAGAGTTAGCAATAAAGAATGGGTAGAATCTTATCTGGAATAAGCAATAGAAAACTAAATAATCTTCATTAGAGCACAAAAGAACACAGAAGGAAGGAAAAGTACCAGAAAATTTTTTAAGCTGAGCCAGCCATGCAGTGTGTAAGATGAACTATAATTATGATGTCCTAAACCAAAAACGGATTCCGTATTTTAGCTGAGCTACTACACATTGATAATTTATATACATTACTTAATTAAAAGTAAAATGGCACTGTACTTTTACTATTCCGTACTACTGACAACTACCTAAGCCTTTACTCTTCTAGGTTTTTGAGTGAATATTAAATCAGATTCAAGCTCTTACTTGGAACTATCACTGTTCATTATGTCTTTGGATACGTAGAAATGTAGAAAACTATTTATATACTTTATGTATAGTTTTATATTTCCTCTCTAAAAGTAAATTCAATTTTTTTAAAAAAAGCCGAAAATTAATTTCCCAAGATATTTCTATTTTTCTTTCTTAAAGACCTGTACTCCAATAAGAACTCCCAACCCACCCCTGTAATACAAATTCTATTTGGTTCTTCAGTGAAGTCAAATATAAGACCCTGACATCAATTTGTTGCCATAGAAATAATTGAGATGTCAATGTTTCTGCATTATGACTGTACCACAGGAGCAGTTGGGCTGACAAGGAGAAAAAAATCTTTGCAAATATCGTTCTAATCATTAATCAAAGTGGTAGTTATTCTTTTAAATTTGCATTATTATAAAACCTTGAGTAAGATCAATTTGTACAGCACAGAGTACAACCAATTTCAACTTCTGAGTTTTCACTGAGGAAAACATTTTCAATTATACAAACAGAAGGGCTTATTATATTACTTTTTCCATTTGATTACGTTTTCTAGGTTGTTGCAACACTTTGTGCTGCATAAAAATATATATAACCAAGTACAGAGAAAATCAGATTTGGCAAAATCAAACTCTATTCCACATAAAGAAGTAGTGATGATGGTAGATGAGTGAAGAGACAGATTCAGTCCTGTAACTTCCACTGCTTTATTGAAAATATTTTCCTTGTGCAGAATACTGACCTTGGCTGAGTAACTCATACAACTAACCATTTACCAAACACTTTTACTATAAAAATGTTTGTCACATCCTATATTTGCCACTGTCCTATTAAATTGTTGCCCAAAAAAAGGCTATTAATGAATTCACCTGCAGAGATTTTTTTCCCCCCTAAAAGTAACAACAGTTAGCATACTTAATATAGGTTAGGAGATTATGTATATGTATATATGTGCATGGATATGTCATATATGCCTATATCATGTGATATAAAACTGTCAGTCTCCTAATCTTCAAAGGTATTGTCACTTGTAACCTCTTACTTTACCACCCACAGTGAGGCCTTTTTATCCAAACCTGACAAAGTTGTTCTTCCCCACTGCGGGCTAATTACCACCATCTGTTTAGCCACAGTGATATTAAGGTTAACTCCTTAGCATCCCCACACGCGCTGCCCTAAACACCTTATACTGTCAAATGTAAAAGTGGCAGACAAGGCAAGAAAACCAGCCTCCTGATTTGTATTCTGGACTTTCTCTACTGGACCAACTCTATGTCCTCCCGAGGGATTTGAGCATTTGGGCAGTTTCTCTCCATCTCACCTTAGTTTAATGGTGTGAGTAGTAAAATAAACAATAACAACAAAAATCAATTCCCCTCCTTGCACCAAAACCAAAAATTGGAAAAGATGTAAAAGTTTAGGGGAACAAATGGGAACAAAGCCAGGAAAGAGAAGGGAGATGAAGAGTAAATCATCTGTTAGGTATTGCTTATCTTTGAACTTAAGCCAACCAGTTTATTTTCCTTATTATAAAATAAAAAGAAAATAAAGTTAACAAAAAAAAAATGCAAATCTCACAGATTAGGGGTATGGAGTCTTATACCCACAGGCAAGGGGGAGGATCGATAAATTTACAGTAAGAAATTTAAAATAGAACCTAGAAAAGACCATAAACCAGATATCTTAATGTGGACTAGAAATAAATGGCTACCTCATTTTAATTATCCACAATAAGAAACCATGCCACTTGAAAGAACTAGAGCATTTTTAAGTGTAATTCTATGTTAAACATATGAAAAAATTCATCATGCTCAATCTCTTTGTTGTTCCCTACACTTATCTCTATCATCAATAAAAAGGCACACAGAATAATCAAAAACTTTTCTCATGGTCGTTAAGAAATATATTCTTTTGATTATTCAAGTCCACAGAATTTTGGAAATACATGCATTTACCTTAAAATTGTATGCACATACAAAGCCATCCTCATAACTTGAAAACTGTAACATTTTAAAGTGGATTAAAATTGTCAGGAGTGCATTATTAAGGAAGAAAGGGATTAATGTTATGTAAATTGAGACCATTGGTAGACAAATTGGAAAATGAGGAGGATGAATTTCATTATCTCTATTCCTTCAAATTTTAATACCTAATAAATCAAAACATATCCTTATAGACTATCATACTAATTAATATAGCTAGTGTCTATAAATATCAGGACATGGTCCCAAAACTTGGCAAAGTTCATCACATCCTATAATTTTTAATCCCACAATTACAACGGCACAAAAGCACAAACGAAGGCAGAAAACCCACAGCCTTCTCCTCTATCTCACCAAGTTCCACTTTGGAAGCAAATCATAGAGACAATCCTGGCACTATCCAAGTTCTGTCTATGGACTCTGAAAAGATGGCTTTGAAACTTTGTACCAAAAGTGGCTATTAAAAGAAAAACTGACACCCACAGCAACAACAAACGAAGTCATATGGACCAGTCATTTGGACCTCAGGCTAGCCACACATTCTTGGGACTACAAGAAGTTGCTAGTAATCTGTTGCTATCATTCTTTAAGTTCCTCCAAATCTTTATAGGTTGTAGATTGTAATAAATAACCCAATAAAGGTAATATCAGAACATTATGTTGAAGATAATAGTGATTTCTCAGTCTATTCAGGCTGCTGTCCCAAAATACCATACACTGAGTGGCTTAAAAACAACGGAAATTTATTTCTCATTGTCTTGGAGGCTGGGCAGTCCAAGCTCAAGGCATCAGCAGATCTGGTGACTAGTGAGTACCTGCTTCCTGGTTCACAGATAATGGTCTTATCGTTGTATCCTCACGTGGCAGAAGGGGGCAAGGGAGATGTCTGGGACTTCTGTCATAAGGGCACTCATCCAAATCATTAGAGTTCCACCTCATGACCTACTTACCTCCCAAAGGTCTTACCTCCAAATACTATCACCCTGGGGATAAGGTTTCCACATATAAATTTTGGGAGGACACCAACATTCAGTCTATAGCAAGTAGTCTATAACTAATGGGAAAAGATGCAAAGAGCCAGAGAGTCATGATACACTACTGATTATGTGTTTGTTGTATGGCCCAAATGTGGCTTGAAAATCATGAAGAAAGTCATGAAGAAGTAATCGTTAAAGATGAATAGTTGCAAATTTGGGGGTTCCTTCCCAATTAAGTTACTAGTACAATTCAAGTGATTATAAAATTTTTCATTTAGGAGAAGACAGTGCATACCTAATTTAATGGAGACACAAACATAACTACAGCTGATGGAAAATATACACACACACACAAACCTTCACCATTGAAGACAATGAACTTCTGTAAGGAATGATAAAAACCATCAAACTTTAATTTCTCAACTTTTTCCTCACTTAAGGTCAAATAAATCAAAGGGGCAGTTAGTATCTCTCAAAGTTTATATGATTTTATAACTGTCATATACTTATATTAAAGGTAGAAAATAAGCACTTCAAAATGGAGGATAGATATGAAAATAATAAACACTTATAGGCATAAAAATAATATTTGCTTAAGATTTGCAATTTGTAGCCATATTTAAAGAAAAATGGTAAAAGAAAAAATATAGCACGAAAGAAATTGTTTTTAAAAAGTCTTTCACACTAATCTTTTTTTTCATTTCTTATAATGGACCAATTTTGTCAAAATGTTTCTCTTCTGCATACAGACCCATGTATTGTCCGGAGTTTTTACTGAAAAAATACACATTTATGCACTTGTAGTATAAATAGATATGTGTAAAGATCTTGAAAAACAAATTTTTCTCTTTTGGTATCTTTTTATATATACAAAATCCAGATGTCCTAATGAAAAGTCACAATTCATCAGATGTTGGGACATCATGGAGGTATAAAGGAATAAATAAAAGCTACAAAAATGTAATAAAATGACACTTAAATCTATTTGCCTAACAACTCCCCTTGGGGCGAAAACTGTTAAAATAAATATCCTACACATACACCAATATTGAAAAGGTACTGTAACTGCTTACAAAAGTACTAACACACATTGACCTATTTCTTCATTTTTTTAAGACAAAAGCACTTGACTACTACTAACATTAAAAATAACATATATTTAAATGCTAGGAAGGCTAAATTATTAACAAAGGATAAGGCAAAGTTGCTGTAAGAAGAAGGGAGGAGTAGAGCACCAAACAGGACCGATCCATGACTATTTGATGTAATGAGAATGATCTAATATTATTTTAACGGCTTTATTGAGATATGATTCCTATAACATAAAATTCACCTTTTTAAAATATACAATTCATACTTTTTTAGTATATTCAGTTGCACAATCACCACTACATGATTTTACATTTCATCGGTCCTTAAAAAAAAAAAAAATAGTACCATGGAATCTAAAGAACATGATAAACAAACAAAACAGGAATAGACTCATAAACACAGAGAACAAACCGACGGTTACTAGATGGGAGGGGGTTTGGGGGACTGGGTGAAAAGGGTGAAGTGATTAAGAAGTACAAATTAGTACTTACAAAATAGTTACAATGATGTAGAGTATGGGGAGTATAGTCAATAAAATATTGTCAAAACTGTGTATAGAGTCAGATGGGTACTAGACTTATTGGGGGATCACTTCCTAAATTATACAAATGTCTAAACACTACATTGTGCACCTGAAACTAACATAAAATAATATTGAATGTCAAATATAATTTTTAAAAATTACTCATGGCGATATAAAGCACAGCATAAGGGATATAGTCAACAATATTCTAATAATTATATACAGTGTCAGATGGGTAATCAACTTATTAGGGTTATCATTTTGTGAGGTATACAAATGTCTAATTACTATGTTGTTTTGTATACCTGAAACTAATTATAATAAAATAATAATAAAAAAACACCTAGCACCTACCTAGTCATTCCTCACAATCACCCCCCCTCCATTTCCTAGGTAACCACTGATCTACTTTCTGTCTCTGTAAATTTACATATTGTAGACATTGCACATAACTGAATCATATAATATATGTTCTATGACTGTCTTCTTTCACTTAGCATGTTTTTGTGGTTCATCCATGTAGTAAGATGTATCAGTACTTCATAGCTTGTTATTCCTGAATATTCCATCTAACATTTATTTTTAAAGACTGTTTCAGGAATTTGCCATTTTTCTCATTTCTAGCCTCTGTGAAAATGGAGGGGGATGGGAGTAGGGATAGAATAGAAAGGAAGGTATCTTAAAAGGATTAGTTTAAAAGAAAAAATCAAGAAAATAATCTAGAGCAGCTCTCGCCAACAGAAATATAATTAGATCCATGTATGTAATTCTAAATTTTCTAATTAGCTGTATTTTAAAAAGCAGATGATATTAACATTTTATTTAATCAAAAATATACTCACTTCAATATACTATCAATATAAAAACAGACTATTTACATTACCATGTTTCCCCGAAAATAAGACCAGGTCTCATATTAATTTTAGCTCCAAAAGACGCATTAGGGCTTCAGGGGATGTCATCCTGAAAAATCATGCTAGGGCTTATTTTCTGGTTAGGTCTTATTTTCAGGGAAACGCAGTACTTTCTTCATATCACATCCACTATGTAACTTACATTTATTGAAGATCTTAGTTTGGACTAGTCACATTTTAAGGGCTCAAAAGACACAAGTGGCTATTTTGCTACCATTTCAACAGCATAGATGTGGAGATTGGAGTAACAGGAGAGGGACATCGGGAGAAAGAATGGTTAGAAAGAGTGAGGAAGGAGAACAAGAAAATAGAGAGTTGAGAATGGAGTATGAGGAGGAAAGAACAGGCAGATTTTAATTTCTCTATTAAAATGTTCTGCGAGTCCCACATTTATAGTACCTATCACAGTATATAACACATGGTAGAATTAATTGACTGATTGGATTACTGAAGGGATTACAAAAAAAGGCACAATATATGCCTATCTGAGCATGATACTCCTCTAGTAGCCTCTACCACACCACTGTTCCCAAAGTTCAACAGTTTAGGATTTAGAACTCTGCATTCTTAAATGTTGCATGTCTGTGATTGATGTACAGTAGTCCTCTCTTATCTGCAGGAAATACATTCCAAAACCCCCAGGGAATGTCTGAAACCTCGAATAATACTAAATCCTATACATATACACCTATGATAGAGTTTAATTTATAAATTGGGTACAGTTAGAGATTAACAATAACTAAAAATAAATAAAACAATTATAACACTATACTGTAATCAGTTACATTAATGTAGTGTCTCCCTCTTCCCTCTCAAAATATCTTGCTATATTGTACTCCCCTTTTCACTTAAAGAAAGAACTACAACTTCTCTTTGGCATATCCACGTTGCCAGTATCATTACTCTTGTGCTTTGGGACTATTATTAAGTAAAACAAGGGTGACCTGAACACAAGCACTGTGATACCACAACAGTCGATCTGATAACTGAGATGGCTCCTAAGTGACTAAAGGGTGGGTAGTGTATTTACAGCCTATACTGGTATACACTGGACAAAGGTATGATTTATGTCTCGGGCAGGACAGAACGTGACAGTGGGGAATTTCATCATGTACTCAGAATGGTGTGCAGTTTAAAATGTATAAATTATTTATCAAACTTTCAATTTAATATTTTCAGACCGAGGTTGACAGCAGATAAATGAAACCACAGAAAGCAAAACCGTGGATTAGGAGGACTAGTATACATTCACTTATTCGAACTACTGAAGACTCAATATATCTGTGAAATGTACTTTCATGCCATATATAGCCATCATTCACCAACCACTCTAGAACTCTTATTAGCATGTATTTAATCATTAGTAATCTATCTTAGGTAGTTTTATATAACACAAATTTATACTTTAAAAATTATGTGTGCTTATAGATAACTACACCATAAAATTAAAGCAATGATTAGAAAGCAAACAATTGAAGTATTTTAATTCAAATTTGATTATAGTTTCTGCAAGATAATTCAAAGTCAAACTTTATTTTTAAATAAATTATTTCACCTTTGAATTCCATAACAAACTTAAGAGATAAATTATGCCTGGAATGCAAACTCTAAATATATATATATATATATAACTCTAAATCACATATATAACTCTAAATCACAGGTAATAAATTAGCAAATTTGAACATCTCATTATTACATATTTCACAAGGAGACCTTTAGAAGTTTTATTTAGTTAAAAAAAGAAATCAGCAGATGGTCCACCAATGGGGCTCCCGCTCTTTACCCAATGAGTACCTGTAATACCAGCATGATCAATTCTTTGAACTCGTGACAAAGAAAACTCGAACATTAACAGCAATATTATATTTTTAATTTAAAAGAAAATGTCATTGAGGTTTAAAAAAAATAAGACAACAAAACAAAACATTGCCAGTGTACAGGAGTGGGAATAACAGAGGTCACAAAAGTTATGGAAGACAAAATTGAATCCAATCTTGTTCTCACTCTCTCTTGGTTTTGCTTTTTAATGCTCAAAACAGTTTTGAGAATTTGTCATGAGCAGCCCTACACTACTCTCATGTATTAAGAGGCCTTGTGCAAAGCAAATATGACCTTCAGTAAAACAATCAGATAAAATTTGTATTTTCCAACAAAAAAACATCAGTAAAAAGTCAACTGAGGGTGAAAGAATGGCTGAAATTCACAGTGGGGGCCAGACAAAAGTAGTGATGGTATAGAAAAAGTTCAACTTAAAAATAAGTCTCCAAATACTAAGTCAAGAAATGCAAGTATAATAAAAGATTATGCAGATGAATTTTTATTAAACAATTAGTATCAAAGAGGCTTATTTTTCAAAAAAAGGTAAAAATCATTGTACAATATTTGGTATTAATTTGTAAATTCATATTTTAAATTCAAATTCCTTGTGTTACTACTGTAAAGGTATAAACAGCCCATTTTAATGAGAAGCAAATTGAAAGAGTAACAGCATTACCTGCGGAAAGACAGCTACTATTATAAACTATTTGGGTTCTAAGCACAACCAAATTCATTCATATACCATGTTTTAAAATAATCGTAAACATTTTGAAAACCTCTTTTTCTCTTATTTCTAATAATATAATCAATAAGTTCCAAAGGTGAATTTTGTTTCTAGGGACTAGTGGTTAACTATTAACAATTGTCAGGGCCAACAACATAATTTAACCAAAGCAAAATGAAAATGCAGGACAAAAAAAACAGTTTACCTTTCTTTTTTCCGCTGTGTCTCAACCTATGTCATATTTTTTATTCGCTAATTAATGTCAAGGTCTCTTGTGTGTAGAATACTCAAGGGTAATTACAGACCCTCACAGGTGCACTGGGCCCTGTTCTTTAACTCATTACACAGGAGGCACACTCTACATCCAACCCTCCCCACACCAGCACCCATGCTTCCGCCAAGGGCAGAGGGAGAGTGGTGGTCAAGAACCCGTCCCAAGGTGATGGGAGGCAATGAGCGTGGACCACGTGAGCTGAAAGTCCAAGCCTCAACCGTTTCCTCTGGCGTCCCATGGGGCTTCCTTTACAAAACCCAAATCAAAGATAAAATTACTAAGAATTTCAAGACAGCAATCACAGGGCATTAAATCCCAAGTGTGTATGATCTTCTGAATTTGAAGTCCTGTGGGACAGCGCTGATTGCCTGCCTGTGAAGCAAGGCTTGACAACTGTAACTCAGACAAAAGGGGGAAAAAAATACTGAACTTATTTTTGTAGCAGCTACTGTCAGTTTACTTGGTTAAGTCTGTCTTTCTAATATCTATTTCAAAGTCTTTGTCAATGCTACAATTACAAATAGGAGCAATCTAACAAGAAAAATACACTGAATATACAATTTATTAATTCATGGAAGAAAATCCATACTGACTGCAATGCAAGTTAGTCCTGAAATTTTAAAGAAGACAATAAAGAAGCATGGGCAAGAATGGCAAAGATGAGCAAACCAACAAATAGATTTTCTTTTTAATCTACAAAATACAACAATTACAGTTGAAGAGATTCTTTATAATGCACAAGGGACTCCTACTGGCCCCACCCATAACAACTGGCAGTTGGTGCATTTCAGGACTTTGAAACGCAAAAAACAACAAGAAATTTTTTAGTATCTTTGAAATGCAAGGTGATTAGAAACATGGGCGAGAATTAGGTTCCTTCCTAATCACTAGGGAGGGGAATAATAAGTATGGTCAGATATACAGATATTTTAAGAATAAATTATTTTTAATAGGGCTGGGAAAAACGAATTGATTTTTCTAAGTACACAGGAAAGGGAAGATGGCTCATTCTAACAAACAACTGAATATACAATTAAAATGAATCAAGAAAAGGCAGGGTACACTTAAAAGCAATGCACACAGCAGTACTTTCTTTGACCTAAGATATTTAACATACATGAAATTTAAATAAAACTTAAGAAAATAAAATTATACCAATGAAATGTACCCTCAAATAATGTCAGGGAGACTAAAGTTGAGGATGAACTGAGACTCCCGAAAGATACTAAAAATAACAAATGAAGCTTTTACTATTATATTTTGGGCAAAAGGAACAAAGTCACGTTCCTATTGGGGCAAATAATGTACCATTAATAATGGCAAATCCTATTTTGGTATGAGAGGGTAAGATACATGGAGAAGGAGAATGAGGCTGTGGGGAGAAACAGGAAGGGGAAGGAGTAGGAGGAGGAAATGGAGAAAGAAGAAGAAAGTAAACCCTACACACAGATGAGAATTCTATAAAATAGCAAATGATAACTTCAGGCAAGTGTTCGTATCCACTTCCAGAAAAATTCCTGCCCACCATAAGAAATCTTGCGGGTTCATGCCATTGAAACTGCTTTGAGTAAAGTCACTGATGACTTTCACATCACCCGCGCAACGCCCATTTTTCAGCCTTGACTATTCTTGATGTTTCAGCTGAATTCAGTACTGATGACCACTCCCTCCTCTTCACATTCTTGGTCTCCATGATGTACACCTACTAGTTTCTTCCAACTTTTCTAGCCACTCCTAGACTTCCATTGCAGATTAATTGTCTTTTCATTTGCTGTTAAGTGTTGGAATTTCTCATCATTATCAATAGCTTCAATTATAAGCTAAAGCAGATGCCTCATAAAGTTCCCTAAGCCAAACATTTCCTTTGCACTGTAGATATCCAACCACCTAATTAACCTCTCAATTTGTCTGTCACAAGAGCAATTCAAACATCTCAATATCCAAGTTATGATCTATTCCCCTATTCTCATCTTCAACTGCGTTCTTCCTCCACGGCTCTTTCTCAGTAATACCTCCTCCTCATTCAGATTTAAAAGCCAGAAAAACCCAGGGTACATTCTTGACTCCACATTCTCTCTCGTCTCTCCCTTTCCCCCAACTCCCAATCCATCACCAAATCTTGAGATTTTACCTTCCTTTCTTTCAAATCCATCCTCTTCTCTCCATATCCTTCAGCACTAAGCGAGTTACCAACTTCTCTCACCTTCTCTCACCTGTAGTGGTCTCAATTCATCTCCCTGGACCACTCTGCTTCCATTCTGCTTTCTATACTGTAGCCAAAATAATCCTTTGAAACACAAATACAATTTTATCACCACCACCACCATCTCTCTTGTTTCAACCTTTTAATGACTTTCTATTGTCTTTCCTTAAGCTGGGCATCATCTTTCTCTCCATCCTCTTCTCTTTCAACACATACCCCGGCCCTGTATGTACTGTGAACTCTAGCACCTTCAGCTCATCTTTGAAATGTTGTTTCCTCAAACTAGAATGCTTTACCCTCTCCCAATTCATATCGCTATACTTTATTAATTTCTATTTGTCCTTCAAATCATAGCTATAGGGGAAGATTTTCCAGATCCTCATAGCACTCTGTACCTTAATCCTGTGTAGTTAACTAATTAATATGCATGTTCCTTATTGGCTTATAAACTGCATGAGGTCAGAAACTAAATGTGTTTATATTCAGTATTCTACATCTACCATCTAGCATAATTCCTGGCAACTAGTTGACACTGAAAATACCTTGACAATGGAGAGGACAAGACTTTCCGTTCTATTGCTTATTGAGTCTTCAGGACAAACTAATTTGGGACTCAGTTTCTAGGAATATTAACAGGATATTTCTAAGTTTACTAAATATATGTGCAAAATTCACAAACAATCTTAGACAAAATTTCATTTTGGAAGCATCACACAAATCTTGAATTTCAAGCTTTTAGTTAACTATACTAAACAGGAGTTTATTAGGACCTTCATTTCTTCAATTGCCTGTCAGTACCACAACTGGACATGTCTTGTCATGTAAAGTTTATTTTTCAAGTAGGGTAGTTTGTCTCTATTTAGACTTACTTTTTTTTTTTTTCAGTGCTCAAGTTTACATTACTGTTGAACCTACTACCTTTGATACAAAATCTCATGAGTACAAAATTCTTCTGTAATACATTTACAGAAAACATTATTTCCCAACAAACACACCAGTAATTCCATACAAACCTCATTGGCCATTCCTTTATAGACGTTTCCATCCCCCACACCCCACACCCCCGCCCAAGAAGCAGATTGCTACTAGTTCCATTTCATTTTCTCTAATTATCTTTCACCTAACTAGTATTTAGCATTTCCCTGAATCAGAGATTTTTCCAACTCTTCGAAAAGTTTCAATGTCTCTATTTCAATCAGAAACAATTTCTAAAACCTTTGTAGCAAACAAAAATCCTGCCTCAGGCTAGAGTAATTCAATATACACATTAAATGTCTTTTCTCTAAAAAAGAAAGTATGAATGTATCTGCTTTCACCAACACAGTGTAAATTCCTCTCCCACAGAAGTTCCCTTTCATAAATACATTTTATAACTTTGAAACAAGGTAGTTTGTTGATAGTAATGATAAATGTAATTTTTCATATTTGTAGAAAAATTAGATCACAATATCCATGGCAAGATTAAAAATCAGACCAGTATCTAACCTTCAAAAAATAGAAATGACCACTATAAATGACTGATTTCCTCTACTTATTTAATCTAGCTAGAAAGCATGTATTATTTTTTCAAGAAACAAAAGGCTATCTTTTGTACTTAGCTGTAGTTGTATGTCAAGGAAAGTTGCTGTTACAAATTAATAATGTGAGAATGCATAAAAGGAGACAATGCCTAACTTAGTCAACTTCCAATAACTTGAAAATGCCTCCAAAATAATTTATATTCTAAACTGGAAGACCACTTCAAATTCAATAAAACAAAATGCTGGCCATTTCTCATATTGATGCTATTTATTAATACTCTAGAGTAGCTTTAAGGAGATGTTCTACCACAAGGGTTGAGGATAGGAGAAGAAAGTGGAGCTTTAAACAATCAAATAAATCTATAACTGTGCCTGTAAACAAGCATTTAGATGATTTTAGTCATGTTTTTCTTTTAACTTGAGTATTTAGTTTAGGGTTTGTGCTAGACAGAATAATTCCCGGCCCCTCCCCCAAGTATCCTAATCTCTCTCTGGACCTGTGAATATGTTAGATTACATGACAAAGAGAAATGAAGGCTGCTAATCAGCTGACTCTGAGATGGGGAGATTATCCTGAATTACCTGGGTAAACCTAAAGTAATCATCAGTGATCTGAACCGAGAAAGAAGGAAGCAGAAGAGGAGAACCAGAGATGGCAATGAGGCAAGGGCTCAGCCTGACCTTGCTGGCTTCAAAGATGGAAAGGAACCATGCACTAAGTTAAGCAACTTCTAGAAACTGGAACAGGCAAGAAAATGGATCCTTCCCTAGAGCCTCTACGAGGAAGCCAGCCAGCCCTGCCTTGATTTTCGCCCAGTGAGACCCATCTTACAACCTCTCTGACCTCCAGAAATGCAGGTTAATAAATTTGTGTTTTTCAGTCACTAACTTAATTTCGATTTGTTGCAGCAGCCATAGAAAAATGAATAACAAATACTTCGCGACGAAGAAAAATTGTATTTATTCATCCTACTATTTCTAAGCATAATAAACTCCCTATTTTAATCTTATAGTTAAAAATACCCAAAAAACCAAAAACAACTCACGATCTACTTCAGACCTAAAAAAAAATCAGTTCATTACTTCTTGAGTTTCAGCCTCCTTATTTTTAATATAATAGAGTTTGTTGGAATGTTCTAAGGTTCCTTTGAGCTCTAAAGTTCTTTGTGTCCTTGTCTCATGAATACTAATTATGAAGAGTTGCTTGTGCTTTGGCTTTTTCTATGAAATCAGTTTGCTAACCTCTAATGAGCTTGGAACAAAAGCAGTCACTTTAAAATTAGTCTGATGTACATTCCAAAAATTATTCATAATAACTTACTTTTCGCTTTAGGTCTCTAACAGTTTTTTTTGTTTTGTTTTGGTGATTGGGGGTTTTTATTTGTTTGCTTGCTTGTTTGTTTGTTTTTTCCTTTACTATGGCACTTCTCTCATCTTTCAAAAAGACCAAGTTGAAATAAAAGAATGCATAGTTAGAAACTGCGTTCAGCTATTTTGTTATCTCACAAAAAGCAAAGAAAAAAAATCAATCAGTGCAGAATTTTGCTTAATTATTCTTAACATAAAGATCTTCAAAGTGTCAATAAGACATTATCTAGAAAAGACACAATGTCTCTTTTTAAATGCGGAAAAAGACTTTCCTGTAGACTACTAGAAGTCCTGGTTATAATGCTTAATATGTACAGTTAAAAAATAATTACTGGTTTTAACTATATTTAACCAGATAGTGATTTTATTTCTCTGAGAGAGAGAGAGAGAGACAGAGAGAGAAACAGAGAGACAGAGAGAGAGAGAGAATGTGTCACCCAACTGAAAAGAAACCAAACAAGTTAAAAGCACATTACATTAAGGGCTAAGTTAAGTCTCCTTTACGTTGGAGAGTCAAAATATCATTAGAATACATGAAATACATGACAGTGCCTTCAACAAATACCACTGAAGGCCATCATTTAAAAGTAAATTTTATGTCATAATGTTCTGTTTGACTTAAGTGAATTTACTATGTCTGAGATTAACTGACAGTCAAGGCCAGTAGTTGAAAACAGTCAGAGTGTACATATATGGAAATTTTCCCCAGACAATGTCATAAAAATGCCAAATAGTGAAGTAGTTGCAGGATACCATCTTCTGATAACTGTGAGATTCTTTTGTGTAAAATTTTACTGAAAAATAAATGTTTGGTTTCAATAACATCTGAAAGCAAAAACTGAGGCAGGGAATAAATAGGAAAAAGAAAAATGAAATGTGCAGAGGTTTCTATGGAAGATGTTATGGAAGACGGGCAGAAAAGGTTGGGACAACCCTGTTTCAGAAGAAAACCAATGATAAAAAAAAGGTGAAACTTACAGAACCAGGGAATAGAACGGTGGTTTCCAGGGACTGAGGGGATGAAGGAAACGGGGAGATATTGCTCAAAGCATATAAACTTTCAGTTTTCAGTTCTATGGATCTAATGCACAGCATAGTGATTATAATTAATAATAGTGCATTGTACACTTGAAATTTGCAAAGAGAATAGATCTTGTGCTATCACCACATGAAAAAAATGGTAACTATGTGAGATGATGGACGTGTTAATTAAATTGATTGTGGTAATCATTTTACAACGTAGATGTATATTAAATCTTTATGTTGTACACCTTTTAAAAATATAATAGTTTTACAAGTGGAAAAAAGAAAGCTATCAGGAAAAGTTCTGTGGCAAGGTGCAAATGGGGCAACAGAAATTTGATAGAGACTATATTAGTGGGGAAAACAAAGGTCTTAAAGGGAAACAATTCCAAATAAGTGAAAAATAGAAATCCAAAATGCATTTAGTAGATAAAAAAAAAACTCTAAAAGAAACACACACACACACACACACACCCATGGGGCGGGGCGGGGGGTGCAGCCCAATCAGTAGGGAGAATGTGGCCTGGCTGTGAAAGGGACCGTACTCACAGGTAAACCACATTCCTTCCTGCTTTTAATTACAAGGTAGAGGTCCAACAGGTATATGTGAGTGTGTGTGAGGTTAACAGTGCATGTTTTCAGTTTGCAGTTTTGGAGCTGCGTTTCAAATAATTTGAACACAATTGGGCAGATTACGGTTTCTTTATAATGATTTTTAACTGAGTTAATCGTATAATAAGAATGGATCAGAAGCAAATCCATGTGTTATCTTCTGAGAGGGTGGTGAAGAGGATAGTAGAGGAAGAGTGGGAGAAGACTAAAAAAAAGGCCAACAACAGCAACAAAAGGGGTGTGGAGAGGGAAGGAGAGAGGAAGAGAGAGAAAAATCGATTGTGAGGAGGATACAAAAGACAAAGCAGGAGTCATCGACACCTCCACACCTTGCTTTCTCTCCAAGGTTGGTCCCTCAAAGAATGAAATCAGGAGGTTCTGCTGAACATTTATTCCTAATTCTGTTCTTTGTTTTTTTCATCCGTCATGAAGTCTGCCTTTTACTTGAATATTCCCCCAGAAGCCTGGTTATGTAGCTTCTGTTTATTCACATGGTTCTCTATGTCACAGATGGTGCAATGTAGCCAAATACAGCATGCGTGGGTGTGTGTTGGATTTTTTGTTGGGTTTTTTTGTGTGTGTTTTTTTGCTTTCCACCCCACTCTCAGTATAGGAAACTCTCTTAATGTGCTTTATTCCTTTGAAATAATTTCAAACTTACAGAAAAGTTTCAAGAATTTCTATACAAGTTATTTAAGTTCCCAAAACAATTTGATAGTAGGTTGCACACAAATGCGCTAAACCCCTCCCCCCAATATTTCCATGGTGCACATTTCTAAACCACAAGAATATTTTCTTACATAACCACAATACTGGCATCAAATTCAGAAACTTTAACATTGATACAGTAAGATGACATAGCACAGGGTTCAGCCAACCTGTAGGTCAAATCTGACCTGCAAACTGCTTTTGTAAATAAAATTTTACGGAACACAGCCATGTCCATTCTTTTCTGTATTGTTCATGGCAACAATGTGAACAGCAGAGTTTGATAGTCATTGCAAGAGAGACAGTGTGGCCGGTGAAGCTTAAAAAATTTACTCTTTGGTCTTTTACAGAAAAAAGTTTGCTGATCCATAATATAATCTATAGTCTACATTCCGTGGTCAATTGTCACAATAGTGTTCTTTTTAACTTTATTCCCATCTAGGACTCAATGCAGAATCAGGAATTGTTTTTGTCACATCTCTGAGTCTCCCTTACTCCTGAACAGTTCTCCAGCCTTTCTTTTGTCTTTCATGAAATTGCCATTCTGAAGTAGACAAGCCAGGTATTTTTAGAATGTTCCTCTATTTGGGTTTATCTGATGTTTCCTCATGATGAGATTCAGGGAATACATTTGTTGTCAGAACATTACACGAAATGATTTTGTATTCTTCTTATGGTGTCACATCCAGATGCACATGATATCTGTGTGCCTCTCCTTAATGATATTAATTTGGATGTTCTATTTCTTTGTGATATAGGCACTACATTTTGTCCCTGCAATCAATAAAAGTCTGTAGGCAGATGCTTTAAGACTATGTAAATATCCTGTTCTCCATCAAACTTTTCCTGCCCCCAATTTAACATCCGGTGCTGACTTCGTTTCCAAATCAATCATTACTACGATGGATGCAAAATGGTCATTTTCCTAATTCATTTGTAATATGACAGAATCCAAGACAATATCAGTTCATGAGCAGAAATATTAATGCTTAATCTGTTGCATTTGGAGAGAGAACTTCAGAAAATTTAAAACTCGAACTTCTGACGATCCTGAAGTTTCTCAGGCTACAGAATACCAATTTAGGCACCTGTTCTCAAGACTCAAATAATCAGAACCTCTTGCTCATCAGCATACAAAATTTATCTTTTGAAGTTACCACTTATGTTATTCAAAACATATGTTGTGAATCTACAACTTATATTACAAAGCTACATTTTTAACTTCGATTGTTTTCACTAGAGTACAAACACTCATTTCTGCAACACCAGGTAGAAAAGATACATCCAAAACAAAATAACACAAAAACAAAACCTAACATATTTTGTATAATCTGTTTTTGTATAAAACATTCCTTTCCATTTAACCAACCAGGGTCACAGATCATGATTCAGTAGTCCCTGTTTTGGGCTTGAGAAATTAAGGCACAAAGTTTAGAGACAACATTTGCTAGTAGGGCTGCCATACAAAATATCACAGGCTGGGTGGCGGAAATAACAGAAATGTACTTTTTCACAATTCGGGAGACTCTAAATCCAAGATCAAGGTGTTGGCAGAGATAATTTTTTCTGAGGCCTCTCTCCTTTTGCTTGCAGATGGCCACTTTCTCACTGTGTCCTCACGTGATCTTCCCTCTATACTTGTCTTGTATCCTAACCTCTTTTTATGAGGACACCAGTCACATTGAATTAGGTTGTCCCCATATAGTCTCCTTATATTTTAATCACCTCTTTAAAGGTCTTATCTCCAAATACAGTCATATTCTGAGGCACTGGGGGGTTAGGACTCCAACACATGAATTTGGGGACAATATAATTCAGCCCATAATAGGGACCAATAACTAAATTCTATTAAGGATAACTGACCCTGATTTTCTAGGTGAATGCTAAACCATATCTAGTTATATAATTGGGTCTTCTAATTCATCATGGAACCACGATGGCAACAATAACCAGAAAGTCATATTCTGGGAGAAACCTGACTATTTTTTTAAAGGAGAGGTAACAAAGGGGGACATGATGGCTGTCACCAAATAAATGAAGGATTCTCATATGGAAGATGCATGGAAAATTGACTTTTTAGTCATTCATAAAAGTTTGAATAGTGACTGGAAATAATACATTTTTTAATTGAAACAAATGATCTTTCTAACTCATGTGACACTAGAAGAAAAAGCAATGATCTCATGAAATAAGATAAATGCTTAGAATAAACCGTGGATTGAAAGAATGGAAAGAATTTGGCAAAATGAGGCTGTATAGTTGTATATTTTTCTTAAATCAAACTCAACTTTAACACTGAAAGCTTTCAATGGCTCTATCAAAATTTTAAAGTTTCCTGAACTTCTGCAAAAACTGAAAACTCATGATTGCCTCAGGCAGAAGCAAGAAGTGGAATATCTTCATACCCGGACTCAGCTGTCATTATATTTTTCTCCAGAGCAAAATGTATGCCCCAACCTGTCAACAATACCAGGGTAGAAAAAGACACCGATAAAAGGAAAATATCATATGAGGGCTACGAATGCAAGTACATTTAAAAATACCTCATGACTCAACTAAAACTGAAGCCATATAATGTACTTAATAGTTTAAGAGCCATTAGCACTTATGACATACCAGCTCTCAGGCCAAGAGCCGCTGCCTTTCAACATTAATTTTATACTGTAAATTTTAAACCAGTCACCCTGACAGAAAGTAGCAAGGCAGACCACATACATGGGTATACAATGATGTAAACATCCTCCCCCTGTTCACTTTGAATTTCAAACCCTGCCTTTATGCGAAGCTAAGAAGTCAGAAGCATCAGAGCACAGTGTTTACAAACAGAAGGTCTAGCATCAGGGTCTTTGGGGCAAATCCTGGTCCTGTTATTATTAACAACTATGTGACCATGGGCCAGGTACTTCATATCTCTGTGTCTGTTTCTTCATTTGTAAAATGGAGATAATAAGTGCCTCATTTACTTGCTGTGAGGATGATACAAGCTACTCGAAAGATTGCCTCATACATAGAAACCATTTAAGAGGTAAAGCTATATTCTGTAGTCAATACGGAGGCACTGAACGTTTAAGACGGGCCTCACACGATCAGATTTTTGTTTCACATAAATCACTCTGAGAGCATAAAGAAAGATGGATTGGTTGGAGGAGGTTATTTATGCAGCCAACCCAGGAGACCAGATAAGAAGACTACTGCAATAGTACAATAAAGATATTGAAGGTCTTTCCTAAAGCAGTATTAGAATAGGCAGGAGGTAGAGGTATGGGAAATTGTAAAGAGACAGTACAGGATGTGGTGTAAGGAAGGGAAGAGGAAAAATCAGTTGAGTAACTGGAACACTAAAGGACTGGTATGAACATGCTTGAGAGCAAATAATACAAATGCTTTTAAACACATTGAGACTTAGGTACACTCCTGCACTTCCTTGTGAATTACTGCCTTAAATAAAAGCATAAAGCAGAAGACTGAGCTGGTATGCAATTTTGATTGAGAGTAAATCGTATTTCATTGATGAAAAAATATGCTTAGATTTCCCAGTCAAGATGACAGAGTAGGTCAACTGTAATTGAAAAATAAATTATGTAAAAAATAAATATTAATATAATCCAATAAAAAATAAAAATATTTCAAATTTATTTGAGGAAACACAGATTGTACTTCCTAATAAAAAAGGGGAGTTACATTCATATCCTAGTGTATTTGTTCAGCATTGAGTATTTTTGTACAGTATTTAATTCTTATATTAAAGTCATTCCATCAACATTGCGTTAATTGTTCAAAATCAGCCCTGGATTGACAGACCAAATCTTTAAAAAAAAAAAAAAAATTTAGAAAGGATAGTTTACCAACACATGTTTTCAATTATGTTTCATTCATGATTCCATCCTGTAATTCCCCAAAAAAGAACATTTACAGCGTAAATCTAATTCTGCTGCCCAAGAACTACACCAGCCCATGGCAATCCTTGTGTTCACCAGCAACTTTTCCACTCATACCAAGAGGTGATCTCGTTTTTTGGGGGATCAGATAAACAGTTCCTCAAAAATACCTCACAGAATAGCTTGGTCATGAATATGTTCAGCATATCCTGTTTATTGGGGAGCATCTTTTTGTCTGAGGTCAACTAATCCAAAACTATGTAAGCAGTATTGTCAGCTAGGCATGAATTTTTGGGTTAACATATGTATAAATAACACACTGGAGAATCACAAAGTAATGTCAATAAAACAGCATTAGCATAAAATATGTAAATCTAGTTTTATTTCCACATTCTTTTTACTATGATTTGGCACTCTTTTTAAATAATTTACTTTCATTCATGGTTAGGAAAGCATAATTTCATTTTGGTTTGATTCAGCAAATTATTGCATATTTTCCAGGTTTATAGTTTATTACTTATTTAAGTCCTGGAAACCTGCAAATAATCACTAATGAACTTAGACTACATAATATTAAGTTTTCGATGATGACAAATGTCAACAAGCATGGTTTCTTTCTAAACTTTTTTTTTAAAGTCAATCTTGAGATTGAAAAAAAATCAAATTTTACTAGCTTATTACCACAACTATGTAAAATAAAGATGCTTCCATGTGTTTATTTTCCTAAAAACTTAATAAAGAGGCAATAGAAAGTTAAAACGTGATTTCTAGATTTTATGAAAAAGTCAGAGCAATCAAGAAAGCCAGGATGAATAAAAATGCTCACTTGGGTATGAAATTACCCTGAACTAAATTCTAGAAAAAGTAGCATACTTATGACAAATAAAGGAAGCCAATTTTATTTCAGGAACCTAAGAAATTCTGTTAAAGAAAATACACACAGTTTCAACTTAGGAATCTCTAGCAGATATTATATCTGAAAGGAGAAAGAAAAGGCAATAATATTATTTTCACGGTTGCATTCAAAATTTATCACAAAGTTGGCAACCACTTTTCTGTAACCTATAAAATCTAAAAGCTAAACTTTGAGTAACAAACATAAACCAACTAATATTATTTAAAAACACTAAAAAAAATGCTACACTTACTTAGCCCTTTCTAAAATACTCAGAAATGAAAAAGGATTTTGTGTAAAAAGCAGCTGATATGTGAACTGGACCCATATAGAATATATTCAAAGATATAAGTTAGACATCGACAATATGTTTTCCATTGAGAATAAAGTTGATGATGATAAAGTTCCTATTTAAAAACAACCTTCTTTTCATAGTTCTGAGACAAGAGATACAGCTCAATTCTGAGGCATCAGAAGCTCCTCTTCCTGACATCTTTATCTATATATGTCATTGCCACTGCCACCAATTAAAGGGCCAATAGAAAGAACTATGCACTGCATGTAAAGAGAAGTTTAAGCATCACCTTACTTAGGGCAGATGTGTTGACGCTATTTAAAACTAATTGAAAGTGGGGGCGTGGCATTCCTTCCTAATTGGAATGAATGAATTCAGGCAATCTTTGGGGACACTGTTTTGGTACCAGTGTTTAATTTAAAAAAGAGAAAAACACAGATTCAACAGTTAAGAACTGACAAAGTTTTGCTTGTGGCTCACCTTCCCACCTCGTCCACATCTCTCCTATGTATGCCACTGTTTTCTGACTGTAATACCAGCATATACATAAGACCTTCACTTTTCTCTCCTCATTGGATGCAGTCCAGATCATCGTTGTGTCTCAGCAACTGGTGGCTGCAATGTGACACATCCGCCCAGCTTAGGCAGACCCTGCCTGTGGTTTATTCACCCACCATATGAACTGCCTCAGACCTGAGTACTGCTTGGTGCTTTTATGTAGTATATTTGTGCTGGACTGCTCTCACAATCCTTTGGTCATCTATCTCATCTGGAAAGTGGAATACGTATATTTGGGGAACCCTAACATGTCATTTATCCTAACAAAATATGCCACAAAACCAGTGTGTCAATACAGGACATTTTGCATCTTGATGACACATTTCCCACTCTAGGAGAGAGATGACCTCAAACACTTGAGGGGTTTTGTTTGTTTGTTTTAGCAAAAGAGAAGATAGTCATGCCTTAGATTATGTTACTTTTCATAGTTGCCTTGCTTTTCACCGGCCCACAAAAAAAGCAATATTACAGCTAGAAAAAAAAAGTTAAACAGTATTTTTAAAATTTTGCTAATTTGCTGGCAGATTAAGACGTGCTTTCAGTTGTAGGCTAAGATACAACTGATAGAGATACATTAGAGATACATTTCCTAACGATACAAACTTCAGCATCATTCCCTATAACACTTCTTTTCCCTGGACTAGTGGGTGAGTTGTGCATTCAGCGATACACCCACCTCAAGTGACCATTCTTCTGGCTTCATCTTCCTCACACAAGGTGGCTTGGTTCCCATTGCTTCCTAGAGAGCTACAGAGAAAGCCAGATGTTCTCAATGGGTAAAGGGGGTGGGCCTGAGGCTGGGGTAAAGCCTCAGCAAACACTAACTATACCAGAGTGGACCTGGGGTTGTTCTAGAGGACAAATAGCTGGTCAGTCACTAGCCACACTCTTTAAGATCCAGAATCATGTTAGTGGTGTCCTCAATGGTCCAGGCATTCATGAGTGCTTTAGTTCCTCAGCTTCAATAAAACTATATAATTCTAGAGCCAAGTAACTGCAACAAATTACATGTCTGAGATGGACAAAAAAAGTCTGCACAACTAATTTACAGTTTGGCCGTCTTCAGGTTTCTCACTATAACATCTTGCTTCAAGTTCTTATTTACAAACTAAATAGTCATAAAATCCTATATTGACTCAATCCCACTGTCCAAATTCCACTGTAACAAAATCTTTCATAACTCACACATAGTGTTTATGGATGGGATTGAGCAAACCAAGCTGGACCACAGCCTCTTTGTAGTAAAGAGATTGGGAAGAGTTGGATTTTTAACCTCAATAGTTGAAAAAGAGGTTTCACACATAGGTTTTTCTCTGTCGTCCTGCAAGGAATATGCTTTGTTTGATAGATGGTAGTACAGGCTAGGTAGGATTTGAAAGAAGAATGGTAATAAATGAGTTTTAATTGCTCATTGAAGACAGAACTAAGAGGAGAAAAACAGGTTTTCCTTTCTCTTGGCACACTACTAAATTAAGTGTCTTGAATTTTACTTAATATTTATTTTCCTACTTATTAAAACTTCTATATTCTGTCTTGTGGTTAAAATAAGGAGTCTATAATTATATAAAGAAATTTCCATTTCTGCTATAAAATTCTTTATTACACTTCAATGTTCTGGAAATAGTACAAGGAAACTACCTAAGGCCACCTACTATCTCTGAACCAAACTCAGTGGCTTTCTCAACCTCTCAGGTCCCCTGAGCTTTTTATTTCTCTAACTTATTTTTGTCCTCAACTTCCATACTGTTGGGCAGAATTACATGAAGGATTGTTCCCCATCCTCACTCCAACCTTAGGCCAATGCTCTTTTGTCTTTTAATTCCTTCTTCAGTGAGCTTGTTCACTTTCAGTTCTAAAGACAGTCTGTGGCTAACATCCAGAAGCCATTGCCAGGCTTGACCTCTCTCATTCCGCTTTTACATGTACACATCCAGATGCTTGCTGGACAGCTCACTCAGATGTTGACTAAAATCTGACAGGTGAAAACCTGAGCTCTTCTCCCAACCACAAGCAAGGGTCTGCAAATTTCCTGTAACTGGCAATGTTAAGTTTGTCCTCAAAAATTCCCTAGGCTCAGAGGAGATCCAAGATGGCAGAGTAGATAAATGCTGTGCTTGCCTCATCCCATGAACACATAAAAACTACAACTAAATTATAGAACAATCAACCTGGACCCATCTGAAGTCTAGCTTAACAGAAATTTTATAACTAAGGATATAAAGAAGTCATGTCGAGACTGGTAGGAGGGGCGGAGATGCAAAATGGGCATGCCAAACCTCCATGTGACAGATGAAAATTGGGAGGGATATCTCAGCCACAGAGTTTCCCCATGAAAGAGCAAGGGACCGCAGCCTTCCACACCAGGTTCCCCAGCCAGAATATTGGTACCGAGAAGAGGAGTCTCCACTGTCAAAAACAGTGGGGATTCTGACCAGATGGAAGGCTGTGAGAAACTCAGACATCCTCTCAAAGGGCCAGTGCTGGAACTCACCCTGGGCTTCAGTGGAGGGACAGTGACTCTGGGGGGCATCGGAGACATATGGAGAGAGTCTGAATGGTGTAACTTCGCGGCAAGGAGTAGAGGGCCAGTCCCCATTTTCCCTATGTGGGGCCATGTTCCCATGCAGTTGGCAGAAAGGCACCATCTTTCCTGTGTTGAGCCCACCCCCACAGGCCAAATCTGAATCTGATTGGCCTGCTGAGCTCTGCTGCTCCACCTTGCTGACTCACTAAGATCCTGCATCACTAACTTACATAGTGCAGGAGGCTTTATCAGTGGCCGAACCTTACAAGAGCCGGCAGGTGGCAGCAGGGCTTGGAGTGTCCTGGTTTTTTGCAGAGCTACCCCAGACCCAGTACTGGTGGCAGCTGTTCTCAGTTCTCAATGTAGCCTCTCCCACACGCTTCCAAGTATAGCACAGGCAGCGACCAACTGTGGATCACTTTGTAGCTCCTACCGGGTACTCCCTAGCCACTCACAGGCAGTGGCTGAACTGGGGGTGCACCAGAGCCCTCCCAAGAAGCCTCAGAACCAATATCTTGGAGGTTGGCTTCAGATCACAGCACAGCACCATCCAATTAACCTCACAAGCAGCAAACATAAAGGGCAGTCTCAACAGTCACCAGAGCCTGCTGGGGCAAATCCCACTGTGTGTGGTGAGCCCCGCACACAGCAGCCCATAAGCTGTGGACATGGCCAAATCCCACAGCCAGTCAGCCCAAGGGTCAATATCATACCCAATGAAATACCAACAGTAATCATGGCTCAACTATAACCAGAGAGCACACACAACCCACACAGGGGACACACCTGGAGCAACCAGTTCAGGTGATCAGGGAGACTGCCACTGGGACCAATAAGACCCCTACTACATAAGGCCACCTGACAGGACTGGGAGATGAAGCAGTCCTACATAATATAGAAACAAACACAGAGAGACAGCCAAAATGAGGAAACAAAGAAATATGCCCCAAATGAAAGAAAAGGAGACAACTCCAAAAAAATAACTAAACAAAATAAACGCAAGCAACCTACCAGAGACAGAGTTCGAAACAATGGTTATAAGGATGGTTCAAGGAACTTAGTGAAAACTTCAATAAAGACATAGAAACCATAAAAAAACAACCAGTCAGAAGTGAGAAATACAATAACTGAAATGAAGAATGGACTAGAAGGAATCACTAGCAGAAGAGATGAAGCAGATGATCAAATCAGCGATTTGGAAGACAAGGTAGCAGGAAACACATAATCGAAACAGCAAAAAGACAAAAGAATGGAAAAAAAATGAGGATAGATTAAGAGACCTCTGAGACAACATCAAGCAAAACAACATTTGCATTATAGGGGTAACCAGGAGAAGAGAGAAAGCAGGGGGTCAAGAATCTATTTGAAGAAATAATGGCTGAAAACTTTCCTAACCTGGCAAAGGAAGTAGACATACGAGCCCAGAAAGTACAGAGAAGCCCAAACAGGATAAACCCAAGTAGGTCCACATCATGATACATTATAATTAAAATGACAAAGGTTAAAGACAGAGAAAAGCAGTTAGTTATCTATAAGGGGACTCCAATAAGACTGTCAACTGATTTCTCAGCAGAAATTTTGCAGGCCAGAAAGGATTTGCACAAAACAGTCAAAGTGTTAAAAAGCAAGGATCCACAACGAAGATTACTCTACCCAGCAAACCTGTCATTTAAAATCGAAGGACAGATAAAGTTCTTCCCAGACAAGAAAAGTCTAAAGGAGTTCATCACCACCAAACCAGTATTACAAGGAATGTTAGAGGGACTTCTTTAAGCTAGAAGAAAGAAGATCAAAAATATGAATAATAAAATGTCAATAAATATATATCTATCCACAATTACTTTCAATGTAAGTGGATTAAATGCTCCATTCAAAACCATTGGATGGCTGAATGGATAAGAAAACAAAACCCTTACATATGCTGCCTACAAGAACCTCACTTCAGATTGAAAGACACACACAGACTGAAAGTAAAAGGATGGAAAAAGTTATTTCATGAAAATGGAAAAATCAATCAATCAATCAATCAATCAATCAATCAATCAATCAATCTGGGGTAACAATACTTGTACCTGACAAGACTTTAAAGCAAAGGCTATAACAAGAGACAAAGAAAGACCCAGTAATCCTACTGCTGGCTCTTTACCTGAAGAAACCCAAAACACCACTTGGAGGGGATAAATGCATGCATATGTTCACTGCAGTATTACTTATAATGTCCAAGGTGTGTAGGAAGCCTGGCTGTTCATCAATAGAAGAATGGCTAAAGAGCAGGTGGTACATATATACAGAGGAATATTGCTCATCCATGGAAGTAAATGGGTTCTTGCTATTTCTGGCAGCATGAATGGACCTGGAGGGTAATATGCTAAGTGGAGTATGTCTGACAGGGAAAGACAGATGCAATGTGCTTTTGCTTATATGTGGGATCTAAAAAACAAAATAAACAATACAGAAACAGACTCATAGATACAGAGGACACTTTTGGTGGTTGCCAGATGGAAGTAGGGTTTGAGGGGCTAGGTGAAAAGGGGAACAGGATTAAGAAGTACAAATTGGTTGTTACAAAGTAGTCATGGGAATGTAGGGTATAGCACAAGGATTATAGTCAATAATATTGTAATAACTACATTTGATGTCAGATAGATGCTAGATTTATTGGGGTGATAGATGGGAGGGGGATTGGGGGACATGGTGAAAAAGTTGAAGGCATCAAGAAATACAAATTCATAGTTACAAAATAGTCATGGGGATGGTAAAGTGAAACATATGGAATACAATCAATAATATGGTAATAACTGTATAGTGCCAGGTGGGTTCTTGTCAGAGGAATCACTTTTTAAATTAAATAAATGTCTAACCACTATGCTGTACACCTGAATTTAATGTAAAATAATATTGAACGTCAACTGTAACTGAAAAATTAAAAAAGGGGGGGGGGTGAAGGGGAATATGTGTCCAAATATTCAGGCATAAAACAAGTAACTCATGAGGATGTAATGTACTGCATAGGGAATAGTGTTAATAATATTGTGACAGCATGGTATGGTGTCACCTCGTTGCTGGACTTATGGTGATCACTTCTTTAGGTATATAAATGTTGAATAACTATTGTGCACACCTAAAACTAATATAATATTGTTATGTTAGCAATTTTTTTAATAAAAATCTTTAAAAAAAAACAAAACAAAGGAAACAAAAAACAAAATCCCCAAGGCTCAAAAATTTTGTTAGCTTTGACTCTCTCCCTCTTCTTCATCCTCAACATTGAACCTGTCTACAAACTGCCATTTTCATCTCTACCATTACTCCCTGATCTATCCTTTCCTCTTCATTCTTAAATGCTATTCCAGCCCCAAGCCCTAATTCTTCACACATGAATTAATAAGTCCCTAGCCTATCTACCCACCTTCAGTTCCTTCTATATGGAACTGTCAGAATAACCTGCACAAAATACAGAACGCACATTATAGATCAGTCTAACCTTCTCATTTTCTGGATGAAAACAAGGGCTCAACTACATACATAGTTGGAGGTGCAGTCAAGGCTACAAACACAGGGCTCATGAGTCCCTGTGGGTACACAGGGTAGCACTGTTCTACCCACTGTTGGGGGCTTTCCAATATCACATCAACAACCATGGCCAACGCCCACGCTGAATCTTTATGCACCACACTGTACAAGGTCTAAAATCTTACACTGTACCATTCGAACCCTTAAAAATACTTTCACTGCTTCTCCAAATTCACTTGTCATTACTCATCATTATATCCCTCTTCCCTAATTCACTCTTTGTTATATTCTACCAACATAACGTTGAACCCCACTGCTAGGTCAGTGTCAAACAACAGCAGAAACAGAGTCCTCTATTTTTGATACGTAATTAACTCCTGGCAATAGTTTTAAGGCAAATATAGGAGTCAAAGAAATTGAAATTGAAATTTTCCACTTCTAATTTCAGAGAGCAAAAAATTTACTTAAAAGACCTAATTACCCCTTATCTTTTGAAATAATTTTGAAATGTATTTTCATCTACCTCATAGTCTTTAATTTTCTACATTATACGTAGTCCTATTATTAAAACTTAATATATAGACAATCACTAATGTTCAACTGTTAACTAGCCACTTACCTCATTCACCAGGGTTTTTCCCAAAATTTAGAACATGAAACCCTTATCTTTTTAAAAATTTGCAGTTTTGTACACCAAATGGTTTGCCTTTTTATTGCTTTAAAGTACTGAATGCTTACAACATCCAACAATCACAAAGAGACGAGCCAATCCAAACCTTGAAAGAGTGAGCTAAGTAAGACAACAGAATATAAACACATTTTTTTTCTGTCTGTAAGAAATGAAAAAATCCACTTGACTTTTATTTTCAATGTTTCGTCGAAATTAATTGGTGTGTTGGTGCTGGGTAGATGTAACATAGCTTTACACTTTAACATGTATGGAGCTCCATATCTTGAAGTTGTAAGTGAGGCCAGGCTTCTCTCTCAGGTTGATGCTGAGCTTCTGCACACTGAATTCACTTTGGGAAGAACTCTCCAACCTTCTCCCTTAACCAGTCTGGAGGAGGCTTCTTCTATATATCCTTAGTTTTACAGCTTCAGTTCAGCTAGACTTCAAGAGATTCTCAAGGATGGTTGATCTGTAGTTTAATTGTAATTTTGGTCATGAGAGAAGGTAAGCACAGCATTTAGCTATCCACCATCTTGACTGGATCTGGATCCGGAAACACTTTTTAAGTGCTGAATTCATTCATTATTTCCCTGTTTTCCCCATGCAACAATGGGAATATTATATGGCAGAGATTATAGTACCAAGGTCTCCTTTATTAAGAAAGTTTTTCACACCTTTTTCCTCCTCCAGATCTAAACCTATCTCCTTCTTTCTTGACCTCATTCAATAATTCCTCGGTTACCTTAGAAATATTTTGATCACATTACATCCCATCAGTTCATTTTTTAATAGTAATATTGTTAACTTAGTGAGAGGTAGTCCACAGATTCTACCAAGAATTTTTATAAATATACATTTCAAGAGTCTCCAGCAAGATTTACATATTTAAAGGAATTGAGTCTTATTAGTCTTTTACCTCTCCCAGTACTATTAATATATAGCATACTACCATGTTTCCCTGAAAATAAGACCCATTTTCAATTAGCTCTAATGCATCTTTTGGAGCAAAAATTAATATAAGACCTAGTGTTATTTTACTATAAGACCAGGTCTTATATAATATAATGTAATATAATATAATGCCAAGTCTTATATTAATTTTTGCTCCAAAAGACACATTAGATTTGATTGTCCAGCTAGGTCTTATTTTCAGGGAAACAGTATTTTCTAGAAAATAAGCACTCAATAAAGGCTTCTTAACTAACTCAAGAGGGGTTCCAAAATGGACCATCTTGCTGCCATGCATTTTCTGCTCAGAATTTAATTTTCTTCTAGTAGAGTTATTGTCAAAAAATAAAACATAAATAAATGAATAAATTAATCTTTTTTGCATGAATGTCAGGTATTAACGCAGATTAGCAATTTACAGAGTTTCTTTTATGTTGTTGTTGTTTGCTTGTTTTTAACACTCACCCTGGTTGCAGGAATCATATTTTTATTTTCTTCAAACAAAAAAATGGACTGAAGAACCCTAATAAGATCTGTGCTGGGTAATGATGAACAATAGTCTCCAGCCCTATGAAGAGGTGAAGTACCAAAAGAAATAGCCAGTCATAATATCCACCCCAGCCTATAAGTGAAGCTGAAAATATATTCCTTGTAGAAGTAAAAGCAAAAATAAATGAATGGGACTACATCAAACTAAAAAGCTTCTGCACAACAAAATAAACCATCAACAAAGCAAAAAAGCAACCAACCGAATGGGAGAAGATGTTTGCAAATGGTATTTCCAATAAGGAGCTAGTACATAAAATATGTAATAACTCATACAAGTCAACAACAACAAAAAACAAACAATCCCATTTAAAAATGATCAGGACCTGAACAAACACTTTTCCCAAGAAGACATACAGATGGCCAGCAGGTATATGAAAAGATGCTCAACTTCACTGGCTGTAAGGGAAATGTAGATCAAAACCACAAGGAGCTACCACTTCACACCCATTAGAATGGCTAGTATCAAGGAGACAAAAAAAATAAACTTTGGAGAGGCTGTGGAGAAAAAAGAACCCTCATACACTGCTGATGGGAATGTAAACTGGAGCAGCCTCTATGGAAAACAGTAGGGAGGTTCCTCAAAAAATTAAGAATAGAGCTACCATGACCCAGCAAACCCCTCTTGTGGGGATCTACCCCCAAAATTTGAAAACACTTATTTGTAAAGACACATGTACCCCTATGTTCATTGTAGCAATATTTACAATAGCCAAGACATGTAAACAACCTAAGTGTCTTTCGATGTATGATTGGATAAAGAGGTGGTACATATATAGAGCCATAAGAAAAGATGAAATACTTGCCATTTGCAACAACATGGATGGATCTTGAGAGTATCATGCTAAGTGAAATAAGTCGGACAGAAAAGGACAGGAACCATATGATTTCACTTGTGTGACATATAAACAGAAAGCAACAAAAAAACTCATAGACACAGACAACAGTAGGGGGTTACCAGAGGAGCAGGGGGTTGGAGGGAGGATGAAGAAGGTCAAGGGGGTCAAATATATGGTGGCAGAAGGAGACTAGACTTTGGATGGTGAGCACACAATGCAATATACAGATGATGTATTCTAAAACTGTACACCTGAAAGGTATATAATTTTATTAATCAATGTTACCCCAATACATTGAATTTAAATACATATATATACACACACATATACATATATATGTATATGTGTGTGTATATATATATTCCTTGTGGCTTGGCTCTACCTTTTCTCAGAGTTCGTATTGCATTATACTACTTTTACTTTAGCCCCATTGTAATTATGAATGATGTGTGGCCCCAGGATGAGAAAGGAGAGGAGGAGGTGGAGAAAGAGAAGGAGGACTAGACACTGAGATCTATTTAAAATAAAACATATATATTAGAAGAGACAAACAGAAACACACTGTAGGAGATGGGCCCAACAGAAATACTACAAGTGAACTAGCAATATGGACATTTTTTAGATCCTGAGTTGTTCAGCCAAGTCACAGGCAAGTAGCATCGCCTCAAAAGCCACCAATGTGCCACTTGAATTAGTCAGTCGGTGAACAGTTTCTGGGACCGATGGACACACACCCAACAGAAAAGCAAGGTGTGAGCGAATAGAGAATTCCCTACTGTTTGCAATCAACAAGATACCAATTGTTCTTTGTTGAATGGCTTATTCTGGGAATTCTTCTGACAGGAGGGATCAGATAGCATCTGTCTCTTACAAGTAAAGGCGTTAAGCCAATGAACAGTTCTCACTATCCGAGACAACAACAAATGTAGTCAGAGCAAGAAGGAACCAGGTGGCATCCTGCTCACAAAACCACCTGATACACCTGACATCATGCTTTTTTCTTAGCTGAGCCATCTTAGGCCTAACTTCCTTAGATGGATGTTTCTTGATAAAACTTTATTAATCTGAATGTCTAATTATTATTTAGACATGAGCTCTTAATTAGTAATGCCATCAACACTGGGCCCAGCAATGACTCTATTCATGTTTTAAATGCTTGAGCAACATGTTATATTACCAAGGCTTACAAAAGCAGTATTATTTTCTACCTCCATATTTTTATCTTAATTGACTCACTTAGATCTTGTTTTCACCACTCTTATGTTTAAAATGAAAAAAGCAGAACATCTTTCATAAAAATAATATAATTCAAAAATATAATTCCGATTTTTTATTTCCTTTTCCTTTTCATTTAATATTGTTACTTAGTGTAGTTTAAGAGTAGCAATCTTGAGCCTGACTCTCTTTCTGAGTAAGTACTGATTCATAAAGATGAACAAGAGAACAGAAAACAACACAGTAATAGAAATCTATTGTACAAAAGGAATTTACACATTTCCCTAATATTCCCATCATGGAAACTATGCTGTACATTCAGTGTCATTTTGCACACAATCATGGCTAGCACTTGAATAAAGATCCAGTCCTAGATAAAGTCTCTGTACTTTATCATCAGATAGTCAGTGCCTACAACTAGTTTAGAATTACACTGTAATTATACTGAAATTCTAATTAAAAGTACTAGGCTAATGTGATATAAAATGTCCGTTATTATCACAGGTCAATTACGTCTCAGCTTGCCATTGTCCTCTGGTATGTATAGATTTTATCTTTCTATAAAAATAACAGAACACAGATTTGGTAATGACATCCTGCGCAGGATGTCCTGATAATTTCCAGGGTCAGTCATTTCCTTTTCAATTTATTTATTTTTCCCCTTTCATGGTTCTTTCATACATCCCCAGTGTCTCTTGAATCCTCAGAAATATATCTTTACTGCCTAAAATGTCCCTCATAGTAACGGTTGAATCCTGGATATACACATTACAATTGCCATGTTTTACCAAATAAAATAAATCAAAGAAAACAGAAACTGGTTTTTCTCACATAATATTAATTGGCTTACCATCACTCTTGGTCTTAAATTATTTATAAAACAGTATAAAGCAGATTTAATAAGCAGTAACTATTTAGCAAACCTGTTTTCCCAAGTATAGTGGGTTTCAGTTCCACTAACTTTTCTTTCTACTTTCTTTTATAGAAGCCTTAACAGTAAAGGCTTAGCAACATTTTAAACTCCTAACAGTAAAATTATAATCTAATTCTTTTGGAAAAGTAATGCTTTCTGTAGGTTATTTTCAATCCAACTTATAATCTTAGTTAAATTTTCAAGGGAATTATTAACCTTCAATAAATATCTGCCTAAGTTTTAATAAGTTAAGCAATCTAACACTAGTTTCAACAAATTTGAATAAGGCCGAGTCTGTATACTATTTTCATTGTAGTTGAGCCAGTTATGAAATGATAATACAAACACACATTTTTTCCCATGGTCAAAAAAAAAAAAAAAAACCTAGGGAAGAAAATATTTCCTGAGTAATCCTTTATGAAATAAACTTTTAATATGCAAATAAGTCACTTGTAAATGACTTTCTGTTAATGATCTATTTAAAAAATGAAGTGTTAAGAAAATACTAAGTTAAACTTCAGAAATGTGGAAAAAAGCAATCAAAAATTATCCTCATTTTTAATTTTTCTAATAGTGGCTTCAAAAATAAATTTAGTTAGCATAGGTTGTTCAAAGCAAATCACATTTTTAAACTCAATTAATTTCCCTCCTTTCAGAAAAATACAAATCAAATTTACAACTCTAACTGCTATAATTTAAATTTGCTTCAAAACGCACACAAACTTCATAAAAATTAAATTTCCATTTTAACAAATAGAGGAACTCAACAGGATACTCACAGGATCAAAAGCATTACAGTGGAATCTCTGAACCCACAAAAAAAAAGGAAGAATGAGCTACATATAACAATGTTAATTATGTGAAGTTTTAATGCTACCCACGAATAAATATAAGCTATGTAATTACAGTTTAACTATATGATTAGGAAAATTATCAGAAATACCTAGTAGTATAAAAAAACGTTAACCTGTAACTTTGTTGCAATCAACCCATGACTTTTTTTTAAATAAGCAATGCTATTCTAAATACAGAACAATTGTTCATTGATAACGCACAATGCACATTTATTGTCAGGTTCTAAGCAAGTAACCAGTGCTCATGCTATTTATAGTCTTCATTCAGTTGTGCTGTCATCAGATTTCTAGTAATTCTCTTAATTAGAGGAAAAATAAAAGTAGAAAGGTGAAAACTTGCCTGGTATCCAATATTAATGTGACCTTATGAAGATCCTTATCATTAAAATGCTTTCTCTAGCAAATCATTCATTGAAAACTCATACAGATGACATACTTAGTAATAATGTTATTGAACAGTGGAAATATGCTGAGATTGGATTTCAGGTACACTCATCACAAACACAAAAAAATGGTAACTATGTAAGGAGATATGTTAATTACCTTGACTGTAGCAATAATTTCATTATGTGTATCAAGTCATCATACTGTACACTCTAAATATATATAATTTTATTAAAAAGTATATCAACAAAGGAAAAAGGCGCACATACACACACACACACACACACACACACACAAACACATACAGAGATAATTCCTACATTTTGGCAAGCACTGTTATTACAAAGACAAGTTCCCACTAGTGGAAAAGAGACACAAAGATAACTCATGTGTTGCTACAATAAATAAAATGAAGTAAAACAAAACAAACAAAACAAAAAAAAAAAGAAAGAAGGAAAAGACAAAAAAAGGAAAAAGAACGACTCTTTGGGCTACAGTTGCTGTCACAGTGAGGTATGCTACTGAACAAAAGAAGATCCTTGGAGAAATTGGGAGGAGGTCTTCCAAGGGAACCAAGAATGGAGGTAATCACCACAGAAAGGATGTAAAGGCAGAGAAGAGAGGTTGACAGGATCCAGGAAGACAGAGAATGTTGCTCCTGTGGGAAATACGTTATTAAAGAATAGATTAACAATAATCAGATAAGCAGTAATAGAAAATACCTTCAGGAATAAAAAAATAATCAGCAGTTTTAATGGAGTGCTGAACACACTTTTTTAAAATCTAGAAAACGTTTTTCATTTAATCTTTATAACATAACCAGAAAACAGGTATTACTAGTATTAACTGCGTTTTGGACCAAGAAGTTAAACAATGTAACTTAGTAACTGGCAGAGTTTGGATTTACATTGAGTTTTATTTGGACTCCAAAGTCCATGTTCATTCCATTATTCTGCATTCTGTGACAAGAGTAATAAGTAACTGTCCCAAACCCCAATACTGTTATGCCACACATTTGGTTTTCTATCTAAAATTAATATTTTGGGGGGTACCAAACACACCTAATGTGAATGAAGACTCTGTCAGACTACTAGAATTTTTAAATATTCTAGAAATGTAATACTTGTCTCATGTCTATCATTCTCTTTGTCAATGAATATTTATCCTCCAACTAATTGTGAAAAAAGTGTACTAGCCAAAAAAGGGAAGGAGGTTATGTAAGGATCCTGCCTATAAAAAGAGAAGGTACTCCTGAGAGTACTGAAACCTGTCACAAGCCAGCAGATAAATTTTCTAAACTAGGCAAATTTCATTGATTTCAAGGATAGGATATACCCAATGCATGAATTTCTTATTATTAACTTGCATCCTATGTGCCAAATGCCATGCTAAGCATTCTATATGCATTAGACCACTCATTATTAGCCCCATCTAGATAAGTTAACTGAGGATTTAATATCTTGTTCAGGTTATGCACTTAATAAGTGATGAAGATGACATGAGTAGCAATGGGATAAACTGAATACATTAAATATCAGCTAGATATTTATTTAAATAGCACATGAGTAAATTAACATGATGCTGAAATAGGGTAGAAGTAGCAAATATTAAAAGGAAGAGATCATAGACTCTAAGCAAAAACTACATAGGATGAGATAAATAATTAAATGTTATTAAAATATTGTGTTAATTTTTAAAATTATAATAAACAAAGCTGGTGCAGTTGTAGTTAAATGGTGGAAACAATTGCTATTGTCAATACCAATGTGGAATATCCATTTAGAAATTCAACATGAATTTATATTAAAGAACATTAAAACAGTCTCATTCTCAATAATCAACCTGTTAGATATTAACCCTAGGAATACTACTAAAAGTGCACAAAGTTCGTTCTTGTTTCTAATTATTTAAAAAAACGTTAAAGGTGTGAAAGGAAACCTAAATATTTAATATAGATTAAATGGCAAACTAAACTGTAGTATGAATTCACATATTATACAGATTTTTATCACAAATATAAAGAAAATATTTAGGTAAAAGGAGAAAACAAAATGGTATCTGTGCTGTGATTATAACTATTGAAAAGAATTTATGCATATGGAAAAGGAGAGGGAAAATATAAACAAAGAAAAATAATTTGATTGAGATGATTATTAGTTTATAAGTGACAGAAATTAAACTCAAGCTAGCGTAAGCAAAAATGAGTAATGTATTGACTTGTGGAATCAAAGGAAATGTTGAATAATTAAATCACAGGATATGCAAGGAAGAAACTGTTGAGTTAAAAAAACAAAATTCAATTGAGTACATTTTAAAGATCATATTGGCTTTATTCAATGATTCATGAATGGGTCAGCATCCAATCTAGCAGACAGAAAAGATATCTAAGGAGCTATACAAAATGAAAGATTTCTATAGGCAGAAGGGAGGGGGAACCAGGAAGTTACATCAAGTCAAAGAGCAGGTTGTTTGTTGCAAGGTGACTTGCCTTTAGGGGATGGGAGGGGTCTATCAGGCAAATTACTTCATTAGAACAAAACTGATCAGAGGATTCCCGACTGACAGGTTTAAGAATCCACTTCTAGGAGAGTGAAAACTGTAATTAGGTACTGGTTTAGGGATGTTGGACTTAGCATATATGACCTCATTTTGGGCCTCTTGTCTTAATAGTTAGAAACACGGATTTTTAATGTGGTGGGAAATTTCCAGTTCCTCTGATACTCTTCTGCTTTCTACACATAGCAGGAAAGATAGATGCCATCAGATCTCACATTTTTAATCTTACACTTTTCACCACTTATTAGCAAATGACGTTATCATCCCATTTTAAATGGGGCTCTTGTTTTTCTAGTATGGCCCAACTATCCACCCCCTGAATAAGGGGAGACAAGACACTGTGGCTGAAAGTCCTTCCAAAACTGCATACAAGGAGTAGGTGTGGTTTCCCAGTGCAAAGTCCAGGTTCCTACATGGGGAATGGATGCTGGGCATTCACAAACCACAGCTGCCTACTATAGGATCCAAAAAAATATATTTAGAACCTAAACAAAAAGCCGATGATCATCTTTGCACATGGGTTATACCTCACTTTTCACATTAAGCATTGTGATATTGTAATTTATAGTAAGAAATATATATATGCTCTTTGTCCCTGTTTCTAGCACAGAGCTCCTAAAACCTTTGGAATTTCCGAAGTGATAAGAACATGAGTTTATGTTAATTAAATGACCATTGGAAAGATCCTAAGGATGGGGGCTGGTTGCCAAGAGAACCAATCGAGTGATTGGAGGGTTAAAACTTTCAGTCTCCCTCTCCCCCACCCCGACCCTGCAACTTTGGGAGGGGAAAGAGGTTGGAGGTTGAATCACTGTCAGTGGCTGAGGATCTAATGAACCATGCCTCTGTAATGAAGCCTCCATAAAATCCCAAAAGGACAATGTTCATTGAGCTTCCGGGTTGGTGGAGATTTGGGTAAATTGGCACACTCAGAGAGGGTACGGAAGTGCTACACTCTTTCCCCACACTGTCCTTTTCATCATTTCCATCTGGCTGTTCCTGAGTTATATCCTTTTATAATAAACCTGTAATCTACCACATAAAATGTTTCTCTGAGCTCTGCGAGCCGTACAACATATTACCTGAACAAGAACAGGACGTCATGGAAAACTCTGATCTATAGTCTGTCAGAAGCACAGGAGACAACCTGGATTTGTGATTGGTATCTGAGGGGTCATGGGGGTGGAGGGGGCAGTCTTGGAGGACTCAGCCCTTTACCTGTGAGATCTGACCCTATGTCCAGGTAAACAGTGCCAGAATTGAATTAATTGCATGGTGGTGTTGAACACACACACACACACACACACACACACACACACACACCTCTGATACACTCTCCACAAATTATAAGCCTAGGGTTTTGAAAATACTTCCACAGCAACCACTTTCAGTGCCATAAATAAAGGAGTGTATATTCAGGTATTAAATAAGTTTACTTATAAAGACAAATGTCTTACTTTGAAAATGGAATCTGTTTTCTACTGAAAGTATGCACATAAATAGAGATTACAAAGTGATAAAGACAGAGATAAAAAATCATTTTTCCACAATAGAAAAAAAATACTTCGTAACTCATTCCAAAGATATTTTTGGTTTAGTTTCACATTAGAATAAAGCACAATGAGTTCTCCTGTTTCTTCTAATCCTGTTAAGAGTTCAGGTAATGGGTTGATCTATAAATTGGGAACAAACCTCACTAGGAAATGGTACTATTCTCAAGTCTCTATGGTAATAAGTGCAATGATATTAAGATGTTTCAGAAACGAGACTATGCTTCTCATGTACCTCAATCACATAAAATTAAAATATAAAATATAAAGATTAATCGATGTAATATAATTTTATTACTTTTATTTAAATATCTGTATCAAATTACACCTCTATAGAAGGTACCTGAGAATGCACACAAATTAGTCTTCATTTAATTACATCATTAAAAAAAAGGATCAGGACAAGAGCCCAACTATTATAGGTTTTGTTTTTCTATACAAGCTACACAATTGCAAATTCATGGGAAGTGTTAGAAGTTCAGGAGTAAACTTTTTTTATGATTTCCTAGACCAATTCCAATGTAGATATGTATATAATCCATTCTGTAAGTGTATTTTTGAAAAAGATCCCACAACTTACCCTCAAGGGCCACTGTATTGCAATTTCACAACTGCTCCCTTCTTTAGGTTTACTGAGACCTAAGTGTCTAACAAAATTACTCTAGTATTTTAAAGACTACTGTAAAGCATATAACATATAGAACATATTTTAAAGTAATTTAAAAGTATTCAATTCATCAGTTAGACAAGTCTCCGGCATTAACATCATCGCTTTAATTCAAATGACTTATTTTCACTCCCTTGCCCTCTTCCTGTCCTTCCCTAGAAATTATTTTCAAAAAGATGGCAGTCAGGAATATACCACAAAAGCCACCTTTAACAGAAATAACGAGGCTAATGCTGGGGGAAAAACGAAGGTGAGTTTTGTTATTTGAAAGGCTAATGCATGACAAGAAAAAAATATAACAATGTTTGCTGACCCTGCTCACTCTGAACCATGAAATTGCTTGAGCCACAGCAAATAACTAACCATGATAAGAGTAAGGGATTCTGTAGATGTATTTTTCCTACATTGTACAGCCCAAAGTGAACAGTCCATGGATACTGTGCACTGGGCAGCAGGGGTGTAGGCAGATGAAAGAAGGGTAGGGGAAATGCTAGAAGCCATATGTAGTCACACCATCCAGGCCCAGATACTGGGATGCTCTATCTGCATAAGAACTAGTATAGCATAGTGGTTATGGGCATTGATGACATAATCACACTTTACAAATGTGAATCCTGATGTCATTTTCTAGATGCATGACCTTGTACCAGTCGCTGAATGTCTCTGTACCTCCACTTCCTCAAGTGCAAAATTTGTACCTATTAACCTGTTAGGGATACCCTAACAAAATACCATAGACTGGGTGGCTTACATTCCAGGGCCTGGAGGTCCAAGATCAAGGTGCTGCCTTCTACCTATGTCCTCACATGGCCTTTTCTCTTTGCACTCTCATCCCTTGAAGCTCTCTCTTGTAAGGATACCAGTCCTTTCCAATTAGAGCCCACCCTTACAACCTCATTTAACCTTAATTACCTCATTAAAACCTATCTTCAAATACAGTGACATTAGGGGTTAGGGTTTCAACATATGAATGGAGGGGGCACAATTCAGTCTGTAAGAGTGTATAACAATAACAGCTACCTCAGGTGATCGTGGTGGATGATTAAATGTTAATTTACATAAAATATCTGGCATGGAGGATGTCTTATAGAAGTGCTTACTAGTAGGCTAAACTCCATTAAATATACATTTCTAACAAGTATCATAAATCACAGCATCAGGTGGATGAAAACACACGTTTATAGTCTTTGAAATTTCATGTGTTGGAATGCTGATGTCTTTGGGGGGAAATGTAGGACACATCTTGCTGAAAACATTGATCTCAATTCAAAACCTGGGTGGCTAATACAGAAATGTTAGTGCCTCCTAACCGGGAGCAAAACCAATATATAGGTTTGATTTTCTTACATTCCCAGGGAGACACAAAGACTTTTTGTGTCTTAGGATTATGTGCTGATAAAGAATGCGGAAAGAATGTTTATGAGGAAGCAGACAAAAGCAGCCTAGCTCCCAAGTAGCCACACTTGGCAGCTGTAATGTAATGTAAAATGTAAATTGTAAACCAATAATTTCCAATTATTTAACCTGCGGTCTGTCAATTCCCGAGCTGGAAAACTGTGATGGCAACGTCAGATTAATTTATACAGTCTCCAGTACTCATATGAACATCAAAATAAATCACCAAAATAAACATGAGGCTTACATTAACATATATATATACACATATATATATAAATATATATATTTCTCTTGTTACTTTTTCAATCACCGTTTATAATCCTGGCCAGGGCTCTGTGTGCCACAAACATGATGGATGCAGATGAGAATGGCAGATCGCAGCAAGAACAAGGGTAGCAAAAATTACCACAATCACACGACGCTAAAAGCTCAGGCTACGAGGTAATTAGCAGCCCAAACATTAAACCAGAAAGAGTTCTAAGTGATGAAGTTTTCTCTGGGAACTGATTCACTAATGTTTCCAATTTAACATAATCTTCTAATTTTGGAAGTCCGATCTGATATCACTCCTCTGCCTAAAATCCTTCAATGTCATCAGGTTGGTTCCTTCCACGGCAGGTTCTTCCACGGCAGAGGACCCAAGGGTTTCATGATCTAACAAACTGCTTTATTTCTGAACCCTTCACAGGCTGCTCTCTCTGCCTAGAGAAACCTCACTGGCTCCCTCTTACCCTTCTAATTCCTGTACATCTTTAGATCTCAAAGCTGGAATCACTTCCTAGGTAACTCCACCTAGCTACCCTCAACGAATTTGCCTCTTCAGTGTGTTACCACAATGCCAAAACCTAACACTATCACAGAACTGATCATAGGGTTACACTGTAAATATTTAAGCCACTCCCCTGATATTCATTTCAACACTCCAAAGGTAAGACTTAACACACCAGCCTACTCATCTATGATGCTTTTCCCAAATTTTCCAGGTAGAACCCAGTTCCTCCCCCATCCATCTTCTGTCAGCACTTCCTTCCTAAGAGTTATAATGTCACCAGCATGTCCATTTCTCTCAACAGACTGAAGCTCCTTCGTGGCAGAGTCTAAACAGAACCCAATATGGTACGGTGCCTAGCATACACTAGCCTCATAACCCATTTGTTGTCATTTTTAATGGTATATGAATAGAGTAGCTACCAGAACATGCTATTTGACAAATTTGCTTGAGGTTTTATAGACTAGCTTTTATGTTGAGGTTCATCATAGCCATTTTTCAAAAGGATAGAATTTTATTTAGTTAGATTTTATATTTAAAAAACAAAGTCAGTTGCAGTCTGGTAGGTTTTGACAAAGATTTGTCTTCAAAATATATCCTTCAAATTAGTATATTATACTTTGTATAAGACTTAGGAAGTTTTCTGATCAGCCAGAACAGTGTGTAAATAAGGAACAACTTTGAAACTGCTGCCCAACACCTGAATCACTCAGCAGGAGCCCAAGAGCAAGAAAACACTTTTGTTTCCCAGCAAGAGGAGTGGAAACGGATGGTTAGAGCCAAACACAATGGTACACAGAAACAACAAAACAAGAAGGAAAAAAAAAAGATTTATCTTGACTCTTTAGGAAAGAAAATAAATTATTACAGCTTTCAATGAAGTGGCACCATGCTGTCATGCAATCCAAAAGTGTTTTATAATCTGCCCGTGTTTTCTAGTAAACATTTCCGAAAGAGCCTGAAACTTGATTTATGTGTGTGAAAGGGAATTGCAGCACACCTCCTACACTTTACAATTCACATTAAAACTGCTATAATGCCCTCAAAGTATGTGGGGGAAAATAAGAGTTGAATTCCTATTTTTCTGGCTTTAGTAAGCAGCCAAATGTTAAAATCTTTGCTATTCTTACACACACAGAAAAACAATTCTGTTCTCAACCTTCTAATGCATCCATTTTCTAATACAACCCATTAAAGAAAACAATTTAATTTTTTTTCTTCTAAAAGAAACTGTGCATATGTGGATGGGTGGGTGCATACAAATACTTATTAATGTATTCATCTGTATTCTAAATAAGAAAAAGTTAACTAGGGAGGAACTTCAAAAATAGTGAAGCTTATCATTCAATGAAGCTAAATGTAAATCAATATAGCTAACATCCCAGTTGTTTGGAACTGCAATAGGTAATTTTAAATGACTAAGTTCTCAACATACACACATATACTTATACATATACCTTATACTTATACATACACACACACACTTAAATCATAATAGACAGGGAAACAATTTGAAAAATGAGAATATTCCATCATGATCCTAAAGCAGAATTATGCCAGGGAAAAGTAACATGCAAATTTATTTTTTAAATTCTCACAGAGGCAAAGGCCCAAAAAATCCAATTTCAACGTTCCCTATCTTGGTAAATGTTACGGTTCAAACCAAAGGTGGTTAGGCAGCTTTGTCATCGTTACTAAGTCTCCACAAATCTATCAACAAACCCTATCATTCTTACCTTCAAAATACCTCTCCTACTTGTCCACTTCTCTCCCATCCTACCCTCATCTAGACTACTACCATGCCTCACATAGATTATAAAGACCCCCTCCTAAAGGGCTCACCAAAATCCACTGGCGCCCTCCACACCATTTTTCCCACTGTGCTGAGTGACCCTTATAAAATGAAAATGTGATCATGTCTTTCTCCCTCTTTGGTTCCACTTCTTCCTTATAGTAAAATCCTCAGTTATTTATAGCTAAGCTCCTCTTCACAGTCTCCTCTCCAACCATGGAGGGCTTCTGTCAGTTGCTACAATTCATTTTCTCTCCAGTCTTCATGCCTTCATGCAAGTTGTGCTCTTTGCCTAGAATCTTCTGCCCAGCTTTCTTTACATGAAGAATTCCTGCTTACTCTTTGGTTCTCAATGACTCCAACGCAAGGGCAATCTTCCTGAGACACATGATTCTAACCCTCTATTTTTAGGGTACTTTACAAACTTCTGATTACTAAAATTTTTATAAGTGTCTATTTAACACCTGTCTACCTTAGACTGTAAGAAACAAGATGAAAGATCCCTGATGAAGAGGACCATGTCCTCAGTCCCTAAAGCATACCATAGTGATGGCACTCAATGTATACTTAAAGATTCATTAAGAGTGTCATCCAAAATCATGGGAGAAAATACAGGCCTAATGAGGAAGTCTCATCTGAGATTCCAGCAATGTGATAGTTCGGAAAAAATGTGATAGTAAAAAAAAAAAAAAAAAAAGAAAAAAAAATTTCCAAAATCTTGAGGGAGAAAAATGGGAAAGACAGAGATGGAGGCCAGTCTTAAAACTCTGTCCAGTAATGTGGACAACAGAGAATATTAATTATTAAATTCTACCTATGGTTGTTATATACATTATCTCTTAAGAAGTTTATCATATATTTTCTATTCTGGCAGTTTTTAGCTAACTGCTATACATATAGTGAGTATTTAATAAATCACTTTTTAATATATTAAGCCAAAATGAAGTAACTTAAATGTCATTTAGGATCTTGGAATTTGAGATCTGCTCCAGATTTAATCCTTACCTGGTCCAGAAGGATCACAAAGACAGCAATCTTTGAAATAATGTAACTTCCTTCAGCTTGACCATTCGTAACAACATATGCAGCCCTTTAAAATTATCACATCCCTGTGAAATTTGTTATCTTCTAAACAAATAAACATTGTATAAAACAACTCTAACTGCTTCTAGATGTATACAAAGCTTAAGTGTTACACAAGGTATGACAACGAACTAATGATAACCTAATGAGATATATTTTGGTGTGGCTTGTGGAATTGTTCTCACTTTAGAATAAAATTCTTTACAGAGAAGACTAGTTTCCCTCAGAAAATTTTACTCAAAAAATGTTTATAGGGCTTGGCATCATGGTAAACCAGGAAGGCCAAGGTGGCTCTGGAATCAGTAAAACATTAAAGGTAACAAACATTAGGTTACTTATAAACTAAAAGGAATGACATTCAAAAAAAAGACAACACAATAACTTTATGCCATAACCCTCCCACATACACAATAGCATGTTCTTTTATCACTTATAAAATTGCCACGTATCAATGGTGAAAATTGGAGATGACTACATTCTATAATTACCAGCAGTTAAGTTTTCACTCAAGATACAAAGTAAACATAGAAGTGTCACTCAATAGCAGAACACTGATCTTAATATTACTAGTTTTAAGGTGCCAGGGAATGAGGGAAATAACATTAAACTCCCTTTTTAAATGCTTTTAATTTAATTAGCCCCCGCTATATATGAAAAGAATCATTTTAATTCAAACTACAGAGAAATAAAATTGCTGTAAATGCTAGAGATGTTTATCTTGCTTTGAAATGAGTAAATGTAAAATTTTACACGTAATCAAGTAAACATCAAAATGATGGTCAGACATTTAAATATCTCTGCTTTCTTGTTTTGGCTGTATCCTTCCCATTTCCCCTCCTTTATTTCTTACTCCATCACTCTGACACGTTCTCTCCCAATATTAACAGCCTTGTTCTCTTAGTTTGGATCTAAAGATGAAGTGATTATCCCTTACCAGAGTTTTTGTTTGTTGGTTGGTTGGTTGTATTTTTTCTATTAGATGTAGCTAACATACAAACAGTAAAAAACTCATTAACTGGAGGTGGAATGTGGTGATTCTGTGAATCATTTCAAAATCTGAATTGCAGAACACTTTAAAAGAATATGTTTTCTTATACTTTGAAGTATTTTTCTAACAATGAGTGTTTTTTAACATGTTGACTGACAAGTCCTCTAGAGAATTTCTCTCATGAATAGGTATGGATGCTTTGCTAGTAGCACACTGTTTATATCTGAAAGTGTGAAAACGTAAGACAATTCGTTCTCTCAAAAGCTGAAAATAAATCCCCTGAAACTGTGGTCATCCTATTTCCTTAACACTATCTTTTCTGTCAAGTTGTTAAAAGATAAATCCCAGCCTAGCATCCATACCAAGAATCCTAACTTCCACTTCGGGCAGATCCCAGTGTCAAAACGTAGTCTTCTCAATCCGGGTTCCTAGATCAGGAGGGGCCTCCAGCCTTCCCCTCCCTGCAGGGGCCCAGGAAATCTACCTTTGGGGATTTCTTTGAGCAACCTCAGCACTTGGAAGTTTGCAGGCTCTTCCTGATCCTTTCAACCCACTGGGGGACATTTACACAGTTCAATAAACAACACTTGGCGAAGAACCTTCCTCTACCTAATTTGCATCCCAATATCTCTTCTGCTTTTAGGAAGAGGCACGAAGGGGCTATGGGAACAGAGGTATCAATGCTCTGCTGTCCAGATAACTGCATCGTTCCTCTAAATGTTGAGAAATGTTTGATCATAATAGTCTTCATAACTCGAAACCTTCAGGATGTGTAAGGAATTATGAGGTTATGCCATACTGACATACAAAATGCAAAACATATCTACATTTTTATCATTATACCTTGGAATTTAGCCACAGAATAAACATGGAATAAAAAAAACATATCTTAAGTTTGGCTGCGTGGCCACATAGATAGGAAGATAAAATGACTGAGAGAATAATAGAAAGAAGATTGGCAGCAGACAGCTACTTTGCTAGATATGTTTATTTATTGAAATGCCTCCATGCACAAGTTTTACAATAAATTTTGCATTTGCTTTTTGTTCCTTTGTGGTTGTTTTTAAGTCTTGGATATCTTTTCATTCAGAATTTTTTTAGATATTCTATTGAGTATCGCCATGGCTATTTCAATTATTTTTTAATCAAGTTGTTATTTTTACATAGTGTTATTTTGTTTCTTTTAAAATTAAGATACAGGTTTATTTGAAGACAAATGTGAATAATGAATTTGTACAGGTATGTCCAAAGTACATTTGCCTTGTGTCGTTTCATCAAGAGCAACACCAAAATAGGAAGAGTAAATATAAATAAAAAACCTAGCTTATCTATTCACCATCACATACTCTCATAAACAAGAAACAAAATACTATACAAAACACTCAAAGGAGTTATCTCTACTTAGAAAACACTGAATTGTAGACTTTTGAGTTTGACAAATACTTTAAAAGGCACTTAATCCAACCATCTTTGGTCAAACCTGGTGATCAATTAGTGTTTGAAGAACCAAGGAACAAATCCTTATGATAATCATAATGTTACATTTGTATAGCCTCTTCAAGGTTGAAATAGCATATTCACAGAAATTACCTTTATTTGATCCTCTAAATAGGATGGTAGTGGCATTATTCCCACATTGAGGATAAGGAGGGAGGCTCAGGTCAATTAAATCCCTCATTTACCAGATTAAGTAAACCCTGCGCTCTTTATAATACACCAGAAATTCCACAACATAATAGTGGAAGAATGATCTTGGAGTTTATGAACTGTGTGACCTTCGGCACATCAAAGACCTTGAGTTATTTCATAGGACCGTAGTGAACATTATATGAAAAAGTGTAGTGTCTTTCCTGCTTTTTCCATCAGACCCACAATGAGATATTCATTTCACATTGACTAAGTACACAGAGACATAAAAAGATATACGTATAAATCTATGTAATTAAAACCAAGGTTTCAGGAAATAGTACTTCTTTATGAGATGCTTCTTATTTTTACTATTGTTGTTTTCACAGTCTCTTCTATTTCATGTTTTTTTAAACTAGTTGCTACCTACTGAATTGAATTCAGTACCTACAAAATGTGTGGTTACATGCAATTTGAAAATACTGATCTGATGCTTAGCTCAGGGCTACACCCAGTAAACACTAAAATGTTACCTATTGAAAACAATTTTTTTTAATGTCACTATAGATTAGTGACTCTAAAACACACACACACACACACACACACACACACACACACACAGATGTTTTATATCTGTTGAAATCACAGTCTAGAAAAGACATATCAACAACCCAGAAAAAATATATACAAAATGGCTTCAGTTTCTGATGAAGAATAGGGTAAAATCCCAATGATCACCATTGTTGTGTCATGTCATTAGGCTTCAATGAAGAAGTGACTAAACATAGTGAGAAATGAATTACAGATCTTAATCAAGCCCTGCTGAATAAACAGTTGAGATACAAAGGAATACAAAGCATAAGTTGTCTTTCAAAAACAGATGCTCTAAAATCTGTTGTCCTGGGTAATACAATCATGTGATTACCTCAAAATTGGGGGGTAGGAGGTACTTTCATTTCAATCATTGTGGCCAGTATTGATAAGCTTTCCAGAGTTATGATTTACAATATACCTAGCATAATTAACTCCTTGATGATGCTTAGCTAATTCATGCATCATTCTGAATATCAACTAATTGCTATAGTATTATAGGCATAAAAGTAAAAGATTGAGTTTAAAGTCTACTGATCCCAGGTCATACAGCAGAAATTGATAATATAAAGTAAATCTCTGAGAGTTTATATTAACATAGGACTCTTTCTTAGAACCATATTTAAGTACAGAAAAACAGAACTTCCAATTTACTACCATACCTTTATTAATACTAAGTAATATTTGTCTTTATCCCTTGTCCCCCTTGTTTCAAGGAAGAGAGACCACTAACTGAGGAGAATTAAAATCTGTATTTTGTTTTCAACAGATTGGGTAAATTTTGTTATGGAATCTAAATTGTAAAGTTTGGAAAGCTTCCAAATTCTTGAAATTGTTCTTATGTGAGGAAAGATAAGATTTTTTCCCCCAGATATGAAATGAAACATTTTATGTAAGATATGCAGAGAAAAATCAGAGAGATATAAATCCATTTTGCCAATAAGTCACTTGTGGACTTTTCAGCATTTTGTCATTTATTATTCCACTCAATTAACACAAACACACATGCCTGCACACACACTCCTACCAAAAGGGGGAAAAAAAAGTATACACAACATATTAACGATCTGCCAATTTCAAAAATATCTTACAATATATTCCAAAGTATAGATATCTTGCTTCTAGATAATAACTTTGTGGGCAGCGAGTAGGGCACAAAGGGTACAGAAATTTTTAATTAGCACTGCAAATGTAATTAACCTACAGTACATTTTTTCAGAGCATGGAATATTTTTATTTCATAGAAATAAATGTTACCAGGGCATATGTTAAAACAACATTTACTTGTATGTGACACTGGTAGATACTAAATAATAAATATTTTAATTCAAGTAAAATAATCAGTAGTAAATTTAGTTAACAATTGATAATTCTGGAAAATAATAAAAGATCATTAAGCCAAGAGCTCATAAATGTGTAAGGAATGTTACTTTTTTTAAATATTGATTTTGTAGATGTTAATTTCATATACTCAAAAAAATCCATCAAAGCAACAATGTACAGCAGCAGAATGAGATGCAAATCCACTCCCTTTCACTGACAATGTTTATTCCAATATTTCTGAATAACTCAAATTCTGGGTGCTCTTGTGGGCCACAAAAAGTATGTTATTACAAGAATTGTATATTAATTTTCAAGTTATATTGGCTAGAAGCCCACCACCTACTGTGTAATATTCTAGAAAAGATGGTGCTTAGCTTAAAAGGATACATAATTCAAAGGCCTTTAGAAGCTTAGTCTTTAAGTAGACGTAGCAGGGATCTAAGTAAACAGTCCTTAAGGAGAGCTTAACTACTCACACCAACACCTAAGACCGATGATATTCATCCTGTGCTGCGAAGAAATTTGAGTTAAGCATAAAGACATTCTTCTTCTTGGGACTTTTCCTGAGATTAGGTTCTGTAAAGGATGCTCCCAAAGCCTTCTGACATCTACATTTTTTTTATATTTATGAACCTGAACCTTATTAATAACTAAGTCTTCCCTAGTGGATTTCAACAAGGACTTGAATTTCTCATTCTAAATCCTGCTCCATTGGAAGATTGTTACAGAAGGGCCCATAACAAAGATAGGACCCCTCACACCCATCCACCAAGATTACAATGCATTGAGGTGGGCTGGAGCCAGTTTATACCAGCTCCTGACCATCAACTGTTACAATATTCAGCAATTTTGTGAGGTGCTTGTTCATCACAACCTTTGTTAAAAACTCCTTTATAAAATTTACATTTGAATAGATTATATGAATACTTAAAACAGAGGTATTGACTCAAAAGTCATCACTTCTTAATTGTTTTACAACATTTACCATGACTATATTACAGCCTATTCTTGAGGTCATGGTAAATGTAGTAAATCATTTCTATGGTGGAATTACTATACAATGGTGTGTTACTTCACATCTCTTCCCAACTCTGTTCAATGACATCACATTGGTATTTGAACTCAGCAATGATAGCGTGAGGACAGCGGAAGTATTTACATGGTAGAAATTGGCAAATTCTAAAACCTGAACTTTGGTGGTTTTTTTTTTTTTTTTTTTGAACAGTCAATGGTTAAACATTTCCCACCATCACCATTTCTTACTAATTTTTCCATGAGCACTGTGTGCCCATTCTTGGGAATTTTGTCGCTGATGGGCTTCTGATTCAGAAAGGCCTAACTAATCACACCAGCAGTGAGTGACTGTCCTTTCCCCATATTCTGACAGTACAACTCATATTGTATATCCCAACTAGCCTGAGAGGTCCTTGAGGGCAGGGATTTACTGAACTTTTTCATCTGTTTGCCCTGTGTGCTCAGCATACAGCCTGTCAGAAAATGGACACACATTAAATACAGGCAAACCTCAGATATTGCAAGTTCAGTTCCAGATCATCACGATGGAGTATCGCAATAAAGCGAGTCATAATCATTTTGCTGGTGGTAGGTCCTTCCTTCACTTCATAAACCACCACCAACTGTGAAGCACAATATAGGGAAATATGCCTGTACTTGGTGAACTTCACCGAATTAACATGAAAGGAATGAGACAAGCTGTCATACACATCTTATTGAATGAAGAGGCCACTAGCTCACCAGCCTCTCTAACAGGGATCCTAATCAATCATACGAATGCACAAATCAATGTTGCCTGCCCCAACAAGGTATTGCCTGAAAGAAAGTGCTAATAATTTAGACTGGTATCACCTATTTTAACAAGCTCAAAACAATATCATATTTGACATGCTATCATTAAAGTTCAAGACTACTGCCATGATGTACAGAATACATATATTATTTTGTTATTGTTCACATAAAAGACAATGCTTGATGTAGCTGTAATCCCAACAACAGATGGGGGTTGTCAACAACAATAAGTCTGCACTGCAAAGAAACCTCTCACTGCTTTGAAGGCAATGGTACCTGAAAAGGTAAATTCTGATATGACATGCTGCCCCTCCTTTCTCCCGTCCCATTTACTTAACTATATTTGAAAGCAACATGAGACACCTTTAATAAAATTGCATGCTTTTCTAAAATGTGTTGGCAACTGGGGAAGTTTGTGGTATAATTATGAATGAGTGATGGGGGTTGGTAGACTGCTTCTATCTACTAGTATGCTGACTCCAAACTCTGAGCAAACTGCTGAGAGACTAGGAAAGATCTTACATAGATCCTTAGATGGATAGCATGTATCTGTCGGAAATTCAAAGCACTGCCCATGAATTCCTGTATCTGAGAAAGGAATGAACAACAGCCCTCAAAGCTATTCCCAGGGCTCACCTTGGATCTTCATTCCTGATAAGAAGGGGCCAAGAAAGGACACAATGTACTCTGCAGAATCTAAGAGACCTCTGTATAGTAAGGTGTCAGAGCAGCTGGGTTCTTCTGGAGATATCTGCTGTAATATTTGCTAGTTTATGGGTTTTTCCAACTCCCTCATGCAGAAAGATTGGAAGCCATGGTCTGAACTACACTGTTAGAATTTATAGTTCCTGTATATATTATCAAGTTCTCAACATAAAAAAAATGTCCAAACCTATAAAGAATTTAAGAGTTCGAGCCCAAAATGATGACAATTGCCCAGAATCAAGATCTAAAATGCTCCAGAGAACAACAGCTTTGCAGTTTCTCTTATGCATTTGAAATTAAGGAGGGGATGTAAGGAAGATTACAGGAAGGTGGAAGAAAGCAAGACAGGAATTGGATTACAGGATTATGCTCTTTCTTAAGGGTGGTTAACCATTTCAGGGGTATGACTTCAGGCATATTAACTTAGATGCACAAGAATGATGCACAGGACTTGCTGAAAAACCTTTCTTTACAGAAGTTAGGCCTGGGATGTGCCTACTCACCACGTAGCCCAGTTAGAAATCGATGATTCATTACAGCAACGCTTTTTTTGTCCACAAAGTATACTCTATATTATGTAGTATTTTCACTTCATACACAGGTCTGCCATACCCAATCTTTTCCTGCTTCAGTATCCTTTAGATCAGGGGTGTCCAAACTTTTTTCAATGTTTTTCACCAAGGGCCATATGGGATAAAATACACAAACAACAGGGCCACTCACTCAATGTGAAGTACGTATTGCCTCACCTTGTTTAAGTAAACTAAATATATTTTTGGAATTTGCTGAGGGCCAATTAACAATGGATTGTGGGCCTCAGTTGGCCTGCGGGCCGCAGTTTGGACACCCCTGCTTTAGATATTAGTTGCGATATATGAAACGACCAGTCTGCTTTCCAAATAATAACTGGATCATGATTATGGAGCCTAGAACATGCAGTCCAGGTATGCAACCCCTCTTTTGAATGGTTCCATATTTAAGTTTCTATGTGCTATAGAAGTTTACTAATTCTCCTTTTTATCGACTATGAACCTGGACAAATGTTGAAGGAGGTTTGAGTTTGCTACTCCAAAATATGCCTCTTTGGGATATTGATTATATTAGGCTGGTTAATTTTAAGAAATAGCAGATCTGGGAAAAGCACTGAAAACAAAGTAGAGGTTACCCTTTGTTTAAACGAAAGATATTTACATTTTTAAGGGAAATCTCCACCTGTAAGGGTGTTTCTCTCAGGGTACCAGACCTGCCTCCACTATCCTAAGATAAGGCAGATATTTAAATCTGCATAATAATCTTATCCTTGTTTTCTAGGCTTTTTCTGATAACCTCCCCTAACTTACTCATCACCCCCAAAATCATCTTTTTCCTATAAGTAGCACTGAAGGTGATGGCTTCTGCCATTTTGGTGAACTATTCAGTGTTCCTGGGTCTCATGTGTGTACAGGAGGTAGACATGTTATTAAACTTTCTTTTTTTTTCCTAATGTGTCTCATGTTAATTTGAGTATGAATTCACCAGAAGAACCTTGAGGGGTAGAAAGGAATTTTTCCTCCCTGACAGTGCACCATAAGGACAACTCCTTAAGAAAATATATAAATTGTGGATGACAAAAGGGGTTCCACGGAAAGTAACCTCACGGGGTGATCTGATCATCAATTCCTAACTGGGCAGGTCATGTGGGTAGTCATGCCCCAGGCATACAACTTCTTTACTACAATTTTATTCTTTGCCTTAAGCAAGCTCTGTGCCTTGTTCTCCTGCATCTAGTTAACACGCCTTTGAAATACCAGAAGTAATACTCTTCCAAGGGGGTATTAACGCTCAAGAGAGCACATAATCTTAACTATCCTTTAATCCAATCCCTCCCTTGCTTTCTCCAATCTTCCTTATAATCCCCTCCTTAATTTCAAATGCATAAAGGAAGCTGCAAAACTGTTATTCTCTGGAGCATTTGAAATCTTGCTCCCTGGCATATGTCATCAGTTTGGCTCAAATAAACTCATAAAAATTCTCTACAGGTTTGGCATTTCTTATGTCAACAAAATGGAGAGGAGCTTATGAAGACACCTGCTGCCACCACAATCACAAAGACCTATCTATATTAGTAGGAGCATCCAGTCAGGACACCAAGTTGTACTGTTATGATAAACTGAATACTATAAGCACTTATTTTTAGCGAGATTGATACCTACAATGCAGGGGTACTCTGATGAAAACGTTAACAGGAATGTTTAATTATATCTGCCAATATTTTCAAAATATTTTTGTAAGTATAACACATGGGAAATGGAAGATTGTTTCAATTACAGCTAGAAGAGATACAGTAAGAAGATGAAAGGGTACAGAAAATCCAAAATGTGAATCGAACATGAAATCCCTCTTGAAGTTTAGTGAGACTAACCTCTGGATTGACTGGCAAAGAGCAACCCTGCAAGTGAGCTAACAGTTGTCAAAAGTTTGGCCAGCCCCATACCCCACAGGGCTGGACTCGAAAAACGCTTTACTCTGTTGGCGGTGGCTTGGGATTTAATGGATTTGAAACAACCAGGGCTAAAGAAGATTAAATATCAATGGAAATCTTCAAAAAGAAAACAAAAAAAGTTATCTAGAATTCCTAGTTAAATGACGTTCTAAATGCCAATAACGCATTTACTTAGCATGCGTCAAATGCAAACAGGGCAGTGGAGATATCCTTTTCTCATTCTATAACCTTTGGGGAAAACAACATTCTTTAGCAGTCCTGGAGGGCTGTCTTATTTGCTGCTGAATTCTAAAGGTATCATTTTGAAATGTGAGCACTGCTCCTAGGCAGGAAATTAGTCCCACTGGGATGGACACTTCTAGAAGTAATATAAGTATATTTCTCCTTTTTAATCTTACTCCCACCTTAGCGTTTTCTTATTGTCGCTGAGATTAAATCACTCCAGATGGTACGCAGGTTCATGGATGCCCAAAATTTCGTACTTCCTCCAACTTGCCTAAGATTGAATGAATTTTATTAGTGTTCCAGGCACTCTTTTAAGCACTTTAATTCATTATTCCTCAAAACACCTGGAATAGATATTTGAATGATTCCATTTTAAATTTGTGGAAAGGGATTGGATCATGAAGCAAAAAATAAAACATAAAAATAAAAAATGTTGGAATCAGTACTCACCCGCAGACAGTAAGGTTCCAAAGTCTGTGAGCTTAAAATTATGCTATCTATTCTGAGTGTCCTTTGCTTAAAGATAAAATGGGAACAAAATGTGAGTGACTTAACCAAAACAAAGTAGTTTTATAAATTCCTACTTTTGAAGCTTGGGTCTATGTAATTTGTCAATTTTGATTTTGCTGAGATAGAAAATATTTACACATTGCCCAAATTAACTCATCTCCTTAATTCACACACTGGAAGTCATGTGGACCTCTTTTGATACAGATATTTGAAATCTCTATTTCCTGGTAGGGCAAAGGGGTGTAAATGACAATGCTGTTGCCTCCTTCAAAATAAATGGCCACAGCACCTGGAATAGAATTTACCCTGCTTCCAGGCTGGTCAGGGTCCGCCCTGATTCCTGGCCCGTTCTCTCTACTGGTGCCTGGCCTCCCTCTCTAGTAGCTGCCCACAGCTCTGGACAATGTGTGCCACTGAAGCAGCAGAGAGAAGGCTGATGAGAGTCAGGGCAACAGTGGCAATTGACAAGCATCCTTAGTTCACAACAAACAGGAATCTGCAGCCAAATAACCAGGGGCTCTGCATGCGAATGTTCACACTGGGAAGGCACATTAACACACATTGTCCTCTGTGACGGTGCCCCCCAACCTTCCTGATCCTGTTTCCTGGGGGAGGGTGACCGTGAGCCTCCAGAAATCACAGAAGCTCTCGCCTCAGCACAACTTGTTTACACTTTGGATTATTCAACTTTGGGGAAATTCCATTTGGTGGCACTTTACTATCATTGTGGCAAATTTTTGCGTAATTCTTTTTTGACAGGCTTCTAGCTTTTTGTGTGTACAGCCGATGGTAAACCCAATGCCATGTGCACTAAAATGGTTTTGTACATAGATCTCCAAAGAAGCCCTTTGCCCTCTCTGATGCAGGCTGTTGCCAATCCCTTCACTGTATGTATCTCCTAAGTATTTAAGTGTGAGTTTAGATAAAGAAGCAACAGTGAGTCAACCTTAGATAGCACTGTTTCAACCTGCCAGCATGTTAGACAAATTACTACAAACTTCATCTTTCAGGAGTCACAGTTATCACATCTGACAAGGATATAACAACAAGTTAAAAAAAAAAAAAAAAAGTCGTAGAGAAAGTAGGCAATACACAGGAAAGAAAACAATTAACTCATTAATTCATTTAGGTAACAAACAAAAAGGTGTGTGATAAAAAACCTCCAGTGTAAGTCAATAAGCCATCCTCCAGGATCACCATCTTGCCCCTATGTTCCAGGCCAGCAGCTCTGGCCAAAGAAGGGACATTAGCAAGTGCCTGGGGATGGATGATACGGTGATCTAAACTGGCACAGCTACATTTGGGCCCCTGGTCCTCAGTGACACCCAGCTTTCGGCCACTAGCACAGACGGGTATCTAACACAAGCCGATAAACCTCTCATTGTGAGAAGGGAGGCTGGGCCAACAGCTGCTACTTCTCTACATTCTATTCATTATTCAGTAACTTCTTACAGCTCCTCTTTTGAATACCCCATGTTGTTCACATATGCAATATAAAGTTAGGCAGCAGAGGTGAGAAGATCAAAATTATAAGCAAGTTCACCTTCACCTCTTGAGTTTTTCAAAATTAGTTTACAAAGTGAAGAGTTATTAGGTTTTATTTCTGTTCAATTAGCATCATTTATCACAGTGTTGATTTCTATTAAAAATAAATAAATGCATACATTCAAACACCTATTGTGCACATATGTATAAATAAATCCATCAGGATACATAAATAAGTCAGGTTTGCTTTTGGGAACATTGTTTCAGAACTTCAGAATAAAAACTATAAACAATAATTATCTACATAAATTACCATTAAGCAAAACAATGTATATGTTGTAACAACAGTGACCTATGAATCAAAATATTGAGTTTCATCTCAAATTCCTCCAAGCGGTATGACTTTGGGCAAACTATATCAAAAGAAAAAATATCAGTTTATAAGGTCCAGCTTAGCATTCAAAAGTTCTGTCAATTTTTAATGTTAGACTTCTTCAATACTGAGGCAAAAAAAAAAGTACTAATAGAAAATTTAAAAACATATGTATGCTTTAAAGCAGGGCTTAAAGGGGAAAATCAAAAAGAAAAAAAGAAAAATAAAGAGAGAAAACCTCCCTAAATTATGAACAGCTGATCTGCAATGCACACAAAGCTGGCTGGTGCAATTTGCCTTTCCTCTTCCTCCTCCACCTACTTCCCCTTAGAGACTAAGGCTTAGCCTACCATGTCTTCCTGATGCCACAACCCAGTAGTCCAGAGCAGGGAACCATGTGATCCAGCTGTCTTTTCCCCACCACCTGTTTTCTTCCTCTCAGAAGGATCATAAATACACACACAGGTAGGTAGCACTGCCCTCTTTGTTTGCTTTGACTGCAGTCTGGTTGCCTTTCCAGAGCCCAATCCCCTAGTACCTGTTGACAACTGATGATTTGATCCACAGTCCCCCGATCAGTCCATGTGACCTGGTTGGGGACCTAGGGCTGAACCCAGAATCCTAGTGAACTAAGCCAATTAGCACACTTACTCCCCCTCAGTCAGAGCCTTTTGATTCAGGGCAATCAGAACATAAGTTCACATTATCCTAACGGACTAAGACCTGGGATCTTGTGACCTGAAAGCTGCTGAAGCTACCTTGTCTCTACATATGGAGCCCAAGAACAAAGGTCCTGGACCGGCCCAGAGCTAGCTAGGTTGAGCAGACACAGACAGATCATATCAAAGGAATTATGGGAACTCCTAAGTCAAGCTCCACCTGAACTGTCATTGGAAGAGAGAATAAATTCCTTTTTTTGTTGCAACCAGTCTCAGGTTGCATTTTCTGCCAATATGTAACCCCAAAAAATGTCTAAAAATTGCTACATGTGGGTATTATTCAATAATGCACCTTGGCTCTACCAGTTCCTCACACACTGTCACCTAAGGCAAGTTATTACTTAACCTCTCTTGGCCTCAGCTGCAAAATGAAGGTAATTTCAATCTTAAAGATTATCATGAGAATTTAAAATTATATACACCATTGGTCATAAGGCCTGAAGGGTCATAGGCACTTAGTAAATAGCAGTTTCTATTGTTGTTTTTGCAATTGCTTTAGCACTATCTCTCCTCTCCAATGTGCAACAGAATCAGTGAGCCTAATTATTGCTGATAGTGATAAAAGTAGAACTAGTATAAAAGGCAAGCTCTAGAATTTGAAATGAAATTAGGAAGAGTCAAAGCCTTCAACTCTGAAGCACTTGAAGATGTGTGGAAGTACCTTTCAGAGTTTCTCTCCATCAATGAGACATCTTCCTTTAAACACCAGTGCCTATATTAGGTAAATGTGGAAATCACTGATTTGTAATTTATTTATCAATCCAGAACTATTGATTTTGTATTTCAAACAATACAGGTTAAGCAGACTTTCGATTACAGTATCAGATATGTAGAGAATTATGCTCAGTATTATTACCCGAAACTCCAGCTCCTGATACCACAATACAACCAATTCTAAAGAGTTAACATTAATTTATTCTTCTTGTTTTTTTATTAGTCTCTGCCATCACCATGTCATTATGCCAGTATTTTCTGAATCACTAGTGAATAGCAAAAACAAATATAGCAGCCATGATTTAATCAGAGACTTCACTGTTGAAACAGCCAGCAAAAGTCGACACATTTGGAATAGTAAATGGATAACAAAACACACTTACAGGCTCATTAATAAGAAGGCAATTAGGTCTTCTGGGAAAATTCATTTTCTAAAAAATGCTAAAGCAAGCTACAAAATGCAAGTAAAATTGTGTTTTGACATGAAGAGTGTGCACTGTCTATTACATCATAATTTTTCTCTTGAGAAAACTGACAAGAAACTCAGTTCTTAAATATGAATACAAAAGATTGTGAAAAGAACACCAGTGATATTTAATGTAGTCTATCTAACTCCCATTCACTATAAACGAGCTCCTTACTACAAAGATCCTTAAATTACCTTTAGAAGAAAACGAGAAATACAAAACAAGAAATTGCTGCTACTAGTATTGTCATAGGAAATACTATTTCCTGTATCAACATATCAATATGCTAAGTAAAAATGACTGGTATGAATCTTGTTTGGTCCCTCAGGTAATATGTTTACCTTTAAATATTCTTATACAACACTATCCATAACCCAAACTATTTAGCCTCATTTTTATTATGAAAATATTTCTTTCAAAATTGTGAGTATTCTTTTCAAAAAAAAAAGACCTATATGATATTGCTTTAATGTGTCTGGGGTGTTAAATTACAGTAAAGTAAATACTGATCAGAAATACGATTCCAAGGAAATTCGTTTCATGTTATAATTAATCCTTTCACAATACTCTTAGAAATCTACAGTAAAGTGCATATGGCAATTATTTTCAAGCTGGTTTTTGTTTGCTTATTTGTTTTGTTTCGTTTTTTTTGTCGTAGCGCAGTGTTCCTCAAAATTAAATGTTCAGGCAAATCACCTGGAGATTTTACTAAAACTGCAGATCCTGAGTCCGTCGGTCTGGGTGGGCTCTGATAGTAATCACAAAATCATGACAAGTTTCCAAGTGCTGCTGATGCCTCTGATTTTGCGATGGACAGCAATTCAAGTCGCAAAATTCTAGGGCACCTTGCATGTGAGGGATCCAATAATCATGACATAATCAGCCATCAAGCCCTAGATGGGCAGGGAGGGCCTTAGAAAGGCTTCCTCTCTGCTTGCAAATTTGCTAAGGCGAATCACCTCTCATATCAAGGAGCTGAGACCAGCCTGCCACTTTCACAGCTGCTAAGTACCAACAGCACTGCCCAAGGAGGATCAGGGGTATTTCTGTAGCTGGTCAGCTGTTGCCCTGGATAGAGCTTGGAGAACTAGCCTACAATCAGCCAGTTAAAGAGCAGGCTGCATTGTGGAGGGTTTATATAAGTAGACACAAATCTGGAGGAAGATTTATTACGTTCTCATTAGAAGTATAGTATAGTATTAGGTATAGTATATAGTATAGTACTATAGTACAGTATAGAAGTATAGTATAGATCAGTACAATGTATTGTATACTACATAATTCTTTTCCATTTCAGTTTCTTCACCTATAAAATAAAGAAAATAATTATCTATGTTCAATATTCTTCTCAAGAATAAAAGTTATAAGGGTTTAACCTCATCTCTAGATGTTCTTAGCTTCCTTGTCACCTGAACTTTTGGACAATGAAATTCCATCACTGTTAAGGTGTGTATGTGTGTGTACATATTATACCTTTCAGCTTTCCCAACAAAATTAATGCAAACAATAAAATCAACAATTTTATTTGGCTTTATTGCTGAGTTCCTCTCATGAAAATAATTTCTACAGTGGTGCCTATAGTAGGATTCAGCTAGAACTGCCCTGTTCGTCATTGTTATTAACAGAGCTCTACAATCTTATAAAGTGGAAACATGGATTATTTCATTAAGGACTACTTAATTTGCTCCTAAAACAATTACAAGTGACAAAATAAGCCACTTGTAATTTTTATGGATTATCAAGTCACAGAAGAGAATGCCAAAAAATGCAGCCAGAGTTAAGTGGGGAAATGGCAACGTTCCACTTCAGGATCAATGCGATCCTTCCACCCCAGGCCCGAGGCTCCCCCAGAGCCTCAACCATCTGACAAACCTCACAAAACTAAGTGTTTTTTAATTATGGAATTTCAGTCTTATTACTAGAATATTAACTGCAATCAAAAGAATTCCCCCAAGAATACTACAGGAAAGAAAATATATCTCTCACAACAGAATCTCCATGGAACTCATAAAACCTTTTATGTGGAACCATGTTTCTTCTTTAAGAACATTTTCCATAACACACATTTCCACTAAGATGGAGTTTGAGGTTTGTAAACTATCTACCCCTGGAGCTCACACTGACATCAAACATTCATACAAAGTTTTTTAGAAGTTTTCCAAAGCATAGCTGTGTATAACTTCTCTCACTCATCTCAAAATATCAGCTAATGTAGTACTCAAAATGTCTATGCCTATTTACAAAAAAGGAACTTAAACGTTCTCTTCCATTCAGAGATATAGCCGTATAAGCACAAATAAATAACATGTGACATTAAAAGATTATTTCATGGATTTGAAGGTTTCTGGCTTTAATCAAAATAAAAATTAGCCTGATGGATCTACATATTTAGTCTTCAAATACCAGTTTAAGACATGATGCCAAAATATCATCACTGAGTAACTACGACAAACAGCATGAGTTTTGATGAAAAAAACAAGTCATGTTCAAAAGCAATTATAACCTTTTTAGGCCAAGAGAAACACCATTTGATAAAGGAACACAAACCAGATACATATGATCAAAGAGTACAGTCTGAGAGGAATACACAAAGGGAAAGTTTTAGAAATGAATGTGTTTGGGCAAAGGCAAAGGATGAGTCTAATAAACAAGTCAAAAATACAGCTTTTTTTTTCCTCTTTGGAAAATTAAAGATCAAACACACACACTCACACACGGGCACACACAAACTCCCAAGTGTTCTTTGTTTTCTCTGTAAGAACAATCTGTAAACTCTCTTGATGTTTCCTGCTCTCAGTCTTCCAGAATTCTTCTTCCGGCCCCCATGAAGAGCACACACAGGGGAAATGGGACACCGTGGGAGAGATGAGGACAGCATTTGTCATGCATCTGAGTAGCAGATCCATATTTAAATAGCATGACTTACACTGTTTTTAATAACAGTGTAATTAAGCAGACCTAGAAGAACCTTAAGCAGACCTAGAAGAGTGCATTTCAAAGTATTAGAAGGCAATACATGGTCTGTCTACATAGGACCACATTACATGAATTACATTTTTTTTAAAGGCCATAAAAACATGTAGTAAACTATCATTGCTAGAACTATGAGATTTGGTGGGAGGATTGGTGTTTGCGCTGGATAGGGGTCAAGTCATTATTTCCAGGTTTTCAGAACATGTCCAGCAATAAAAGATACTTGGTGAAAACAAAAAGGCTGTGATTTTGTGTATGTGCATGTGGGGCTTTGTTGCTGATAGAGAGGAATGGGAAGGAGAGTGGGAGAGGGGAGGAGTGGCAGAGGGTTTGATTTATTTCTCCAATTCCCATTTATGAATACAAAGAGAAGAGCTGTCAGCAGCACACTTGCCAAAGCCCAAGCACAGCCAGACCTGCCTCTTCCCATCTGGGTAGGCCAGACACAAAACGATATCTTGCAATCTAGGAAAATCAACAGAGTCAAATATAAGGGCACTAGTGAGAGAAAAACCAGTCCTGGGAATATCCAGTTACATATCATTACGAGTGATTAGAATTTGGAGTTTTAATGAATTAAGGGACCGAGGGATTCTGGCCAATCCAAACCAGAAAACTAAAAGGCAAACCTTACAACAAGCTGTCTCTGATGTAAAGCCCTAGCAGGTAATAAGCATAAGAGAAATAATCTATAACTTCGCATACAGAGACATCAAGGCATCAGACACTAGGAAAGTGGCACTGCTTAGACGTGTTGCAACGTCCTCAAAAATCAAGTGAGTGCAAGCTTAGTGTGACATGCCAGGGACTATATTCGAGGTACGATCCTCAGCTGCATTTCTAGGCTCACATCATACTAGAGAGACAATAGTCCCTCTCTAGGTCATTGATAAGACTGCACCTAAAAAGCTGCATATTATTCTCCACTATGAGATGAAAAAGTTGAACTACCAACAGTTGAACAAACAGCTAAAGAAATTAACTTAAAATATATTTCTTCTATAATTAAAATACTATAGAAGGAATGTTAATAGTGCATAGGTTTATTAGTTCAAGTAAAGATTTGCGCGACATAAGTAAAAATAAAATAAAATAAAATAAAATAAAATAAAATAAAATAAAATAAAATAAAATAAAATAAAAAAGGATAATTTCTCTCAATGTGCTGATAAAATGATGATCTAGCCAGCATGGGTTGTTTATGTTTAATACTGATTAAAATAAATGACTGGCGAAGTGAGACACACAATCTTGAACAGCCTGTACTCACTAGGAGAGAGTGCATGGGCAAGTGAAGACTGAAGGCAAGGAATTTAGCTACCTTAATATATGATGATTACACCCCAGACAACTGCATGATGCTTTACAATTCACGGTGCCAGTTCATGCATTATTGGATAGGATCTTCATCCAAACCAGGTGGATAGAAAGGTCAGGATGGTTATTATCCCCATTTTACAGATGAGAAAGTTGAGTTTCCAAGTTACCTCATCTGTGACTGATTTTTGTCAGTCCTCTGAGTCCTGACACAGAAAAATGTCTTACATTTTTATATCAAGAGATAACAGCTATACAATCCAGTGAATAAACTCCAGGGCATATTTGTGCTTCTATGCCTCTGTTTCCCTAGATATAACATGACACTGATGTAATTTTAAGTGAGAAATTAAACTGAAAGAATATAAATATAAGTTGATATTTATAAGAAGTGTGGTTTGAAAGAGGCTTCCCATGCAGCATTTTTATGCTTTAACTCCAAAAACTAAGATAAAAGTCACAATGATGAAAATATTCTTAAATTTGTGGTTTAAACAAAACAGACTACGTGAGTACATATATCAAAGATCCAACAACGCTCAGTTTTCAAAATTTTGAAGCTTACTACATTAGGAACCACATGATAATATCTAAAAGTGGTAAATTTGCCCAAATGGGTGTGATTTAAAAAACATATTTAACAGGTTGTTTCAAAATTATGAACACATATTTGTTTTAGACTTTAAAGTGTTTTTATTTAGATTTTTTCAAAAGAGGTAAGAGTTCATCATTTAAAGTAGAATGTAATGGAGGGTGGCGGGGGGGTGGGGGGGACAGTAACAAGAAATATACCTCCAATCCCTGAATCCATATCTTTGTAACAAATCTTTCAAAAAAATCTGATGACACTAGAATACCAAATGACTTAGGATAGCCAGAAAACAGGTTTTTTATACCAAACAAACTTTTAATTTATGGAGAAAAGCAGATCTATAATTTGACTTTTAACTATGGACATAAAGGGCATTCGTTTCTGGGCATATTTATAAGTCCTGAATGGCAAAATTTTGAGATAAAGTCTTGGGAAAACTGCATAATAGAATTGCATATTCTTTTACTTAAATATAACATAAAGTAAAATGTTTTGCTTTGTCACTAAAGAAAAGCCACGCATATTTTGTTAAATTACTTAGAACTAGATGTCTAAGAACACAATTGTTCATTAGAGACCTGAACTCCAGGGATCGGAAAAGTTCATCTGCACATTCTGCTGGAGGAAATTTATTATTTACTTGCTCATTAAAGGGTAAATAACATTTGAAAAGAGAAAAAGAGAAGTTCCTCTATGGCTGACAATATATCCATCAGCTGTTGAGACATTAATAGCGGCAACTCTTGAATACATGTAAGTTTAATCATGCAACTGGTAGAATTCAAACTTTCAACTAACTACATGCTTTTTCAAGCGGAGGTTCTCTGTGCAGTGATACACACTGCAGAAATCAATACTCACTCCAAGTTGCCTGTATATAATGCCTTACATCAAGCACAGTTCCAATGCTAATAGGCATTGTACGTCAGAGATGCATGCAGTAATGCGTACTCTAGAAAGAATTAAACTCAGCCACTGTATCAATCGTTGCATGAAGCTGTTGTCCTTTGTACACATCACCTATACACACAGCTTTTCCTCTACACGCTGTATTTCATAATCTGCCTGAGTGCACAACACAAGCTGCCACTTGAATCTGTTGTCTGACTCCTTTTATAGAGTTCTACAAGGAGGAGGGGAGGAAAGGGAAATAAACACTACTCCAGATCACAACCATGTAAGTTTTTTTCCTGGAAACCGGGCAGCCAAAACCGGGAGAGAAACCGACATGTGCAAACTAAGTTCGTTCTCGAAGCGCTGCGGTCTCAGCCAGAAGCGCAGCTGTCACTTTCCCCGTCTTCTCCGACACCCCTCGGCCACCTCTGTGTCTCCATCTGCACTGAGAACCCAGGCGCTCGCCAGCCAATCTGAGCTGGGTGAATTGGCTAGAAAAGTTGTCGGGATCGGCGGGAAGCAGACAAGCGCCCGGGAGCCTGCTCCCCAGCGTCCACCTGGTGAAACTTCAGAGCCCCCAGAGGAGAGAACGAAAGAAGCAACCCACAGGAAGGATAACAAAACTGGAAGGGAACACAGGACGGAACCGGGAGACGAGGTTTCACGGACTTCTCTAAGTGGCTTCACCTAGAACCCAAACAGTTAACAAGTGAGACCGCACCACATCCCTCCTTTCGGGTCCTGGGGGGCGGCGGGGACAGAAGTCGTGCGCAGCCCCCATCACCCAGGCTGGCTCTGGGAGCAGCTGGGCCAGCTTCGTGGCGGCTCAGCTCGAAGAACCGGCTACCACACCGGAGGTGAGGCTTCCCGGACCCGGCTCCCAGCCCTCGCTGCCTAGGACCGCTCGGTGTGGATCCTTAGAATCATATTTCAAAACAAGAAACGCACGGAACCTGCTCCACACAGTTCCCTACCCCTCAGGGCAAAGCCTGGGGCAGCCCAACAGTGGGGGAGGAGAAAGGGACTGGGGGAGGGACGGGGAAGTAGTTAGACAATAGTCAAGGGAGGTTATTCCCGGGACAAAAAGCACCTGGCAAAGCGCGCGGAGGTCAGACCCTTGGAGTCTCCACGTTTCTGACAATGGCTTCCCGGGGAAATGTTTTTGAACACTAGTAGCAGAGAGACACAAGCCTGCACCGCTAGCAGCAGAGGAGCCGTCCCCGGAGTCGTAACTACTTTTTCTTTCTCTTCCCCAGCGCCGTGCTGCCTGCACTGGACGCCGAAGCTACCAGTTTCCCAAGAAAAGCAACGTCTCACTCCCGCACGGCTCGGCCAGCCTGCGCCCGGAGCTAGCCTCGGAAAGGAACAATGGATCGCGAAGACAAAAGTTACCTGCTCCAAGGGACGCCCAGCCCGGGGCCCCCGCGTCCCACCTGGCACAAACTCTGGGGACATCTTTCCCTGTGCCCCCTCCCCTGGCTGCGAAAGCTTCCCCAAATCCTGGTCCCCGGCCCTGGCGAGGAGCCACTCCGCCCCGCCGCGAGCCCGTGGCCGGAGGCAGTCGTCGTCGGGGCCACTCACCTGCGGAGAACTGGCCTTGGGCCGATCCCAGGAGAGGCCAAGGGGACAGGAGCAAGAGTGCCACCAAAGCGGGCAGCGCCGCTGCCGCTGGATCCATGTCGACTTTGGGAGAAGTTTCAAGCAGCTTTGCAAAGAGCTGCCGAGGGGCTCGCAGCGAAATCCACGACTGCGACGAGCGCGGGACCTGGCGGGAGAAGGGCGGGGAGTCCGCAGCTGCCCGCCCGCACTTCTTCCTCCTTGGTGGTCGCCACGCTACGTCTGGGGAGCCCGCGTCGCCGGCCGGCCGTGGCGGCAGCTCTCCATGGCTGGTCCGAGACTGCTCCTGTTAGTCAAGAGTTACTTTGCTCGGGGAGGGACGGAGGCGGAGCCGGGGGTGACGTCGTCCGTCCGGCGGGCTCCGGCGCTTCTCAGGAATGCGGGCTCGGGCGCGGCGCCGCCGCTGCCTCCCGCCGGGGAGACGCGCGCCAGTCCCGGCCGCGCGCCCCGCGCCCCGCGCCCGCCGCCTTTGTTCGCTGCGGGGCCCCGCCGCCCGCCACGGACGGAGGAGAGCCCAGGCGGGAACCGCGACCCGGCGCCGTTCGCTGTCCTGTCCCAGAAATCGGAATTGGAGATGCGAGGGTCTGGCAAGCGGTGTGGCGGGATCCGAGAGGACGAGCGCAGAGAATCCCCGAGCAGCGGGGGTCCCGGGGTTCTGGTCCCATGGTGGAGGTCCCACCGGAGCGGTGGCCGGTAGGAAGAAGGGGGGCAGTAGAAGCAAGCGCCCTAAGGAGACACGCGCCTGCATTGATAACTCACTGTGCCTTAATCATGTCATAAAGAATAAGAACCCCTCCCCCATAAAAAAAAAACTTATTGTTCCTTAGTCATGCAGAAATAAAACTTGAACCAAAATAAACGTCCGGTAACTTTCCAGTGTGAACAGCTGGCGTGTCTCCTTTATGGTTTATTCATCATTTTGCCGAATATTTGGATTTACTCTCTACTTCACTGACTTGGCTTGTTCTGAAACCTTCCAGCCTCTTTCCACTTCTTCCCTTAGGAAAAACCTGAGAACTGCATCAGGGCTTATTATCCTTTCTTTTCACATAAGTCTGCTGGAGTAGAAAGGGTTTTTGTGTTGTTTTTAGTATCTAGTAGCTATTTAAGACATAAGCATTTAACAAAAGGGCTTTACACCGACAAGGAAAACAGCAACACATCATTTCATCCGGAGGAAAATAATGCTATATGCCTATTACTACAGTGAAGTAGTTTACAGTTTGCTACTTCTCCAGCAGCTTGAAGTGCTTTCACCATATGCCACATTTAACTTGCTTCTTTTGAAAAGTGCATACTTTATTCATTGTTGTAAAATACCTAATAAAGTAGATGTGGTCACAATTGAATAAACATAATTTTTATTCAGAATTTTGATGTCATATACAATTCTTAAACAATCGAATCTATTGATTGACATATGTCAGTTATCTCAGACTTCTTGTCTTTAGCCTTTGTAAATCAACACAATGTGAAACTCAATTTAATACAACACACAATTTACCAATATTCCTTTTTCCAAATTAAATATATGCTACTAATAACCAGGCTTATGATGGAATTGGAATATGTATTTCTTATTTCTTTGACTGAAGAACATTTATAAATCCAAATGAACAACTACAACAAAAAACCCTGACGGACATATATTTTCCTATTGAAGTACTTAGAACTTCGTGAAATTTAATATGCCTCAAGGAAATCAAACAAAAAACCACTATCTGTATACTAATTAACCTGTTCTATTCTTGAAAGAAAGGAGATGGAAGTTCCTGACCTCACAGATTCATTTGTTTAAACACACAAAATGCTCGTTTAAAAATTGACATACAGTGCCAGGACAAAGTGCACACAGTTCTTACCTTGCCCATTCCTTGGGTCAAGGGATAGATGATTCATTTTACTTTCTCTATCCTAGAAGTGATAACAGTAACAGGTAATGTTTCCACTGTATTTACAATGTGTTAGGCACTAACTTAAGATATACAATGTTTCATTGAGACACTAAGATATACAATGTGTCCTTGAGTATAGGCAACAATCCCATGCCATTCTTACAATTACTACTCCCATAGGACAATGAGGAAACAAAGTTACAGATTAAGTAATTTGTCCTACAGCACATATATGGGTAAGCAGTGGGGGAGGGGAAACAAAGAGAGGCAAGGGAATTCTCTAAAGCAATCAGCAAACGAGAAAGGATGTCATAATAAAAAATCAAAGAAATACAATAAAACTTTTGGACAAGTAAATCAGTCCTGTTGTCCTTAGTTGTCACTAATGCCGGCCATAGTAACGAATACTGGTGAGAGTGGATTGAAATTTTTTGAATAGACAGTATGTGTACCTTCCACATATTACCTGGTACATGTGAGGAACTTACTAGGTTTTTGTTTATTTGAATGAATGAATGCATCAATCAATCAATCAATTAATAGAAATATAAATTTGGTATAACAGAAAAAATATCAACGTGCATTTATTTTTCTAAAAAAGTCATTAAAATGTTCATACTCTTAATCTATTAACTATTCTAAGCAAATAATCCAAATTGTGGAAAGTGTTATATACACAAAGATATTTATCATTTACAAAAGAGAAAAGTGAAAATAATATAAATGTCCAACAACAAGCAGTTTCTTGAGCATTGCTTGGATAGAATATATCACAGCCAATAGAAATGAAGGTTATTAGAAAAGAATAAGTTGCAATGTGGAAAAATGTTCATGAGAAAATATGGGGTAAAAATAATCAGAAGACAGTACAGAGTTTCAGTTTGGAAAGATGAAAAAGTTCTGGAGATGGATGGTAGTGATGGCTGCATAACAATGTGAATGTACTGAAGGCCACTGAACTGTATACTTAAAAATAGTCAAAATGATAATTTTTATGTTATATATGAGTCAAAAGTCAATATGTAATATGACTACAGCTAAGAAAAAAGACTAAAAAATAAATTATAATATTCGTATAATTAGTAATGTAGAATAATAGTAATGTAGAATAATAAGATGTAGAATAATAAAATTTTATAACTACATTTTCCTATTTTCCTACTGTTTTTGGTATGTGATTATAGTATATTTTTTAAAGAGGACATATTTGTATTCTGGTTGTGGATTTACCACATAGTAACTCCCTCCACTCATGAATTTAGATCTGCATCTAGCAAAATAGTTTCTATAGAATCCCTGCTTTATCAAATTTAGTAAGTGTAATTGGAAAATGGGGTCTCCAGATCAAATAACCCTGGAGAAATCTCTATTGAATAAAGTTAAGCAGGTTCCTTAACTACAGCAGGCTTCTTTACTATAGGACTTTTCCATGGTTACCAATACGGTATTGTACACTGTGAATAAGTTGGAAGTAGGGAAAGAATGCATTCTTTCTAACAATTTTAGACCATAGAACTCTTTAATAGAGAAGTATCTCTCAGGACTATGGTTCCAGGAAACAGAATTTGGGAAATACGGCTTAAAGTAGCATTTAACATATCTATATTTGAATTTCTTTCACATGACAATGAGGCTAATCAATCAGATTTTTCAAAGGATTATATGAAATATATATTTTTAATATATATTTTGCTATAGATGTAAATTTACTTATTGATACACATATGAAAGGGCCTGGGTGATAATAATTGTTGAGTAAATGTTTTTCTCCTTTTCTTGTTCCACTGAAACATTTTGTACAAACCTATACCCAGAAGAGGCAGTGTTTTATTTACCTAGTGACAGACATTGAGTGTACTCACAGCATGTATTTATAAGCAATTACATAATAGTCTCTGCTTGTTAATAAAAACTAATTGCTTATAATATACTTTCCTGTTTTCAATGCCTATTCACCCACATGATCTCAATCAATCTTTACTCCAACCTTGTGAAGTAGACAGGTCAGGTGGTATTATTAATTTCATTTAACTGATGAGAAAAACAAAAGCTTAGAGGAATGACAATACGTAGCCAAGGTTATAACACTGGTCAGTAGCAGAGCTGTCACTCTGACCTGCATATTCTGATTGTGAATCGCATTTCCCCCTACCCTCCAATACCTATGAAACTAATTTTCATCCCTAAAATCTTTCATTTAAATTAGGTGTCAAAATCCTCAATGCCAATCCATCAGACAGAGCCTCTTGGGCTGGTGGATAGAAATGAGCTTCTGTTTTTTCTCTGCAATGAGAAAGAAAGAAAGGAGAAGAAAAAACTAAAAGCACTTCTTTGCAGTAATGGTCTTGCCACGTATGTTGTCAGTAGAGTCCTCCAGGAAAGGAGGGACTGGGAATTTCTGACAATATAGCCATTGAGCAGAACTGGGATTTCCAGAAAAGAAAAAGAAAAAAAAGAAAGAAAAAAAAAAAGAAAAAAGAAAAAAATATATAGTGCCTCTGACGCTTTTGAAAGCTGATGTTCTGGGTGAGTGTTTGAATCTTCTACTGCAGAGCAAAGCCCAATTGCTCCCTGGAGTAGTGCTGGGACCTGGCCAGTTACTACTTAGACTTTGACACCCGAGTATCCAGCAACAAATGAAATAGTAATGGCTGTGTGCCTAGGTCTCTAAGGAAATTCTCCTCACTGTATGTTCCTAGGTAATTTTGTATCAAATGGAAAGAAATGCACTGTACTTAAAACCAGAGTTATTTTGTGAATCCCTTGAACCCTTTAAAATGCCCATAACCGAGGATTAGTTCAGAGACACCAATCAAGAAAATGCATGCTCCAAAGGTTGTATCCAGGGAAGAAAAAGAAAAAAAAGATGTGAGCAGCTTCAGAACACAGTATTGCCAATTTGGAAGAGCGATTTGCCTACAGCTGGATATAATTAGCAAGCATGGGTCAAAAAGGAAGCCAATCATAAAAGTGTAAATTGGATTGAGGTGGAGGGATGGGACAGTGAAAGTTGATTCCAGAGCTGGTATCTTTTGACTTCAAAATCTCCCTGTTGTTAAAAAGCCTAGTCTAATGATGTTAATAAAAGATTGAACTGTGGTAGAAAAAAATGTTTTGTCCTCATTGTATCCTAATATGTGTTTGATAAATTATCTTTTCTGGGACACTATATGGTACCTTATTCATCCTTTATACTAGTGAGTAATTTCCATGCCAAAAAAGAAATTTTTCCCCCCAGCTCATTATAGGAAAAAAGACATAAAGGCACCAGTTCTATAGCGTTCCACTAAATCCTGTATGAATGCTTTTGGTCTGAATGGACAAATTATCCTGAAGCATTTTTTGTTGTTGTTATTATTTTAGTTAAAACCAGGAAGAAGATAACTCTTAAAACTAATTAAATACATCATGTATTCAATAATATAGTTTGCAGGGTTAAAAGCTCATATGCAAGGTTGCAGCCTGAGGAAAATTAACACAGCTGAATGAGAAATTATCTAATGATTATGCTGCTTCTTTCCTCCTACTTACTTCTGACGGGGGTTGGGGGGGTGCGGCTTCACATATGGAACCCTGTGGATCTTGCCATCTTTCTTTTCTGCTTATTCTGGTCTTAAGACAGAATGAAATAGAATTCTGAACACAAAATGTGATGCTTCCCAAGCTCTGGAGATTTTTCTAATCCTCCAAATGTTCTCCAATAAAATCCTCGTTTTACACTGTTGATGTTGCCATCACATTCATAACCAGGGGAAGTCTGACAAGAAAATGAACCATTAAAACCTACACACAAACATAAGGACTCATTTCAGTGCAGAAGTCCTCTTTAACCAAAGCAAATAATTCATTTCGTCATTTGTAAGTATTTATTAAGGGTACAACAGAGTGCTAGTTACTCGATGGGGGACACAAGAGAATTAGTAGTTTACATTTAACAGACAAAAAAATCAAGAGACGACAAACCACATGGGGTGTGTGTGTGTGTGTGTGTGTGTGTGTGTGTGTGTGCGCGCGCGTGCGCGCACTAAATCCTAAATGCGAAAGCAAAGTATTAGGTCATGGTGAAGTGAAATTGGAGGGAAAATTTTGGGAGTTGACCAGTTTTGAGCCAGATCTTAAAGAAAGTGATGATTGTGACTGGCAGAAAAAATGGCCTGACGTATAAACCACTTTTTAGAGCTTCAACTTCTTACTTGAACACGCTTTCTGTGAAGTAGTTTGCTTTTGCCAACTGACCAAAATGTGCCTCTTATTGACTGTGTGATACCTGTCTATCCTGGAAATGAGTTTTCATTTTGTTGTTGATTTTTCACATCACCTGAGATGCCTTGTTGGAAAACGCATAAAATACAGATTTCACATAACATAGTTTATGTGCTTTTAAAGCTTCATAACTGCCTGAACTAAATAAGCTCAGAGAAGAGTTCATTAAGAAATAGTCATATGCCTGGCGGCCTGCAGGGTCTCAGCTCCCGCTCCCCACATAAGAACGCAGTATATGGCGAGGCCAAAAAGGAACACCCACGGAGCCATAGGTAGGGGAGTCATACCACTATAGTCTCACTGGAGGCTGGATTCCCTAGACCCGCAAACTGCCGTTCGCTTCGCTGCCTGCCAACCGATTGACTGACCAACCAACGCAGCCGCAGCGGTTATATCAGGGGCTAGTTGGCTAACTGGTTACATCTGACGGCCATCTACCACCCAAGCCAGCACCTTTCCACGTGAGGCTGAGAGCCTGGAAACTGCTCTCTGGGCCTCTGTCCCCACACCATATGAGCACAATGGAGTATTAAAATAACATACACTTTTTTGGGGCCATAATGAAATAGTCAGTTAGCTCTTTTACTTGTGACAACTACAGCTGATATAAATTAATGGTCCACGGATCTCAGCAGAAAGTCAAATGATGACAAGCTACAACAGTTTGGGGAAAGAATCAGGCTGAATTGGTCAAAACCTAGTTTTACTTAAGTTTCTGCATGATGTAAAATGGTCACTTAACTAATTTATATAAATTTTAGACAAGCTTGGTAGACAATGTGAATGTATGTAAAAAATAATATTATTAGCTAATTATATAAAACCACGTTACATGGGGTGGTAGGAAGAATAATGACAACCTGATGCCCCCCCCCCCCAATATCCATGTCTCTGGATACTATGAATACGTGAATATGTTCCCTTAGCATGACAAAAGAAATTTTAAAGATGTGCTTCAGTTAAGGATATTGAGACAGCAATATTATCCAGAAATATCTGGGTGGGCTCAATGTAATCCACAAGATCCTTATGAGAGTCAATAGAAGTATCCAAATTAGAAAGGGAGATGTAAAATTGTCACTATTTGCAGATGACATGATGCTACATATAGAAAGCTCAAAAACTTCCCTGAAAACTATCAGAATGAATAAATCAGTAAAGTTGCAGGACACAAAATTAATATTCAGAAACTTGTTGCATTTCTGTACACTAATAATGAACAATCAGAAAAAGAAATTAAGGAAACAGTCCCATTTGCAATTGTATCAAAAAGAATAAAGTACCTAGAAATAAATTTAACAAAGGAAGTAAAACACCTATATTTTGAAAGCTAGAAGACATTGATGAAAAAAATTAAAGAAGACACAAACAATGGGAGGATATACTGTGTTCACACTGGATGAATTAACATTTAAATATCCATACTACCCAAAGCAATCTGCAGATTTAATAAAATCCCTATCAAAATACCAAAGGCATTTTTCACAGAACTAGAACAAATAATAATAAAACATATACAGAATCATAAAAGACCCCAAAGAGCCAAAGCAAACTTGAAAAAAAAGGACAAAGTGAGAGGTATCACACTTCCTGGTTTCAAACTATACTGCAAAGCTATAGTAATTAAAACAGTATGGCACTAGCACAAAAAACAAACACATAGATCAATGGAACAGAATAGAGACCCTAGAACTAAACCCAACCTTAGATGGTCAATTAATCTATGACAAAGGAGGCAAGAATATAGAATGTGGAAAAGGCAGTGTCTTCAACAAATCGTGTTGGGGAAACTGGACAGACACTTGTTAAAATTGGAACTAGACCACTTTCTTATACCATATACATAAATAAACTCAGAATAAAGACTTAAATGTAAGGCCTGAAACCATAAAAGTCCTAAAAAAAAATCATAGGGAGTAAATTATTTGACATTGGTTTTAGCCATATTTTGGGGGATATGTATCCTTAGGCAAAGGCAACAAAAGAAAAATAAACAAATCGGACTACATCAAACTAAAAAGGTTTTGAACGAGGAAGGAAACCATTAATAAGATGAAAAGGCAATGTACTGCATGGGAAAAGATATTTGTAAATGATATATCCAATAAGGGATTGATATATAAAATATATGAAGAACTCATACAATTCAGTATCACAAACACAATCCGATTAAAAAATGGGCACAAGACATGAATAGCATTTCTCCAAACACAACATACAGGTGGCCAACAGACACATGAAAAGTTGTTCCACACTTATTACAAGAGAAATGCAATTCAAAACCACAATGAGATATCATTACATACCTGTCAGGATGGCTATTATCAAAAGCACAACAATAAGTGTTGGCAAGAATGTGGAGAAAAGGGAATCTTCATACACTGTTGGTGGTTTGAAAACTACTAGTGCAGCCACTATGGAAAACAGTATGGAGATTCCTCAAAAACGTAAAAATAGAACTACCTTAGGACACAGCAAGTCTATTTCTGGATATTTATTTGAAGAAAACAGAAACAATAATTGGAAAAGATATATGTACCCCTATGTTCATTGCAGCATTATTTACAATGGTCAAGATAGAGAAGCAACCTAGGTGTCCATCACTGACGACTGGATGTGACACACACACACACACACACACACACACACACACACACACAGACACGGGAATATTACTCAGCCATAAAGAAGAATGAAATCTTGTCATCTGCAACAACATGAATGGAACTAGAGAGTATTATGTTAAGTGAAATAAGGCAGAGAATGACAAATACGTATGATGTTGCTTATAAGTAGAATCTAAAAAAGCAGAACAAATGAACAAACAAAATGAAACAAAAACAAACTCATAGATAGAGAGAACAAACTGGCGGTCACCAGAGGGGAGGGTGGTGGGAGGACGGGAAGAAAATGGGAAGGGGATTAAGAAGTACAAACTGAAAGTTGTAAAATGAGTCATGGGGATAAAATGTACAGCACAGGGAACATAGTCAATAATATCAAAATAACTACATATGGTGATAGACTGTTCCTAGACTTACTATGGTGATCATTTCATAAGGTAAATAAATATTGAATGGCTACGTTGTACTCCTGAAACTAATATAGTATTGTAGTTTAAAAATATATATTTTTTTCTTTTTAGAAAAAACAGAGAGAGACAATAGAGTAAGAGATAAAAGATGAAAGGATGGAAGCAGAGATCAGAGTGCAGAGAAAAATGTTGCACTGCTAGGTTTGAAAATAGAGGAGGAGACCATGAGCCAAGGAATGAAAGTGGCTTCCAGAAGATGGAAAAGTCAAGTGAGCAAATTCTCCCCTGGAGCCTCCATATGGAATGTAGCCCTACTAACACCTTGATTGTAGTCCAGTAAAATTTATTTCAGTTTCTGACCTCCAGAACTGTAAGATAATAAATTTGTATAAATTTAAACCACTGTTTATTACACACACACACACACACACACACACACACACACACACACAGATTTTACAGCAGCAATAGGAAGCTAATATGCATGGGTTATTTCATTTGATCCTTAAAGCTATTATACCCATTTTACATGCTTAAATGAAAAGTGAGAAAGCTGATGCTCGAATAGCTTAAGTAACATGGTTAAGTAAATGGTGGCACCAAAGTGCAAATATAAGCACTCTGACTTCAGAGTCTGTAGGGCTGAGAAATATGCTGTTTCCAAACACTAATTGTGAATGGCAATAATATATTGAATTATGTGGTGTAGAAAAATTATTTTTAAAAAATAACTGTATTTGAAATTTTCTGTATTCACAATGAATACAGGTCTTAACATTCTGTTACAGTTCCTTTGCTATAAATGCGAGCAATCACATTCTAGTCTGGCATTTTGTTTAGTCAGATGAACACATAAATCAAGAGATAGCCCATATCAGTAGTTATGTTGAAGATTATGCATCGTTTACATTTGGTATATTTCGTGTTGTGACTATCATATTATTCTTTATAGATTACAAGCTATTGAAGAGGCCGAGACTGTATTTCCTTTATTTTCTACAAGGCTCACGGCCCATGTCCTCCCATCTACTTGCTTAAATCTTTTACATATGAATCAGTTGGTCATTAATTCTGGGATCATTACCTCCTTAGGAATCATACTTGGTGTCATTGGTGCATAGCCTGTTCCTTTAATTTCCTGGAAGTCAAGGATTGTATATTGTTTATCATTTTATCTCTATCCATGAGATTGTTACTGTCAGAGAGTTGTTCAATTAATGATAATCAAGGAATGAATAAATGAATGGAAGAAGGAATAAAAAGACATTTCAAGGTCAAGTGACTTCATAGTCTGGCAGGAAAAGGTGTAGAATTGTGAGATAATGAAAGAACAAATCCAAGACAGGGTTTAAGAATAACAGAACTGAGTAAGAAAATCTTTACTCCTATGCCTTTTGAAGTTTAAAAAGTATCTTTCTGATGCAAGATATTAAAGCCCATTTTTTCCCTTTATTTCATTTCTAATTTTTTTTGCTTATAGCTACAATATTAATAAAAAATGTAGACTTATTAGTTTTTCTGTGTGTTCTTACTGCTAATGAAATATTTTTTTGTGTGTACAAACAAACAGCTGTCAACATCAGTTATTTACACCCAGAGATACTGAAGGCTTATATTCACAACTCATTATGTCATACTCAGAACTCAGTTCCTATTGCAGCATTGAGAGCTGTGAGTAGAAATCCAAGGTATCTTGGTTAAAGTGAGATGGCACACTAAAACTGTTTACAGCTGTTTAAGTCAGCGCGCAAAGTAAGCAACAATCTCTGCCCCGTGTTTATCTTCTAGCAGAGAGAGAAAGATAATAAACAAATAAGTGAAACATATAGATAGCCTAGAAAGAATAACAGCTATCATTACAATTAATACTGTAATATCTGGGAAAATGTCATAAAAAAGAGAGACTTTATTATATTTTACTTTTGAAACCAAGGCTAGGTTCAACAGATTAATATTACCAAAAGTAAAATTTTGACTCTATAAGAAAAGAATAGATGCATTTTTCCCCCCTTCAAAGTCATGTGTGCTTATATTTTATGAAAAATTGTGTAACTATCTGGGTCTCTTTTTTTAATTTGGCTGCTAGGAAACTCAGAGATAAATCTGCATTCACATTTAGTAATTGCGTATGACTTATTGGCCTACATTGTTATATACTAAATTTCCAGTGATCTCATTTTACTATTCTACCCTATTTTCCTTTCACCTTGATGTCTTATTTATATTTTAATGTGTTGGTTTTATTTTTCTAAATCAAGAATTAAACCTACCAACAAATAAGTAAAATGAACAAGCAAACAAAACTACTCCAGCAGAATGGGAACCTAAGTTTTGCAGATTCATAAAGTAGATGAAGAGGTTCTGCATTCCTGCTTCTTAAATCTTTTTAGATGAAAAATGCCAAGTCACAGAAACTTAGGGTGTCTCATTCAAGATTTTGGAGTGTATTCTCAAGCATGTGCCAATTAACCCTTGTCAGGGTGAAATGAGATTGGGGGGGTGGGGTTTCTACATTATGAGAGGCTATTGGTTAAAATGTAGTCTAACGTCATTCAATTCTAAATCACAGAACTTTTAAATTTCTATCTACTCTGTGACATTTTGCCAGTTATCCTTGGATTGTGGTGAGAGAAAGAGAGTAGGATGACCTACCAGGTCCTCCAAATTCTTCACAAAACTGTCAATAAAAATAAATCTTAGTTCAGAATCTATAAACCTTTATGAAAGGACATGTTTGAGGAGACTAGGTAAGACATTAGAAATGCCTTTAAATTACTGCAACCTATTCCTGCATTAAGAACGTTAAGAAGAAATTAGGTGATTTAGATCCAAAGATATGATTTCTCAAAGGAGAAAACGACACCTGAGTTGGTGACAAGACCCATCACAGAGCTATTTTGTCCAGTAGTAATACAACAGCTGATCAGTTTACTATGGTGCCCAAGGGCAGATTAATTATTTAGCAGTGGCATAAATTGAAAAGGTGGCCCTAACTACTTCAATACAAACTGAGACATCAGACTCTGCAAAACTCTCAGAAAACGCAATGGAATTTGAAACTAGGTTTTGCAATTGGTCTAGCATCCCCATCTCCCTTTTCTTCTGCTTAACCCTCAACCTCCATTTTCTCCACTCCAGCCCATCCAATTACTTCCCCTCCCCACCCCCTTATGCCCACTTCACACTAAACAATGCCTTCCTAACAGGGCAATTCCTCTCCACAGCTTTCCCTCCCTCCTTTCCTCTCCCTTCTTTTCTATGTTTAATGTTCTGTACTGGGCATTAAGGGTACAGAGACAGGGCACAGTGTCTTTTACCTCTGAGAGCATAAGTTACCATCTAATGGTGAGTAAGGGGACAGGGAGAATGACATGCGACAAAAGAATTAGGAATAAAGGCAAAAATGATAGGCACCAGTGAGGTGCAAACAACCTGCTGTGAAAACACAGCTGAAGAAGCAATTAATTTCTGTCATTTTCTAGTAAGGATGGTGACAAATATCTTCACTCTGCCTATTCCCCTCCCATCTGTTTCTCTCACTTCTAATGGGGACAATTTAGGATCTGGGTTGTCAGTTTCTGCTACTGAAATGTGAAACTGGAGGATGAAATTTATTCTGATGTCAACCACAGAAGAGGCTGTATTTAATTTAATATATATAGCCAGACAGAAGTTTGGTGACTAAATCTTTATAAGGAACAGTGATCCTAGGTCCCTGATGCCAGTTTCTGCTTTAGGACCCACAATAATAGTTGCTGCAATCATGTTGTCTCACTTCTCCCTCTTGCCCCCCACTTCCTGATGTCTCTCTAGGATTTCCCAGTGTTTTGCCTCACTGGTTCCTATAGCAGACTATTCTCACTGCTGTACACTTCAAGTACAGACCAGTCTTTGTACCAGCACAATCTGATTGCCTACATTTTACAAATTTGGAGGCACTCTCCAGAGCACTTTGCCTAAAATGCCATTAATTTATGAGTTTTATCAAACATTCAAATGTTCCTGTGAGGGTAGGGCAGAAGTTTTATCAGTCACTTATACCTCAGTTTGAACTATTTCCTCATTTCATTTTTCTTTAAACATCTAGTAGACATAAGCTACCTTTGGGACGCTAATTCATTCCTTTTGCCACTGTTTATTTAGCATCCTATTCCAGGTTAGCTTGCTACAAAAATAGATAAAACTTGTGCAACTTGTATACCAGTTGGAGGAAAGAAACACAGCATAATTTTAATAAAGAATAATTGTATGGAGAAACCACCAATGCTGCCTTGGGAATTGGGTACAGGCTTCAGAGAGAGGATCACAGATTTGAGATACATTTTGGAGTTTAAATTGGTGTTGACCAGAGCTAGGAAAGGAAGTGGAAAAACTTGGAGTTATGAACACTTTGAAATTGGGAGTTTTGGGGTGAAGGCCAGGATAGAGACTTTAGGCAGCCAGGAATAGCATAAGACATTGTGGGTAGAGGAGAAGAATTAGATTCAGAATTTGGGAGAAAATGCCAAAAGGAAAAAAGGATAGGGGAAGATTATAAGACAGTCTGTCACTATTTTAGATTTTTGCCACTGAGGGCTTATTTTAAGAGGCAAAGAAACAAGGCAGTTGGGATTTGGGATAATTTGGAAGGAATTAGAGTATGAATAATAGAACTGACAGTACGTGAATCATCATTACTTTTAATCAACCTTTCTCCCAGTTGCCTAGGATTTGCATTATTTGTTACACATAAAAATGACGAAAAGTGCAGAAGTCCTGGTTCTTTCGTTAACTGATTGCAAGTACCCTGCACTCCCAGGGATCCATTTCTTAATATTTCACTGGAAAGCCCAGGAAAAGATGATCCTTAAGATCTCTTTTAGTTCTAAGGGCTATGGTTATTTTTAGGTCTTGGATGAATTGTGCTGTGTATTGCCCTATCTAAATAGATACAATCTCCTCCTACTTGGAGCATAAGCATTACCAGAACACTGGCATCAAAGAATTCAGGGGCTTATTATTTTAAATTTTAAAAATAACTTTGCTTCCTCATTACAAAAATAATACATGTTCATTACAAAAAAATTAGAAGAAAATTGTGAAATATCACAACCCCTACCTGCTCAGACACAACCACAGCTAATACTTGGCATATACGAGTATATATAACCTTATGGAGAATATTATTATTTCAGGTAACACCATATTTAATTAATAGTGAATTATTCTCTACTAGAAAAAGCTGCTTGTTTGCTTCTTCAAGAGCCGGGAGACCCTTTCCGGTGGTGACGACCTCCCCATAAGAACATGCCTCTCGCTAAGGATCTCCTTCATCCCTCTCCAGGGGAGAAGAGGAAACACTAGAAGAAGCGCCTGGTGCAGAGCCCCAATTCCTACTTCATGGATGTGAAATGCCCAGGATGCTATAAAATCACCACCATATTTAGCCATGCACAAACAGTAGTTTTGTGTGTTGGCCGCCCCACGGTCCTCTGTCAGCCTACAGGAGGAAAAGCAAGGCTTACAGAAGGGTGCCCCTTCAGAAGGAAGCAGCACTAAAGCACCCTGAGTCAAGGAACCATCCCAATAAACACGTTTTGGATAAAAAAAATAAAATTAAAAAAAAGAGCCAGGAGATTTTCACACAAAGAACTACAGAGCATTTCATGGGCTCAACAAATCCAGGCAGATTTCATTCTTCCTAGAAAGTCAATCAACATATAATAAGTAAGAGCTAATAGAATTACAACTCAATCAAATGTCTTCCCTGTGACTTCAGATTAACACTTCCTTAAAGTCTTTTTAACAAACATTAATAGGAGTTGTGATTTATGGTGCATATACCATGTGTCAGGCACTGTACAAGGTACTTTTCTATACTATCTGTGAACCTCACAGTAATACCTGAGGGCAGGTGTTTTGATCCCAATTTTACAGATAAGATTTCAGAGGCTTGGAAATGTCAATAGAGTTTATTATAATGGCATTGCTTTTATTGAGTTTATTATAATGGCATTGCTAGCAAAGAGCGGAGCCAAGATTTGGATCCCAAACTGACTAGTGCTGAATGTCACCTTCTTACCACAACACCAGCATTTATACTTTCAGGAAAGAAGCTTCTATAAGTTAATTTAATGCTTAACTTCTTAATCTTATTTGGGCACTACACATATGTTTTTCACTGACAGACGTTCAGTCACATTACTCTAGAGACAAAGAGAAAAAATAAATGAGGAAACCTAGGAATCATTCACTGATCTAAGTTTTTTCCCCTATTCAGTACAATTTAAACAACCAGTGACCAGTAGGTACATTTCGTCCAAGTTCACAGAACCCTTGAATAATAGAGAATAAAAATACCAGAAGTCCTTATTGTCTTTATAGTCTCAAGTACAAATAGAAACTGATTTATCGTGAAGTTAATAAAGTGTAACCTAAAAAGCCCCTGTGTGTAGACCCATTCCAAAATCCTTGGAGGTCTCGAACAATGTGTTTATATAACCATAAGCTTTTTGCAAAATTTACAAAAAAGAAAACAAGATGTACCTGCTATTGGTTAAGATTTTGTCTCCTTCCACTTTAGCTTGCCATGTTTCATGCTGTGTACTGCTGAGTGATATTGGAGTAGCAGCAGACTTTTTTCGTATTCAGTTAACTAGATGAGTTTAGAATGCAGCAAAAGTTGTGTAATGTAGTGATTCTCAACTGGGTGCGATTTTGACCCCAGAAGGTATTTGACAATGTCTGGAGACACTTTTGGATGTTACCACTGGGGTGGGGAGTAGGAGTATTACTGGCATATACAGGCCAGAAAGGCTTCCAAACACCTGGAATTCAAAGAATGCCCCTGTTACCAACAAACATTTACTGGGCCCAAAATATCAGTAGTGCCAAGGTTGAGAAATCTTGGTTCAATGGAATACATTTTTGTGGTTTGCAGTCACTTTCAAGTATAGTTAAGTTATTCCCGGTTGTCCTAGTGTAGAAATGGCTTCCATGAATGTTCTGTGTTGACTCCCCTCGGGTCATGACATGAAGCTAGAAGACAGAGATTGTATCGCTATATGAATGGCTCTGGAGTAATTGACACTAGAAGTATATAGATATGGAGGAGAAAAAAGGTTCGAAATTTATGGAGCCAGAAGCTAGTCTGAGATCATTTTTCCAAATATTGAACATTTAAAGGGGATGGTATCCATTCAAAACAGAAGTCCTTTTCCATTAGAAACATACTCAGTATTGCAACATATACTGTTATAAATGTTGTATAAAATTTTTGATGAGAATTATGTGTAATGGAGTTTATAGAACTCCTCAGATTGTAGGGCACATATCTGAAGCAGTACTCCAAACACTACGATTGTCTGTTTTAAAGTCACCTATTTTATGCATCCCAATAGTGGGACATATTGGCACGACATTATCAACCATAAATTGTGGGGCTGACATAAAGCTTTCTAAATTAGTATTAATTTAAAACTCATTTGATCTTCTGTAGTATAAGACAAAATGTAATATCTCTCCACTCCATTTATAGAAAATATAGGTAGGAACAGTCATGGAAAGAGATGATGAAGAAAAAAAAGTATACCAGGCAGTTGATTAATAGAAATGTTGTTTTTCTTGAATTTTTGTGATTTTTATTTTGTTTGTCAGCTTTTTAAAATATGTAATTTATTGTGATTTTTAAATCATTTTAAATATTCACATTTTATTTTCATACAATGTACTGAACTGGTATATCTTTTATCTCTTTAAAGACAATATTTGCTTTCTGCTCATGGCTCATTTCAGAAAGCAGACCGTCTGAGAAGTCCATTTTTTTCCTTCTTCTGCTCTGACTTACTAGGACTGAAATATTCTTTTCCATTTCCCTTATTTAATGGGAAATGAAGATACAAAAAAGAGAAAACCCCATTTCCTCTGTGAAATCTGCTGCCCTAAAGTCACTAACATAATTTATGGATTCTAACCACGCTTGCATTCCTTGCCATGCCAATAAAGTTTATTGAAATAGGAATTGGAATTAAAAAGCTTCAACCAAAGAGGCAATTCAGGGGGCAGAAAAAAAATGTGTGTGTCGGTTATACCCAAATAAGAATGTTGCTCTATCTTTAGCCGGAATGTAATGCAAGTTAGCAAAAGCCAGTTTGTTTTCTTTTTTAATCGAAGATAATCATGTTAACATTGAGGAAAATTTTCATTGTTATTTAATATTTTGTGATCTAAGACTTGTCATTTCATATTGGAATGAGGGTCCAAGAAAAATAACTTTTTGCTATATGGTTCAGAGTTCTAGGCCTTTAAGGTTTAGAGAGAATGTGACAAAAAAATATCTCTGGCTAGGCTAAAATTACTAGTCAGGGTGAACATTATAAAAATGTAAGTAAAAATGCATTTAAAACTGATATGAGTACATTGAATTGGTTGAAAAGTAAAATCCCACAGAGAAGTATTTGTGGATTGCTGCAGGAAATCTACATTAAAGGACGTTATTTCGTGCAGAGAGAATCTTACTGAAATTATAAAGTACTCCTATGGCAAAAAGGAAAGAACAACCCACAGCTTTAGAGCAGCAGTCAGGGTAACAGCACACATCTCAAAATAAATCCCTCACACTTTCAGAGGAATAACTCCTGCTAATCAAATGTCTCAAAACATCTGTGCACTACCTGAAGTTGCTTGAGCTTTCTGGTCGAAGCGACAGACATGTAGGTTGCAATAGGGCATAATAGTATTTCATGGATCCTGCTATTGAAGCATTTGTAATTTCATTCAGTCTTAATATGTGCCAGTTTTACAGGGAGACAAAAAGATGACAGGCACCAAGAGCTCTAGATTACAGGTTAGGAAATATTTGGAGCTAAAAACTTAAGAGGCTGGCTGTGGAGACAGAGCCCCAGAGAGCAGTTTCCAAGCTCTCGGCCTCACGTGGAAAGGTGCTGGCTTGGGTAGTAGATGGCCCGTTGGCTGTGGCTAGTTGGCCGTCAGCTGTAGCAGGTTAGCCAATTGGCCACTGATATAACTGCTGCCGCTGCGGTGGAGGGAGAGTCTGTCGGTTGGCAGAAAAGCAAACAGCAGGTCGCCCATCGTGTGAATCCAGCCTCCAGTGAGACTATAGTGCTGTGACTCCCCTACCTATGGCTCCGTGGGTGTTCCTTTTTGGCCTAGCCACATCCTGCGTTCTTATGTGGGGAGCTGGAGTTGAGACCCCGCATGACACCCCGCGTGACACCCCGCGTGAAACTGGCTATGTTGGGAGAAGAGCACAAATTAAGCATTTGAACTCTAGATTTCAGTTTTTATATTCTATTTGTGTAGCTCTAGACTAATCAGGTTTGCTGCCAGAAAATTTGGGGGAGTATCTGGATACTTTGATGTTTTAGTGAGAGAATTTAGTTGAGAATTCTGTCAAGCTCCTGGCATTAAGGAAAATATCTATTCTGCTCTATAGACTTAATCTTTTGCAGAATCAGGAAAAAATAAACTAGTCTGATGTAGAAAAAAGGCTATTGACCTAGATTATGGGGAAACCACACACCACTGAGATCTGGGTTTTTCTTTTGACTTTATCTGTAAAATATATAATAGCACACATCTGAGCGTGTTGTTATGCAGATTAAATAATAATAGTGTATGTGAAATGATTTCACATGGGAGCTGGAAGAAAGTTGTTTTGTTGTTGTTTTAATAGTTATCTTTCTCTTTATTTAATCTCAACTAAGGTGATCATGTTTAAGAGACAGCTGTTGGGCTACTGTATTTTGAAATTAATCATAATCATTTTTGTTTACTTTATGTGTAAACATTTCAAAATTTGACAGTGAAGGTGTTAACAAAATGAAGAGAAAGACTCATTAGATGATTCACAGAGTAACTTTAGAGTTCATACTTGCTGAGGAGTGGGAATGGGTCATGAGTTTAAATAGTATCTTACGGCTCTTAAGTACTCAGACTACTACGTATACTCAGGATTTCAGGATTTCTTTTCAATTTATTGAATAAATTAAACCTAATATGAATGAAAATCAAGTTTCAAAAAACAATATTACATATATAAACCATGCTGAAACTAAATAATGCATATTTTAATTTCAGTAGGAAGCTTGAGCTAACAATTTCTACCATCACACATGGAAAGTCTAATATATTATTCCCCAGAACAAAATACACTTGGATTTCTTTCTTCCTTCCTCCCTCTCTTTTTCCCTCCCTCCCTCGCTTCCTCCCTTTCTCCCTCCCTCCCTCTCTCTCTATATATATGTATATCTTCCCTTTTCTCCCTCCTTCCCTCTCTCCCTCCCTCCCTTCTTTTCTTTAAAAACTTTAAAAACTTTAAAGTGAACTTCTGTTTCATCAGTCTCAATGTATTGCATTTTAGATCTAAATGATTTCACTATGATAGTTTTATCTATAAGTTTATTCTATAATACATAGACCTTGATAATAGTATCATGAGGTTCCAATGTAATAGGAACATAATTTACTATCTTAAGTATAAGCACATATAAAAGCATATATTAACTATATTCTCTTAAATATGATACATTATAATTTTCAGTTCTACCAAATACACGACCATTCATAATTCTTGAATTTGTCCTCTAAAAATAGCTTTAGTTTCATGAGATCCATAGCCCCACTTTTCAGAAACTACATGACCATATCCTATTAGAACTCTGGAAAAACAAAATTGAAATGCAATACATAGTTGAAAAGCTCCCAGCTGTATATCTGTATTAGCAGCACTTGGAAAGTTAACGAGAATCTGTGCATTTTTTTTTTCTCATACGTAAGCCATCATCTCCAGTTTTATGCCAAATTTTTCTTCTTTTCAACATTGAAATTACAGGTCCATAATACCTTATCTGCAAATCTGAACTCCAAAATAATCTGAATGCCAAAAGATGATTTGAAACTGCTGCAATGGCCACGACTGGCTGAACATAAGGTTATTTATGATCTCTGTTTTACTCACTGATGGATGCTAGCACATTTCCCTGCAAAAATAGCCAAGTCCCTGATGACAGTGCTCCCACCGCCCACTTCACTGCTGTATGAACCACATCTCTGTTCTAACATTCTGAGGTTCTTTACTTTGATGTACATTTTGCCCCATGGATTTCAGGAAAGAGATTGTAGACCAGACTTTCCTTAAGGATTGTTCTTGTTGTACGGACTCCTAGAATTTCTTCTTCATTTTTGTTTCTAAAATTTCAATAAACTTGGATTCCATGAAAGGTCAGTTGTGTTTAGAAATTGATCAGAGGTTACTTTACAGGATCTCTTTTGTGAACTATTAAAAAGAGAATTAAAATTATTTCTATTAGAGAACAGGGGAGAATGCTAGATGTTAAACAGGAGTACCCATTTGAAACAAATAAAATGACAGGATTCCTCATTATGGAGGAAAACAGAATGCTAAATTTTAGGTAACCTATTTTATTGTAGGGGTTTCATTTTATCAACACATCTCAAAAAGCAGATGCCTGGCACTGTGTACTAAATGCTAAGAGTCCTGTAATTTTCTGCCATAATCCAGCTGTTTTCAAAGTTTTTGATAGATGGCCCTTGGTGCTCTGCCACCCTGCTCTGTGAATCATGTAATTGTTTACTGTACAGGTCCATTTAACTCCCATTTAGTACCATATCTCATACACACCCAGAGTACATATATTTCCTTTCTTGATGATAAAAGAAAACATTTTATTTTTTCTCTATCTGGGGTTTTAGAAGTCAAGTCATTAATGCAAAAATATATATTTTTTCTTTTGCCTGTTAAGTCTCTTCCCTACCCTCTCCCTCCCTACACTGTTCTCTTCTTCCTCCTTCCCTCACTCCCTCCTTTCTTTCTTCCTTCCCTCTTTCCTCTCTCCTTCCCTCCCTTAGTTCTTCTCTTCTTTCCTCTCATTCATCCTTCCTTCCTTCAAATGAATGTTATCTTTAAAGAACAATGATGCATGTGGAGCCCTTTACTTGAAATATAATGCTTTTTTCCCTATATCGAAGTGAAACACATAAATATTACTCTATTTAAAATAATTATAATGATTTTTTTTCTTTATTATGAAAATGCTATTAGCACTTGATCAAATGATATGATTATATCAACAAATGGAAATAGATTATATGTTGATGACATTTGGTCTGGATAGAAAAATAGGAATTTGAAAGTAAACTTCTCTAACTTGGTAAAATTTACAAATTAACTCAGAAGGATAAAAATGTTGTATAATAAATTGCATATATTTAAAGTATACAATTTGATAAATTTTGACATATGCATATATACCTGTGAAAACATCAACATAATCAAGATAAAGAACATATCCATCACCCAAAAAAGTTTCTTCAAAATTCTTTGTCACTCTTCCTCTCAGAAAGAGCCAGGAGTGCAGTTTCCAGGCTCTCGGCCTCACGTGGAAAGGTGCTGGCTCAGGCTGTAAATGGCCATCAACTGTGATTGGATGGCCGTCAGCTGTGGCTCGTTGGCCATCAGCTGTATCTAGTGAGCCATTGGCCACTAATATAACTGCTGTGGCTATGCTAGCAGAAAATGGGGGTTAGCAAGAAGATGGTGCCTGAGCTAGCAAGAGCGGATTGAAGTTAGCAAGTGAGGTTGGTTGGCAGAGAGAAGTGGACGGCGGGTTACGGATCCTGTGGTTCCTGCTCCCTGTGTCTCCAGCTCAGCTGCCAGCAAGACTATAGCAGTATGACTCCCCTACCTATGGCTCCATGGGTGTTCCTTTTTGGCCTCACCATATCCTGCATTCTTATGTGGGGAGCGGGAGCTGAGACCCCGCATGACACCCACATGACAACCCCCAGGTGTCCCTGTCGCCTCTTCTGCTGTTGCCCCAGTGCTGGAGCTCAGAGTCAGTGATTCCGTCGGTAAGTCTGGCGTGATACCTTTAAGAGGAGCGCCTGGGAGTCTAGTCACCCCCTGTCTCACTCAGCCATAGTCTCCACTGTTTTTCACAACCTAAAGTATGGGGACTTCTCTCCCCAGCACTGGAAACCCGGGCTGGGACTCCTCACTCCTTAAGGGGAAACCTCTGCAGCTGAGATATCCCTCCCAATTTTTAATGGTCACACTCAAGTGTGGGACACTCCCAATCCCTGTTTCTGCCCCTCCTACCTGTCTGGAGGTGGCTTCTTTGATATGTCCTCAGCTATAGGGCTTTGTTTAGCAAGATTTCAGGCAATTTGCAATGATGATTGTTTTGTAGTTTAGTCATAATTTTGATGTGGTCTATGAGATGAGGTAAGCACAGCATTTACCTACTCTACCATTGTGACTGGAACACCTCAGATTCTTTGAATTTTAGAATCAGCTTCTCAATTTCTGCAAAACAAAGATTGCCGGAATTTTTGTTGGAATGACATAGAATCTATAGCTAAATTTGGGGAGAATTGACATTTTAACAATATTGAACTTCTGATCCACGAACATAGTATATATCTCCATTTGTTTAGGTCTTACTCTCAGCAATATTTCAAAAATTTCAGTGTACAGCTCTTGTACAACCTTTTACAGACTTATTCTAATTATTATGTATATTTTATGCTATTGTAAATGCTATTTTAAAATTTCAGCTCTTCATTACTAACATGTAGGAATATAATTGATTTTGTATATCGGTCTTGTTTATATTGCTAAACTTATTGGTTTTAGTAACTTTTTATAAATTCTAAAAGATTTCTTCATATGATCATGTCATCTGAGACTGAAAATAATTTTAGTTTTTTACATTCTACTCTAGATTTATTTTATTTTATTTTACTTTATTTTATTTTGTTTTATTTTATTTTGTCTTATTGCACTATCTAGAATCTCTAATACAATATTGAACAGAAGTGGTGAGAATAGTCATACCAGCTTGAGTAAAATTATGTCTTTCCCCATTTAGTATGTTACTTTATTTCATATCTTAGTCAGAAAGTAGTCAGTGTTTTACTTTAAGTAACTGTAGGTTAATTATAGATTGCGTCCCATATCAGTTTGAAGATATTCCCTTCTATTATTAATCAGTTGAAAGTTTTTATCAGAAATGAATGTTGGATTTTATCAAATGCTTTTCCTGCATTTAGTAAGATGTTCACAGAGTTGTTTTTTTTTCTTTTTAGTCTATTAATATGGTGAATTACATTGACTATACATTATTAATTTTAATTTTGCTAAAATTTTGTTAAGAATTATTTTATTTATGTCTTTCATAAGTACTTGTCATGTTTTGATATTAGCATAGAAGTGCTAGCATCATAGAATGACCTGGGATATATTCCTTCCTGTTCAATTTTCTGTAACATCTTGTGGAGAATTGGGATGATGTATACCTTAAATGTTTGGCATAGTTCCCCAGTGAAGCTGTCTAGACTAGAATTTTTTTTTTCTTTTTGTGGGAAGGTTTTTTTTACTTCAGGTTAAATTATTAAGGGAAATATAGAGTGATTCAAAGAGGTGAGTGAAATCTGAATAGGGCAAATACAAAGACATTCTCAGAAAGGTACGCCAATGTCAAATTTCTGAGAACTAATAACAAAGAAAACATCTAGAAAGCAGAGAGAGAGAGAACTAACACTTTTCCTGTAGGGAAAAAAAAAATGACAGTGGACTTTTCATCAAAAACCATGAAGCCCACAAAGATGTGGCACAACATTCTTTAAGTAGCTAAACAAAAGGAACTGTCAACCTAGAATTCTGTATCCAGAAAAAAATATCCTTCATGAATAAAGTAGAAATCAAGAAATGCTCAGATTAAGAAAAATTAAGAGAATTTGTTGCCACAAAGTGCGTGAAAGCAAAAACTGAAAGGAGAAATAGATGTACTCATAATTATATTGGAAAACTTCAATCCCTCTCTGTCAAAAATTGATTAAAAAAAATAAGACAGAATTTAGAAGAATTCAATAATGCCATCAACCAGTAAGATCTAATAAAGATTTATAGAACATTTTACCCAACAACAGAATTCTACTTACAAATGCTACAGAACATACATATACCAAGATTGACCATATTCTGAACCATAAAACAAACCTCAACAAGTTAAAAACCATTGAAATCATACAGAGAATGTTCTCTGATGATAACAGAATCATACTAGAAATCAATGTCAAAAAAGGTAACAGGAAAACCTCCAAACACTGGAAACTAAATTAGATACTTCTAAATAATTCATGGATCAAAAAAGAAGTCTCAAGGTAAATAACAAATATATCGAACAGAAAGAAAATGATGTTCAGCATCACTAGCCATCAGGGAAATACAAATTGACATCATGATAAGATATCACTTCATATATATTAGAATAGCTAAAATAAAAAATAGTGACAATACTTACTGCTAGTGAGGATGTGGAAAAATTCAGTCGTTCATACTTGGTGTTGGGAATGTAAACTATTATGGCCACTCTGGAAAATATTATAGTTTGACAGCTTCTAAAAAATCACATACATTTAACATACATCCCAGCAATGGCACTCCTTGGCATTTATCCCAGAGAAATGAAGATTTATGTGCACACAAAAACTTGTTTATAGCAGCTTTATTTGTAATTGCCTCAAACTAGGAACAACTAAAATGTCTGTCAATAGTTGAACGTCTCTCAAAAGTGTATCTATTCCACAGAATGCTACTCAGCAATAAAAAGAGATGAGCTATTGATATATGAGACAATATGACTGGATCTCAAAAGTGTTGTACTGAATTCAAAGAGCTAAGCTCAAAGGTCACATACAGTTTGATTCCATTTATATACACACAAGTTCACTCATTTTGGAGGATGTCAGAGAGAGCACATGACCACTTGTTGACCCATGAACTGGATCTGGGCAATTAGAAACTCCTCATCCCCTCTCCATTCCTTGGAATGTATGTTCTCCCTACTGTTCCCATACTGGGAGCCACTTCAAGGATGCAGCCTTAAGAGAGTAACGTCCTATTGAGGTCATCTGGACTGAATATTTGACTGAACCCTGTTAAGGTTTCTGCATAAATGCTTAAGATTCTGGTGAGCTGGTGTGCAGATCTACTCATCTTTCAGCCACCCAAGAAAAGCCTCATATATGAGTTCCTTTGCTTATTAAAACTTCCACCTACCAATCTGGAGTGATATGCCTCTTTCTTCAGTCTTTCTTTGCCCTTTGTGGGGGTGAGAAGTGATAAATTTGAATTTCACCTCCGGGGAATTCCAGGGTCTCAAGGGTCTCCAAGGGTCTCAAGGCACACTTCTGCCTATCCTAGCATTGTGAGCCTCTGTGTCTCAAGATTTTCTGGGATTCTGAGGGGTGAATTGGATAGCCACTTTTTAATAGTCTCATTGGTGGGTCTGAGATTCCATCTCTATTTTGCTCTGCCACTTTGATTACTCTCCATCTGCTTTTCATTTTCTAAAAATGTATTCACAGCTTTCACCCACTGTTGTCTTCTCTCTAATTCTCTTTGTTCTTGCAGATTTATTCTTTTGTTAGTATTACTTTCCATTACTTTTATTTCTAAAGGGGGCAGAAATAAACATGAGTTCAATCTATTGGGCTTAAATGAAAACTGTTTCCCAAAATTACCACAAGAAAAATGACTTCATTGAAAAATTTTAATATTTAGTTTAAAATTAATGTTGAATTTGACGAGGAGGCACCTCCATCTGTATATTTCTATGATTCTTCAACAAAACATGGATTAAATGGAATAAACTGATTGTTTCATAATGTCCACAGCCCATATATTCAACAGAGCTCTACCAAGTATATTTTTATCATTCCCTTTTCATTTTCAGTTGGAGATGTGTTGCTTTATTTGCTGAACTATTGTTTATCTTCGATGTAGGACCACTACATGTAGAATGGGGTTTTGCACATTGAAGAACTGTCAGCATACCCTGAAGGAAATCTTCAGAGTTAAATTCAGGGAATATTTGTCTAATTTGTATCTTTTTAAGTCCAAATTGTGGGGAATTTATGAAAGAAAAAATTTATTAACTACATTAGAAATGTAAAATGCCAGATAATCACCAGCAGGCCCTGGGAAATGTTAATTGGAATAAAATAATAACAATAAAGCCTTCCTTGTCCTATATAAAATATTATTGATTTGTTGGCTTGTGTTGACCTTCACAAATGTTTGCTAAAAATTTGAAAATAGAAATTAAGTTTCATTAGTGTCATATGATGTGTAAATACCTGCTTTGCATATGTATTTGTCAGTTTATACCTCTTCACGGAATATAATACAATACTTTCAAAGAGAAGCTTTATCTTTTCTGCTCTATAATTGTTTTCATTTCCATTAAAAGAGAAAGGCACAAATAATAGATAGAAAGAAAGCATGCAATCTATGTTATGTCAGTAAATCCTTGATGTCGATTAAAACTTCACCTAAACTTGCAATTCCCTTGACAGAACACATAGGACGCCGTTCTCCAGCTGCTGTTTTTGCTGATGAGATGCCAAATGTCTTTAGAGATACATCTCAGACAGAGAGAGAGAGAGAGAGAAAGAGAGAGAGAGAGAGAGACAGAGAGAGAGAGAGCACAATTACAGGAACTTAGTTGTTAAAAGAAATAGTTTGGAAAGGTGAGTGATTTTATACTTAGTAGATCACCACATGAGGATGATTTTAAATGATGTCCATTAACAATAAAAAGATAATTTTTATCTGATTTTTAAATATCAGTTTATAGCTATCAAATAATGTATGAAATGTTCATCCACTGCCACTCAAAACTGTGGAGCTTCATCGTGTCATGATTTTTTTGTTTAAAAAATCCTCAAATTTTAAACTCTGAGTGTTTCTCTTATTTACCTGGAGTCCAATATATTTTTATACATCAATACTCATGAGCTATAATCTTAAGACTTGTTATACCACAATGAATATAGAGGCAATCGATATGTAAAAATTACTTATTTTTATGCGTTTCTTGTTTTTATGTAAATAACGTAACAAAGGACATGCAAGTATAAACTTTATAGTCTGAAACAAAAATTTCAAGAATTTCCTTTCCTTGTTTTCAATGAAAAAAAAAAATATATCCAAGTAATTTCCATTCCTCTTCTTCTCACACTATCCATCTTCCAAAGAACTTGTATAGGGGTGTGCTGGTTTGGATGAATATTCATATTTGTGAACATATTATTGGTATTCACAGTCTTTAATGAGGATCAGTACAACATTTAAAATTTCTAATTTCAAACTTAGTATTTCAGAAATATTGTTTGCTTATTGCTTTATTCTTTAGGAGTTTACAATCAGGATTATAACTTGATATTGTTATAACTCAATAAATAAAAGTCTCGGACAATAACAAGAAAACAGTAAAACAATAACCCCCCAGCTACCCCACCCACTCTGGTTTTTCTTTGCTTCCCTTCTGTTCTCCTCACTCTCTCTCCTTATTTTTTAATAGTAAACATAGAAAATTGAGTTCACAGCTATTTGAGATTGGACAATATTTCTTACTCATCACTTTCTAAGTCAGATTACACATCTGTTCTTTAAAGCATCAAATTGTTACAAAAAGGTGTAGGAAAACTAAAACTTCCTTTGAGGCCAAGTGATACATTTTTAGTGTTCTTGAATATAGGTGTAAATTGAAATGGAATAAAACAAACAGGAACAAACAGGGCAAGAATTGAAAACACTTTATCTTTGTTCTTTCATTTCCTTTACTACAGAGTGCAATCAATACTTTACAACAGGGTTAATACACTCTCTTCAAACATGCTATTATTCTTTCACAAGAGCACAGTCACTTTACTAGTTGTGCTGTCTGCAATCTTTTCAAAATTATAAGACTATGTGATTTGGTAGATCACAAGCAATTCTTGGTGTCCTCTGTTGAGTATTTTCGATGGACACCTACCATAGTATCAAGAACCATACAGCTTCAGCTAATTTTAATAATGGAAGTTCTAATTTTAATTAGTGTAATTAACTGAAACAACAAAAAAGAAACAGAGGTTTACTCTTTCTGCTCAGTAGTTTGTGAATATTCAAATCTTACATCTGCTCTCCATTTAAACCAAGCTTGAGTGGCATTACTACTTTGTTTTGAAGCAATCTTAGTTCTATTTTATAGGAAGATGGCATCTAAACTTACTTCTGGATATTTTAACATAGTTCACTGTTAGTTTTATATGGTTTTCATGTTTCTAAAATATATGTGAAAAATAAAAGCAAAAATATTATTTGAGCAACATAAGATACTGAGTAACATGCTAAAACTTGTATCTTCAACCTGTGATTTACAGAAGAAAGCAGAAATCCTTTTTGGTTGACAGTTTTCTTATTATTACCACTACCACCAAAATAATTAATAGTAGAAAGTATAGAAAGAGTAGAAATAAAAATCAAATAACTTACACTTATACAGAATATATTACATCATTTTAGATAATTCATCACTGTAATTTCAAACAGGAAAAAATGGGAAGATACCTGTTATGGGTTGAATTATGTCAACAAAAGAAATATGTTGAAGTCTTAACCACATACCTATGAATGTGATCTTACTTGGAAATAGGATCTTTGCACATGTAATCAAGGTAAGATGAGGTCATACTGGATGAAAGTGGACCCTAGTTCAATGGCTAATGTCCTTAAAAGAAGAGAAAAAAGAGACACAGAGACACGCACAGGAAGAAGGCCATGTGAAGACAGGTAGAGTTGAAGCTGTTTGGCCATGAACTGAGGAACACCAAGCATTGCCAGCTACCACCAGAATCTGGAAAGATCGTCTCTTAGCACGTGCAGAGAGCATGTGTTCTTGCTGACATCTTGATTTCAGATGTCTAGTCTTCAGAATTGTGGGAGAATAGGTTTCTGTTGTTTTATACCACACAGTTTATGGTAGGTACTTTCTCAGAGTTTCCCTAGGAAACTAGCATAGTATCCTCTGCCCAAGTGAGATGACTCCTACTCAAAGAAGTCCTATTATACGTTGAGGCCCTTAAAACCCTGAATATTACACAATTTGGCTGGGGGTGTAGGCAAGGCTGAGAGAACAGTTTGTAGGATAGGAAGACATATCACAAATTGCTATGTGTGGAATGACAGGGGACAGTCACCCACACCTAACTGATAAAGCCGATAAGCTATACTACAATAATAGGACACATCCTGATGCTCTTCAAATACTGAATTTCTGAAAAGGAAAAATGTAGTGTGAGTAGCATCACTTAATCAACTACTTAACACAGCTGATGTTCTCTTTTAAAACATGTTTGAGCTATTATCACAGTGGAGAATTATCACATGTGAAGCAGACTAATGGATGAAAGTTTCTGATAATTTTAGGGATGAAAGTCTTAACACCAATATTGTTAACTTATTACTCTGGCCTCTTTCCCTGGCCCTTGCTCTTCCTGCTTTGGCCCTGGCTCCTTGTAACCCAACACTGGCTTGCAATATTATTTGCAAATAATAGGAATCCCTAATTCTGAGAGAGCAAAACATAGATGATCCAGAGAGGATAATGTATTAGATTGAGAAAATAGAAGAAAAAAATAGAAACAGAACTCTCACAGATGGACTGGACACAAAATAATTAAAAGATGGCACATTACATTAAGGAGAGGAAATAAATATTGGAAAGGAAGATTCAGAAACAGACAATGCCCTGGAAAAACAAGGAATATTGACACAATATTAGAGGCAGAAAAAAGAAAAATAACCTAAATTGCATTTGGGAGCAATATTTTACAACAATATATAGGATTATATATAACTTCGCAACTATTTTACAAAATGATAATTTGATTTAAAACAACTGTTAAGTAACTATGTAAATGTAGTTAAGTTTGATCAAATATGTTATTGGACAAGTTTATAGTAGAGTTGTCAGAACTATAGAGGAGAATAAATATTTAGAGGTCATACTTCTTAAATTAGTTAGTGTTCTACATACTTGTCTAATATTTTCAGGACTGATAGATTCACTGTATTCTTCCCTTTTAGATATTGTTCATAGGAACTCCCATTATATTTAATTACTGTTTATAGACTAATCATTTTCACAAAATGTGATATAAAATATCAGTTTTGCGTATGCGTTGTATGTGTGTACAGGCGTGTATATGTGATGGTATCCATCAGTAAACAATACAACATTTTTTTCACAAAGCCTTATCTGCTCAATTAACATTAACATGCAATTACTCATATGATGAGAACAAACTCAACTGCTGCTATGAATTGATAAGAGGCACAAAGTATGTATGAAAAGAATGGAGTGGAAGAAACATTTTACAATTTATCAAGACCTGCTGTCAGTAAGTTATTACAAAAATAAACATTATTATTATAAGGTCATTCCATCTTGTTTGCTTTCTATTATCTATGATGTTTTTCCCCTTCATTCCAATTATTTTTCCATTTTCTACACTTTGTTACCTTAGCCTTCAAAATCATTAAGTTTCCGAAGAGTTATTAGCCTGGAAAATCTACATTCTCACCATCCAGATTAATTTCCACTACATCATCTCTCTCTTTCAGTCATTTTTGACTCTTTTCTATTGCCCAGAAAACTGTCCATCATGTCACAGTTCTCCACACTGCTTATAATTCCTCAAAGGTAAGATTGGGGATGAGGGATGATGAATACTAGGTTTAATTCAAATAGCCTATATTTCCTCGAGACTACGGGAATGTAAAATATTCTTTTGGGAGGGCAGGACATATGTATATTTCTTTACAAAATGCACACAAAACATAAATAAAAGAAGGTATGACTAAGGGCTTAGGAGAAATCAGAGTTTTTGTTTTCTCTCACTCCTCTCAGTCGCTTCTTTAAACACCCACGCTTAGATGCCTTTGTCAAGTTGTCTAGAAAGATTTGTCTAAGTTTTTTCTATTTAAATGCAGAGCATATTAATCTATTATTAAGTAACACTTTAATGAAGATTATCCATGGTTCCCCAATGGTAGTCCCTGAGAACCTGGAAGGTTAGAAGGACTCAAAGGGAAGGAAGGAAGGCAGAAGGAGCTAAGGACAAATGGCCTCATCATTTTGATGGCCTTGTCAACCAAAGGTACTATGACTGTCACATTGTCCAAAACTTTGTCATAATTTCTGGCATATTCAAAGTTTAATTCTCACCTGTTACTATAACTTAGTGTTTCTATACATTAGATTTGAGAGCACAGGTAGTTCAATATCCTCTCAGGTACTTTTTCTCTGACACCATTGAAAGTCTGTTCTGTGCTCAGTTGTGTTAAATTTGCTACTTGGAAACATAATATGAAAAACTTGCCATAAATACTTGTATCTTCCTTTTGAGTTTTATCATAGTTTGACTTTTCTAATGTATTTTTTCTCTTTCTGAATTCAGTTGTCATCTCTATAGCGCAACCCTCAATTCTGTTTCTTCACTCAATAACTTCCATGCAGTGACTTTAATTAATTAACATTCTTTTGGTTACTTGTTTTCTTTTCACTACATTTTTTTTTTTTCATCCTTTGACTAACATCTCCCAATTCCCCAAACTCCCAGGCCCTGGAAACCACTTTTCTACTCTGTTTCTAAGAATTCAGCTTTTTCAGATTCTCCATATAAATGGTATCATACCTTATTTGTTATTTTTTCTGTCTGACTTATCTCACTTAACATATGCCCTCAAGGACACACAGGTTGTTGTAAATGGCAGAACTTCCTTCTTTCTCACTGCTGAATGATATTCTATTGTTTATATGTACCACATCTTATCCATTCCTGTGTTGGTGGATGTATAAATTGGTTCCATAGCTTGGCTGTTGTGAATAATGCTGCAATACATGTTTTTTGAGTTTAAATTTTTTTCTTTTCCTTACTAAGCCCTATTCTTTTTTTTTTTTTTTTTATTAATTTTATTGGGGTGACAATTGTTAGTAAATTTACATAGATTTCAGGTGTACAATTCTGTATTACATCGTCTATAAATCCCATTGTGTGTTCACCACCCAGAGTCAGTTCTCCTTCCATCACCATATATTTGATCCCCTTTACCCTCATCACCCACCCCCCACCCCCTTACCCTCTGGTAACCACTAAATTATTGTCTGTGTCTATGAGTTTTTGTTTCTCATTTGTTTGTCTTGTTCTTTTTGGTTTATATACCACATATCAGTGAAATCATAGGGTTCTCTGCTTTTTCTGTCTGACTTATTTCACTTACTAAGCCCTATTCTTTATGTCCTTCTGTAAGATGTTCAAAGTCACACCAATCAATCTATGACCAGGCCTTTGTTCATTCTTGTTCACTTTTTTTTTCAAGCTCTCTATCATCCACTAGCTTTACTCTCCACACTGCACTGATAACTATGAACTTCTTCTCTTTAATTTTCTTACCTTTTTCTTTTTTCTAATCCATTGATTGTCCCAGTCTCCAAAATGATTTTATTCTTTCATAAACTGCTGCATTTATTCAATTTGTGTCTACATTAGGAAGGTATGTCCTTTACATATAAGATCCTTCAAACTCCTTTGCCACATCCTAAACTTTCTTTGAAGTGTACCTATTACTGGTTTTGGTGATTGAATGTGTGTGTGTGTGTTTAAGCATGATTAATCCAAAGACAACTGGCAAAAATCCATAGCTATAAAGTATAAAATTGAGAAAATAATTTTAAAATGGTTGCAAATGTACAATAAACCCTGCTCATTCAATCACAACTAAAGTCAGAAAGTCCTGTTGTTGAAACTGCAACAGTGATGGGGACTTGAGTAGCTTGATCATGTAAATGAGATAAAGCCATGCTTATTTATACAAATCCAATGAGTATTTACTGAAGTTTAATTGTATACCTGAGTTTGCTTCCATATGATACAAAAATATAGATGTGTTTGAGAAAGTATGCATACCGTATAGAAACAAGTAATTTTGTAGCTTTATTTTTGAGCTTCTTGTATTATCGTGCTTTCTTTGTGCCTAAAAGCTGTTATTGCATAAATCAGGATTATCTGGGCTACCGTGTCTATGTTCTGGCTATTGCCATACGCTATTTAACAGGACCTATTGATTATTTCTTCTAAATGTTTATCATTTGTACAGTTCTCACTATTCTTATTATTACTTCAGTTTGGGCATTCTTTAATAATTTACTGTTTACATTAGCCACCTAACTGGTTTTCCTGCCTCTTATGTTCTATCCCTGTCTCTCTGTCTTTCTCTTTCTCTCCACCCACCCATCCATCTACCTACCCATTTATTGTCTTCTATTTGCCCTCTTCTGATCAGCCTAGTCTAGATGATTACTATTCAACTGCATTTTGTTATTTTCCTTCCTTAAAAAAGCTTTAAAATTTCTCAGTTACCTTTAGGATAAGGTTCAAATTTATCAGAGAAGACAAGACCCTTCACTTTTTGGTACAATATTATTATTATTATTTGAGGGGAATGACAGGAGCCAGATGTGACTGATGTCCTGCAATGTGCAGGGCAGTTCTATGTAACAAGGAATTAGATAACAAAGAGGCTTTTATGATTTTTGAATGCCCGCAGGTGTTCAAAACTTCATCTGAATCCAGAGCCTAACTCTGTGTTTCATTATGTACAAAACTTTTATAGTATTTAATTTTGAGGGCATGGTTTTACTTTGCACGGATTTTGATGCTGATTTCCACCAAGATACTAAACCAGCCCATCTTCTAGAAACGTCTCCTATTTTCAACCTTCAGGAACTAGAACAGAAAAATGAACACTGAGTGAACCCTAGATATCACTTCTCTGTTGCCCTCTTGGCAATTGTGTGTGTTTGTGCTGTGCGTGTATTTGTGAGTGTGTGCACACAGACAGTTTAAGCATGAGATAAGATGCAGCCCATTGAGCAGTTAGAAGATAAAATAGAAAAGGAAGAAAGATTTGGAGTTCTGTTCTTGCTCCCTCCCTCCCATTTTCTTGAGACAAACAGGGTGTGCTCAAAATTCCCACTCAGAACCTTCAAGAGTAAATTTGGGCAGTGAAACAACTCTTTCCTTCTGAGGTGCTAAGAAAAAGAGGTGGAGACCATCTGAACTCAGGCAGTTGTGTTTCCACCCCTCATTCTCGGAATTAATGGCACAGTGTCACTCAGTCTTAGCCTTACAGTGGAATTATCTATGGAACCTTAAGAAATGCTAATGCCTGGGTCCCACCCTTAACAGTTTAGTATTTAACTGTTTTAGATGGTGACCTGGTGATTTTGAAGTTGTTGTCTATAATTTAGTCCATGTAATTGGAGTCTCCCAAGGGGGTAGAAGAAGAAGAAATATTTGAAGAAATAACGGCCCTAAATTTTTCAAATTTGATGAGCCCGTAGATCAAAAAAATTATGACTTGAATAATAGTATTTAGTCCACAACACTTTCCAACACACACACACACACACACACACACACACACACACACACACACACATTCTTTTTATTATTTTTTAAACTAATATTTTTAATTTATTTTGTAACCTGTGAAAAAGCACATTATTTGTATAATTTTGGATTGTCCCTTGTGTTTCAAAGTTTGATACTGTCCCTGGAGGATAATTATACAACTTCTCTATGGACTCTTTTACAGTTTATTTTTTCTCAATCCATTCTTAACTTCCCCAAACCAATAGAAGGTCATACTTCAAGTTGTAAGTACCAGTGCCTAATATATGCCTTGAGAGGTAGCAGGTTATCAGGAATCAGATGCATTTTCTGTGATGCTATATCATTGTCTCATTCCATGGCATAAAATAAGGAATTATTTTGACTCCATATTTATAAATCTCAGGTAATTTGTGAGGGTGTCACATTTCCCTTTTTTCTTTCCTATGAAAATTTGTAATTTGTCTTGACTTGTCATCCTTATTTCAGTTAAGGTTATGTCCCTCTTTCTCTTATCATATAAGTAAGATTGGTATGTTTATTTATGGTGTTAATTTTCTATTGCTGCTATAACATATTACCAGAAACTTGGCTTAAAACAACAAAACTTTTTTGTATAGTCCTATAGGTTAGAAATTTCATTGGGCTAAAAATCAAGGTTTTGACAGGATATCGTTCCTTTCTGGAGGCTGTAGTGGTAAAACATTTCCTTCTTTTTTTCAGTTTCTAGAGGCTGCTAGCATTCCTTACTTAACTCCTCCATCTTCACAGCTCATAAAGGTTGGGAAAGGTGAGTTGTGTCCTCACGTTACATCACTCTGACTTTCCTTGTCTTAATGTCTTTCTCTGACATTGACTCTCTCTAACACTTCTAATGGCCCTTATGATTATATTTTAATGTCCCTCATGACACATAATAATCCAAGATAATCTCCCTATTTTAAGGTTAGCCAATTAGCAATCTTGATTCCATTTATGCACATTTAATATTTCTCTGCTATGCCATATATGTGCCATATATATATATAACTCTGTGGATTAGAACTTGGGCATCTTCGAGTGTGTGTGTGGGTGCATTATTCTGCCTACCAGTTTTTGTTCAAGCATCCATGCATATTTCTGCTTTCATTATCCTATATTTTATAGAATAAGTTCATCCTACTTGTCACAAATCCTATCTCATTCATTTCATGTATGTGTACAAGTATCTGACAATTTTAATATGTCTTCTGATATACTTGTGCCCAAGTCCTTGCATGTTGAAGTATAAATTGATTTATTTTACTATTTTGACTCCATAATTTTATAGTAAAGTTGCTCCCTTCCTTCCTTCCTTCCTTCCTTCCTTCCTTCCTTCCTTCCTTCCTTCCTTCCTTCCCTTTTTGAAAGTGTATCATACTAGTAAGTTACCTTATCTATGAATTTTATTTCAGGATCATAAAGAGACTGTAACAAAATAATTCTAATAAAAAAAAGAAGAGTTGGACATCACAAGATTGAGAGCCACTGTGTTAGAAGTAGGAAGTTGACTCCTTTAATGATAAACTGAAACTTCTCAAATGCTAATTGAAGTTCTCTATCCAAAAAAACTATACAAACACCAACCACCCCCAACCACATACTTTCAAATACTTGGATATTCAGGCAGATCTAGAGCTACTATCAATGGAAATAATGACCTTGGTATGTCATTTATTTTAGTTTTATAAAGAACCTCTGCTTGCAGAACTGTGGCTAGAATATAAAATAGAGCTTGTATATTATACTTTGTTAAAGACTTCAGAAAGCAATAGCAAAAGATTAAGCAAATTAACTAAACAATTCAAACCATAAATGGGCTAGTTTTAAAAAAAAATAAAAATGTGTCTTAATTTTATGTTGGCTACCAAATGATAATGTCCACATGTTTTCTTTTTTTTTTAATTGTGTTCTTTGTGACACTTTTAATTTCTGCTTATATGATTTATAATGGGATTCTGTACCAGCAATTTCCTTAATTTGGTGGGGTTAGTTTACATACAAATATACATTAAACTAGTAAGTTTTGGTTTGGCTTTGTTTTCTTTTCTTTTCTCCCTCCCCCCAAAGGAGTAAATCTCATCTGTGGTGTTCCAAGTTAAATACAAGCCTTCAACAGATTTTGTTTGGCTATGTTCATGAAGATAATAGAGCAACTCAATATTCTGTTTTAGATTTTTTTTCTCCAAGGCTTTTTCATTCTTTAGCTATGTAGTGATGTGGGGTGATGGTAGGGATATTGTTGTGGGGATATGGTTGAGCACAGGGTCCTGAAAATCTTATCCATCTAATGACTGTTTCACAGATGATTCCTTCCAGTGGCATGTTACAGAAAGAAGACACCACAGGATCCACAAGGAGTTTGAATAGAGATAATTTGTGGACATCCTAACCCTTGAATGTCTTGAGAAGAAGTATTCTTAAGGATTTCCTCCATCTAGAGGTATATGTGCACTTTCTAATCAAATTGTGGTTGAGTAGATAGCCTCCGAAAAACTGCCAATCAACAACCCAAATTTCCTCCACTTTCAAAGAGTGTATATGCAATTTCCAATGAGTGCCTGGTGGGGTTCACTCATTCACCTCATCTCTCTGTCTTCCTTCCTAGTTTATGTAATTATAATAACATATAACTCTGTGGATTCTTTTTTTGTTTGACACTGTGGTTTTTACTCACTTCATTTAACTTTCACGACATCTCTACATGATTAGGACTATTATTATTTTACAGAGGAAGGATATTGGAAGCCATTAGGGAAGGTAAATAATTCTCTCAAGATAATGCAGTAAATAAATCGCAAGGCCAATAAATTAACTATGGTTGGTTAACACCAGTTTGCACAATTCATTCATTCAAAAGAATTTCTGAGTACCTCAGTATGTCAAGCAGAGAACCAGGTATTGAGAATGCATTGATCAACAAGACAAGACAAGGCACTTGCCCCTTTGGAAACGTAAGTTCTAAGAGAAACAGATGCAAGTAAAGAGACAGATGAAGTAGTTACAATTTGTAAAAAAAATTGATGAAGAAACATATAAAAAATTGCAGTAGGGAAGAAAGGTATTCTAAGTAGGAGGTTCAGGGAAGGTGTCTCTAAACTAAGTCTTTATGAAGATAAAGGGTAGGGCAGGGAGAGAGAACAGCAGCAACGGCTTCCAGGACCACACACAAGCCCATGTGGAGCAGGATGTATCTCCTGTAGTTTGGATAAGACTGGAGAGGTCATACAGGTGAAGCATACATGGGAGTATAATTTGCCAATATCCAACCACATTTCAAAGACATTTTAAATTTGCTTGGAAGCAGCACTTTCTTTTCTTAGATTAAAGCAAAACAAAACAAAACAAAACAAAACAAAACAAAACACTCTTGCATACGAGTATGTGAACTAAGCTACTCAAAATTAGACAACTCTTTCCCCTTCCCAAAGGTAAGGAGGATATGGAATCCCAGGTTGTTGTAACCATTTTTTTCTTTTCTTTTTCTATCCTCTGGGCTCTATGTATTATATAATGCTCCATTTTGTATTTTTTTTCCCTACTCTGCAGGCACTCACTGATAGAGATCTTTCCTGGAATAGTAATGGGAAAATAATGTACAGTAAAGCTGACACACCACATGCTGGGAGGTATTGAAGGTACAATCATAGCTTTTAATGAAAAAAGTTTATTTTGGTAAAATAATATCTTTCCAGCTGTCCTAACAGACACCAGTGAAAAATGCCCTCTGTGGACAGGATGGTGGTGGGAAGCCATCCCAGATCCCGGGGAGCATGCCCTTGGGGTGGAATCCCAGAGCACTCACAGACTGTAGTAGTGAGATTGCAGCTATACCAGTAAAACCTGCTGTGTGGGACTGCACCAGGGCATCAGGCTAGGTTTTGTGTGTGTGTGTGCTTTTGTTTTCCTGTAAATCACTTTGGGATTTCTGTATCTCAAGTCTGGAAACTGCAGGTGTGTAATTTTGGCAGAAACTTTCTCAGCAAGTTTCTTGTTTTACTGTTTATTTAGAGTGTGTGTGTGTGTGTGTGTGTGTGTGTGTGTGTGTGTGTGTGTGTGTGTGTTTGTGTGTGATAATGAAGATACTGGTACCATAGGTTAAGATTGGGCAAATTTCCATTTGCAGCTCTTCCAGCTCTCCACATTCTAGGAAAAAAATGGAGGGTTAAGCCAATTATCTAGGGAGTCTAGGCAAAAAGGAGAAAATAAAGAGAGGATGATTAAGTGCTCTTTTCACCTTCTGCTTGTGTCACTGAGGTAATAACTAGAACATTCTGCTTTCCCCTGGTTGTGGAAACCTGAGCTTCTCGTGTCTGGAGGTGACTTGTATTGCAAGAGCAGACTCTGATCATCTCAGCAGTCTGTGACTTCTCTATATGTGGCATAAAGAATATATGAGGTTAATTAGGGCATGTAGACAAACATGATATAATTCCTGGTTCAAAACATATCTATCCCCTATTGTCTTCTTTTTTGTACATTCTTAAACCTTCAATATAATTTGGCATCCATATATTTAGTTTGATTAAAAATTCTCTTCAGATTTTTAGGTTTTCAGATCATGAGATCATTTTGGTTAAACTGTGTTATGTATTCACATGGATTTTTACCCCTTTTCTTTCTTTTATTCTTCCTTCTTTCCTTCCACATTTACTTAGTGTCTATAATATTCCAGATTCCCTTGCTATTTGGAGAAACAAAGTCAAACAATAATCCATATCCTAATAAACTCAGAGTATAATTGTTGGGGAGATAATTATAAATAATTATAATACACTGTGGATGGACAGTTTGATAGAAATATACATTGGCAGCTGCTAGAAAATAATACACGATAGCATTAGAGTACCTTGGTTAATACACTCATACACACAGAAAATACACCGTTCCACACATACATAAAAAAAAAAACCCAGAAAACAAGCAATAAAAAACTAATTGTTAAGTAGAAAAGCTACTCAGAAAGGAAAATCCAAAATATCATCCTCGATGCATATTAATATGACTTAATTGTTTTTTGTCTTAAGAAATATATCTGATATACAATTATTGGTGGTGTAGGAAAACAGACAGACTGGATACAATAATTTATTTTTAAAGAGGCTCTCTCTCATTGAATTATAAGCTCCATTATAGTATGGGGCATATTTATTTCTTCTTCAAATTATCTACATTCCATGACACATAATAGTTGTTTAATTAAAGTGCTTGGAGGAAAGAAGTAAATACCACAACTTAAAAAAGAAATTATTCTTCTTTTGTAGGGCATATTTATAAAACATATTACATACCTCTTTGTATTCGTAAGGATAACACTGAATATGACATCATTTCTTTGAGAATTCAGAGTCACTATTATGAACAATAAATATTTAATTGAACTTAAGATATACACACAGATAAAGATATAGGATGTAGAGAAAATAAGTACTAATATGAGGAGGTACATGACATTTTCTTTCTTGAAAAGATCTCTAGATTGTTCAGTGTTTGCTTCTAGTTTATTTTCATTGATTTGTTTTCTTTCTCACATATGTGGAAGGAAACCAATACATTGCTTGGCCCTGAGGGAAATGTAATATGACTGTTCTTTCCCGATGTAAATCATGGAATAAAAATACATGGTCTTCTCTCAATTATTTCCTTACCTTCTAGAAAATTCTTTATTCTCATTGCTATTTTATTTCTTAGTAGCATACAGATCATTATCTCTTTTTCCAGTCTGTCACTATTAACACATGAACATCAATATATTTTTCTATATACAGAGGGTGCCAAAAAATGTATATATATTTTAAGAAAGGATAAAACTGTATTAAAATCACGCTGATGGTAACCACTCTGAGCACCTCTTGTAATTGTACAAGTCAAATGTGACTTGTATTCATCTTTTGTTATCAGTATATATTGAGTGTTATTATTTTAGTACAGTTTTTTCCTTTCTTACAATGGGTATACATTTATTGGCACCATCTGTATTTATGTTAATATTTATTAAACACTGGCTATATATCAGACCTTGTTCTAGGAGTTCAAGACACATCAAGGAACAAAACAGTCAGAATCCCTAACTTCATGGAGTTTAAAATCTAATATGTATATCTGAAGTACCTTTCTCACAGTTTTAAGAATTCATGTTAGGATAAGTGGGACAGGACACCTGTTTCTTAAAGATTTTGTAATATGTTGTAGTTGACAATGCTCTTTCAGAGAATTAAATTTCATTAGCATTTCACAGGTAAAATAGGTAGATAGATACTACTACCGTTTTCTGCAATGTACAGATGAAGACAAAGTAAATTATTTCCAAGTTCACACAGATATAAGTGGTTGAGCTTCTTGAATCTAGACTACTTAAATATTTATAACTGCCTCAGTTTTTTTTTAATTTAGAAAATATTTTTTTATTAATTATTTAATTTGTTATTCACAATGATCTATGTGGTACTTAATGATTTCCCTCTAATTTTACCTGATGTTATGGAATTGTTAGGTAATCTGTCAAAGATCATCTAGCAGGTAATGATAGAACTAGGAGTCCAACCATGTTCATTGAAAAGATCATCACTGTATGATAAACACTGACCAATATTTTGTTTAATATTCCTTTTTTTTTTAGGCAAACAAAGGTCTAAAAGTTCATCATATCTTTGAAGAACATTTTTGAATGCTTTATGAATTAATATCCCATGAAATCAAATTTTCCTTTAACATTATATATTCTGAATAACACCCAGGTATAGAGCTGAATAATGAAGTAACAGTGGCAGACAGCAAAATCACAAAACTATTACATGACACATCCTGCTTTTCAGCATATATTCTACTATTTTCTTAGGTGAACCTATCATTCAGACAAGGCTTTCTAAAAATTACATTGTAGGTGCCAAAATCAGGTTAAAACAACCAGGAAAACAAAACAAAATTCTAGCCACCCATCTGCTAACACATACCTTGGAAATACAAAGTTAGAAATGTATATTATTTTTGATGGATGGAATTTCTAATAGTACAGGTTTTATTACATAATATACAAAAGGACTGATATATATATATATACATATATATATGTATATATATATGTATATATATATATATATATATCAAAAGCTGTTAAGTTATCCTTTTTCTTCTTAAACTCAGCAGTTTGAGATGATTACTGTTTGGCAAGCAGGAGTAAGTTGGACCACAATTTCACCAGCTTTGTAGAACTGTTACAGGAGATGATATTCATAAAACAGTCCTAAAACGCCATGTAAATTTCCTGTAGCTTCATTGTTTGGGAACTTACTTTCCATGGACACACTCAGTCCTTAGGTTTTGTGTCCCTCTGCCAAATGTGAAAGCTGCTTTCGCATAAGCACTGCGCAAAGAGCTTCTGCCTTTTTGTTAATAGGAAACACTTCGTATAGCAATCTGGTTTCTTTGGAACTAATTGGTATCCTTCTTGTATATACCTGAATGTTGCCCTGGTTGCCCTGGATAATATTATGGTTTCCTTTGAAAGTAGATCCTTTCATGGAGGGCTCTTTGCTCATTACTGTTTGGAGTACTCTCAAAAGGACAACCCCTCTGATACAGCGATGTCCTTGAGTCTCGTAGGTCAGTAGGACCCAGATTGCCCTCCTCCCTGAACAGCCTAAACAGCCTGATGAGACGCAGGTATTTTATATTCTTGTCTAAGGGGTCGTTGAGGTATTTAGGGTAAGGAAAAGCAGGAAACCATCATACATTAGAAACCTAATATCAGTCAGACACTGTGAGGTGCTTTCTATGTGCTATCTTATTTAATTGTCACATCAAAAAATTCCTTTAGAAATTACATATTACCCCCATTTTACAGATGAAAAATCTGGTACTCAAGAAAGTTAAATAGCTTATTTAATGTTAAATCACAGAGGTGGGATTTTGAACTGAGATTTATGTCGCTCCAAAGATGATGTTCTTCCTACTTGCCATTTGGTTTACTAGACTTAATTTGCCCTTAGTCTAAATGAAAGTGAAAGAATTTCTGTTATGATAGGCAAACTGACAAGTTAAATTTATTTTCTTGAATTTCTTTTACTTTTCATGGCTCTATTTTTTGTTTGTTTTCTGTTCGTAAAAATAGACCATATCTAGGCAGAAGGAAGAATAGTTAAGGTGAAATTTTGTAAGATGGGTGGGAGTAAGACTGCCTAACTGGTTTTGCCCACTTTTTGCCCAAAACTCTGTAATAGGTAGGGTCTAGTCGGTACAGATATCTGTATGTGACAATAGGTTAGAAAGATTCTTTTACTTGAGACTTTATGAAGTTGGCCAGAAGAATTATTAGAAATGACTAACTGTACTCTGGAATGAGGAATACATTAATTTTTTATATAGATAACTTAGGTCTAACTAAGGTGGCTTTGAAAATAGCTTGTACATTTAATTGTTCTGGATGCTTTGTATCCTTTAAAGTTTTGGGGGATTTATCAAGGCTCTATTACCTGGAAGTGCTGATACTTTGTTTTGGAACCCTTACTAACAAGATCTTGGTTCTTGCATTTATGAATAGCCAATGTCCATTTAAAATAGAATATTTATCAGTAAATTTCGATGGAGTCTTTGCATAACTTCTATATGCTTTCCACTTTGTTTATTTATTAGCTCTTGTCTTTCCTTTGTCTCTACCTACTTAGATAGGAGGTTTTTTCATTGTTTTTTTTAAAAAATTTCATTTGATTCTGCTTATTTTATCTGCTTATTTTATTTTTGGTTAAAGTAACAAGGACCCCAACTCAAACTGATTCAAAAATGAAAAGTGATTAGTCCACTCATATAACTAAACATTTCAGTGGTCGTGTAGGCTTCAGGTTCTGTTCAATGAAGAATGCAGTTCTATTTTTCTGTATCCGATAGCTCTGATCTGCAATTTTAGCTTTGCTCTCATTCTGGTTTGCCTACGGTTATAAAATGGCTGTCCGCACCTTCTGGAGTGACCTGTTTCTCCCGTCAGGTTTATAGAAAAGAAAGAGAGCATTGCTTCCCAAACCATTAGATTTTTTTCTCTGACTGAACCAATTATGGATGCCCAGGGGGAGTGAGTTTAACTTAACTGATTTATTCTAATCAAGGCTATACCTGGAGGAGGTCAACTCCACCACAAATACATGGTTTCTGTAGAATGGACAATGACAACTTGTTAGGAGGTAATCCAAATGCCCGACATACTGCATGAACCTAAACATTAAACCTGTTCTTATTCTCTTTGTTGTTTGATTTGTTACTAACCCTGGGGCAAAGAACGTTAGAGGAAAGTTGTTGGGATTTTTGGATGAGAAAGTCACATTCTTAATGGTAATCATGATGAAAACAGATTTTTCTCCTCTATATAAGTAATGAGACAAAGTGTTGTCAACTGCTTTCAGCAGCAATTGGCATCATCTAAACAAGTGGTTCTGAAAGTATGGTCCCTGGGATAGCAATATCAGCATCTCCTGGGAATGTTTAGAAATGCAAATACTGAAGCAGAAACAGAAAAATCTAGTTTTAACAAACACTGCAGTTGATTCTGAACATGTTGGAGAACCACTGGTATAATCAACTGTCACTTGGTTTCCATGTGTATTTAATAGGCTCATTTAATTTCGCTTAATTGCTGTTTGAGATTGGTGTGTACCAGATAACTAAGCCCCAGATAAATTATTTTCTTGTTATATTCTGGTACATACCAATAGAATTTTGAATTCAACAAACATTGTATAGTCAGTTCTGCTTTAATGATTGTTTTTAAAAATGTAAATTTGTTCTAATGCCACTGGTATACTGGTATATTAAGAAACAAGATTAGCATAAGACAAACAAGTTGCATTTGCTCATGTGTTACTTAGTGATGGGGATATGTTCTGAGAAACGTAGCATTAGGCCATTTTCTTGTTGTGAAAACGTCATAGAGTATATTTACACAAACCTCGATGGTATAGCCTACTACACACTTGGGCAATAGGGTATAGCCTTTTGCTCCCAGGCTATAAGACTGTACAGCATGTTACTGTACGAAATACCACAAGATTAAATCAAACACAAGAGAAAATGATGCAATCAAGACAGCAGTAAACACTGCGTACTATTTTACAGGAAACTTTTCTTTATAAGTAGAAAGAGTATACTCTAATGATAAAAGTATAGTATAGTAAATACATAAACCAGTAACATAGCATTTATTATTAGTGTTAAGTACATTAGTATTATGTACTTTACATAGTTGTGTGCGTTATAATTTTATGTGACTGGCAGCACAGTAGGTTTGTTTACAACAGCATCACCACAAACATGTGAGTAATGTGTTGCACTGGGACCTTATGATGACAGCTACAAGCTCACAACAGTTGTGATGTCACTAGGTGATAGGAATTTTTCAGCTCCATTATAATCCCATAGGGTCACCGTCATATATGTGGTCCATCGTTGACCCAAACGTCATTATGCAGAGCATGACTGTATTTCATCTGCTAGAAAATTTATGTGAACACAGGAAATTGCACACAGCTGAGCTAAGCCTCACTGGTACACAAACCGTGTAGTACAAAACATACTCGCACCTCACAAGGACAATCAGCGGCCCACATGCATCGACATCTGGTGCTACAACTTCTTGTTGATTCAGAAAACCTGCTTTCCACCACCTCACAATAACTCACAAGCTGCAACCCTTCTATAAACTTCAGATGGTTTTCAAGTAAAGTGCTATATTTGTTGTAGTATGTATGTATTTCTTATCCATTTAACAAGTGTAAAATTGTGCTACCATTATTATTAGGTTATTTCTTTCTTATGTTCCACTCACATGTTTTTTGAATATCATGCCCCATTCCCTATGGTTTTTATTGTGTTTTTTTTACATAATGTAGAGAGATTTAGAAATCTATATGTTGTATTAAGGCAGAATTGAATAAATTTGGGCAAAACTTAGCAACTTAAAACTGTTATAATTCTTATCTCAGGGCACACTTTTTGTTTTATAATCATAATTATTTTGTTTCCTCGTTAGTAAGCTCAAAAAACTGAATTTAAAGTTTTCACTGTCAGGGAATGACAGCCTTATAAATATTTACTAGTTTTTATATTGATACATACTGGGGGGGGGTGCCAAAATATAGTACATAAATTTTAAGAGCTGTTATCTATGCTCAAGTAGTAGTTCACCATAATCAGAAGTGTCTGGACGCTGATGGTAACCACTTTGAGCACCTCTTTTAATTGCAAAAGTCAAATGTGAATTGTATTCATCTTTTTTTTTTTTTTTAAAGATTTTTTTATTGGGGAAGGAGAACAGGACTTTATTGGGGAACAGTGTGTATTTCCAGGACTTTTTTTTCCCAAGTCAAGTTGTTGTCCTTTCAGTCTTAGTTGTGGAGGGCGCAGCTCAGCTCCAGGTCCAGTTGCCTTTTGCTAGTTGCAGGGGGCGCAGCCCACCATCCCTTATGGGACTCAAGGAGTTCAACTGACAACCTTGTGGTTGAGAGCCCACTGGCCCATGTGGGAATCGAACCGGCAGCCTTCGGAGTTAGGAGCACGGAGCTCCAACCGCCTGAGCCACCGGGCCGGCCCTGTATTCATCTTTTGTTACAGGTATGTATTGAGTATTACAATTAATACAGATTTTTCCTTTCTTAAAATGTGCATATACATTTTTGGCACCTTCTGTATACATATTTTTGAATCCAACTTTGCAGGCTTTAGTACCGAAATATGTTAGTCTATATTAGAAAAGATTCCAAGAAAAATAATTGTGTTTCTCCTTAGTTTCCTTTCTTTTTGATAATCAATTATCATTGTAATATACAAATACCTGAAAATGTCCTAATTATCCCTCTTTTCTTGGAATAAAGATTTATTGATATAGAACATTAGGAGTGTGGCATCACATTAGGAAGACTTAATAGCAAAGCTGTTTATTATTATCATAATTGCTATTGTCATTATTTCTTTGAATATGCATATATTTTTTTGTCCTATTTACCCTTTTCCAAAATATTTTTATTCTCATATTTTAAATCAACTCTTTAAGGAATGCAAAAAAAGTAAAAACTTGTCAATTATAGAAACCCTTATAGTATGAAGGATGGATGTTCTTTGGTTACTAGCTATGTATATATTATGTGTTTTTAAAGCAATTGGCTTATATAGCGTATAGAAATAATGCTTTGGGCTTATTTATTTTTCATTATATTCCCCACTCCTCTTCCTCCTTATCAGTGATACAGTGCTAGGGAAGCATGATTTCTGGAGTAATGAAAGTTCAGTGAGGAAATAATAGCACCTGATGGCCCTTTAAAGCATTTAGCAATTAAACATGAGTTGTCCAAAATGCATTTACCCTAAACAGAAATATGGTGAAAGTGCTAAGTTTTATCTTTGCAATTATCCATTGCTTATTATTTTATTGTTTGCATACTCTCTCTGTTTTCTACATTAGTGTTATCTGTCTTAGATGACTATCTGTCTTGACCTAGACTTTGTTTCCTAAATTGCTCTCTGCAATTAAATTCTTTGTGATGATGATAAAAAATGTCATTGTAATTATTAGACAAGAGGTCTACATCCCATGGAGAACAGCTTCTGTCACTGAGCAATGGCTGTATATACTCTGGATAAGGGTGGGATTGATGATTCCTTAGTTTAAGCAGTCATATTTCTCAATATGGAACACCAGGCCAGTGTGCACGTGTGTGTGTGTATATGTCTGTGAGATTCACTTCTTAATCTATAACAAAGGAATGCCAATTCAATTAGGTTACATAGGAAGATCAATTAATACATTTGTTCATTGGGGACTATTTGATGGCTTTGTTGATCTCCTGTGGTTTGATCTCTTAAATCTGCAGACTTTATTATTTTCATTAGTGATTCATAGTAAGTGGTAAGGCATTTACATGTATAAATATATTTTAAATGATCTGACTTTGTACAATAAAAAAAATCAGGAAATAAATTGTCTCAGATAACTTCCATTAATATTTGCTTAGTGTCTGATAAATTATTAGACATAGGATCCTTCATAACCATCAAAACACTCTTTTCCAAAATTAAACTAACAGTATTTGCAAAGATGTTCACATCAAAAAAAAATAAAAAAAAATTGAACACAATCACACAAATCAGGTCAATGAGCCAGAGACCATTTCCAGAAATACAAATTTGTGACTCCTTTAAACAGTCTATAAAAACCCCTGAAGAAATATGAATAGTCATAAACTTTATTTTTGAAAGACATTTTCCTCACAGAGTTTGTAGTCTTTTACTTGTCACCAAATACTAACTGGGCTTTAAAAAGGGAAGAAAAAACAAAAAACAAAACAGAAATGAATGTCAGTCATACATGTAAACTTTTGGCATTGCATAATGAAGTACCCTTAAATCTTTGATGAATAAATATCTTGAATGCCAAATGGATTTTCAAGGGACATATAAACTGACAAACATTTCTAAAGTTCTAAAGTCAGTTTCCAAATTCTAAGCTATTCTTTCATGATGTATAAAACCCTTAAGGCTTGAACAGAAAGCACTTTTAAAAAAAAAAAAATTAAAAAAACAAAAACCTTGAAGTTTGAAAATAAAAGCTTACATTTTAAAGTTGATGAGGAAATAAGCCATTTAAGGTTAGTTTTATATATATGAGTATAAACTGATGGAAAAAAAATAAGAACTTTAAAAGACAGTGAAACCATTCTGATCTCAACATAATTTAGTGCTAATGAATATATCTCACACTTGAAGATTTTGTTTTCTAATTCTGACTTGTTCTCTAGCTCAAGGTTTGACCTTGGGCAGATCATTTCATCTCTCAAAACCTTGTTTTCTCTTTTGTCAAAGAAAGAGGTTTGTTTGTAAAATCTTTAAAGCGCTTCTATTTCTAAAATGTCATTAAATTATCATTCAGATACCATGGTACAATTTTTTTAGAAAGTATTAAATGTTTACAAAAAAATATTTTGAATGAAACTGTATACTGAGCTACTATGTTGAAAATCTATAAAAGAACCTTAGAGGTATCACTTAAATGCACCATTGTATCGAATTTCTCTCTTAACACTTGTTTATTTGCTTTAAATATTAATGGAGGGGGAAAAATGCATGAATGTATATTGTAAAACCACAGACAATTAGATATAATTTATCATATTAGATGTGTAGGTAACATGGACCATTACCTACAATATTATGTTAATATTTTTAATGCCCTCTAGTGCTCAAGTAATTGTATTGAACCCCTCATTTGTATATGTGTGTTTATCTTGAGTAAAGTTTATTTCAAAGATCAGTGCCCCTGAGTTAGTCAGGAAAAGGTCAGAGCTCTTAAATCAGTCTGATGTATGTCAACTAAAAGCCTCAGAACTAGTGATATTTCTCATTAGAGCCTTTCATTTGCAAAATAAAGAGGAGAGAGAGAGAGAGAGAGAGAGAGAGAGAGAGAGAGAGAGAGAGAGAGAGAGAGAGAGAGAGAGAAAGACCGAGACCCCAGGAAAAGTATTTTTCTACAGTAGTTCAATTTAGTGAATGTTGGACTAGTAAACCATTAACTGAATATAAAAAACATTGCAAATACATACTTTTTGTGTTTGTTTTTGTGTTATCTGCTGCCCTGACAACTAAGAGGAGAAATAATGCATCTGTAGGAGTAGGTAATCTTTGTGTCTCCTGAGTTTCCTGGGCCTGGAATCATTGGCAGTGGGTATTTGAAATGCAGATACAGAAAATCAACATTGGTTTGAGGTCCTTTTTTGGCTTTTCATGTTTTTATTTTGGAGAATTTTTTTTTTTGGACATCAAATACTACCTTGGTGCTAAAAAATCAAGAGGGGAAAATGCAGGCAAAAAAAAAAAAAGAAGAAGAGAGAAAAATCAGCTCATTACTTCTCTCCTGCGGATGATTGGGCTCATGTTATTGGTGCATTAGACTTTGTAGTGTCATTTCACTCCTGTCTCTGTAGACATTAATACTAGCAAATGAAAAGCAAACTTCTAAAGTGTGAGGAAAAGCGCCAATTATTTATGTATGCACATAGTTTGTGAGGGTTTCTAACTATTCATCTTCAGGTAAATGTCTAGGCTAAAGTAGATTTAAATGTATAGACGGCTGTGCTGTATTTTTACATTTATTATAATTAACATCTAAAGAAGGAAGAGAAAGACAAATTGTCATTCTTATTATTTTCCCCATTTGCCACTGCAAAAGAAGGAAATAGAGGGGAGAATTGTTTGTCTACTGGAAATAGACATTTAAACTGTAGTGAATTCAAAAACCCTGAGGCATTTCCCTCAAAGTTTCCTTCAGTGAAAATTGATATGAATCAAAAATTTATATTAAAAAAAAATGGCAGGGCCATTGCTCCTAGCAGAGTTCTCTGAGTGATTTTCTAGGTCAAGCAATCTGTCAACTATTTTTTTCTAGATCATAGGATTAGTGTATCAGGCCAGATTCTTATCCTGTATAACGTGGAGCAAAGTTATTTTTGGCATTTGACCGAGTGTATGATTTGACAATCCTAAAGGAGACTTTCTAAGATTTTACTTCCCCAAACTGACTGGATATTATAGTAAAATATAATCCCTATGCTAACGTACAGCTGCAGAAATGAAAATGCAGGTTGGATACATTCAAAATGAGTCTTCAATGCTTTCTCCATTAAATAAAGAGATTGCAAATTAAAAGTACTAAAAAATTGAAGTTGACATTCAGAAACTCATTAGCTTCATTCTTTTCCAAAATCACCATAGCAATTAGTCTAAACTCTAATTGGCCAAAATTGTTCATCATTAAAACACTGATTTTTAAAAGACTTCTTTTTTTTTTTTTTTTCTGCCCTGGACTTAAATTTTTTTAGAATTTAAATCTGTTCGCCTACCATTTCCTGAGATGATCAAGCATGTTTGCCTTTGCATTTTATCTGTCGAGAGAAGACTTTCCCTTTCTTAAACTCTCTCATGTTGGCCTCTTCTGCTTGGTCAAATGTCTGTGAACATCCTGTGCCAATCAGCTATTGATTGTATGCCAGTCTGTATTTCCCAACAAAAATAGAAAAAAGTGTATACGGGGATGCGATTTATATTTAGAAATCTCGGTTAGGATGTTTTCTCAATTTTTAACTGTTTTGTCATGATATCTGTACATTTTCATCTCAATTTAACTTTGTAAGTTTAAGATACTGCTTCTTATTAAAATATTTACCATCTTACGATTACCTACTACAACTTAATACATACAGACTTTTATATTCCTTCCTTCGTGTATTCAATTAGCCATTTATGCATTCAATAGCTTCCAGTGCTGACACTGTGCTAGAAACATGGGATAAGAGGGGAGAGATGTGTTCTATGATCTAAAAGTGCTTATAAAGTCCAGGAAAACAAACAAGTGTTATTTAAATGTAAAGAGAACAAAAGCCAGTAGAATACGAGTATGCAGGGAACAGAGGAAGATATGGATGTTACCATCTGGGAGGGAGATGGTGAAACAGAGGCATATGGGAGCAAGTGATGCTTGACTTGAGTTTTCAAAGGTGTTTTTGCTAGATAATCAATGAATGAAGGTGCTCTCCCTAACAGAAGGAAAAGCAGAGGAAAAGCAAAGCCCAGAACTGCAGGATAAATTTCAGGAACAGCAAGCAGCTCAGTCTGGCTTAAGCAGAATATGAAACAAAACCCAAGAGTGAGGCAGGGCCCAATTAATGGATGATACCAAGACAGAGAGTATGGATTCCACACAGCAAAATGTGGGTCAGGGGAAGAATCAGCAAAGTTAAGCAAGAAAAGTAATATGATGAGTGATAAGAAGGGTGAACTATAGAATTTTGGCAGTATGGTAAACCAAGGTCTTTTTACCTATGCTTGGCAAATATGTGGCTAAATATGAATTTGACCATAAAAATGAACAATAATTGGAATAACATTGAAGTTTCTTAGATATTAGAAATGATAGAGTAGACCTTCAAAATTCTGAGGAAAACTGCTGTTCAACACACAATTTAATACCCAGATTACCTAGTAATCAAGCATCATATACAAAGGAACTCAGAAAGCTTATCTTCTCTATCAGACACTGGAGAACCTACTCTATGAAAATGAGGTCAGAAAGACAAAATACATTCATTGGTGAAGAGAAATATGAAAATGATGGCGTTCAAGTAGCCTAAAGAGGGGTCCAAGAGTAACTGAATTGGGAGGTGGGCAGTGGTATGTCTGGACGTTACTGTTCTTCATTTTTATAAAGGTATGTGCATTACTTTAATGATGGTATTAAAGAATTATATTAAAAGTAATCAAATACAGGGAAATGAATGAGAAAGCAAAGGTAGTAAGAGAAGGTTGTTCTTAGTAAAAGGAAGGAGAAAGCAGGAAAAGTAGATAAAGAGGAGCATAGGCTTGAGATATATATTTTTTTTTTCCTGCTAAATTAAGAGAAATAAGCATGGTGCTATAATTTGAGGTAAAGCCAGACAAATGGGCGATCAAGTAAAAAGCACTAGAAGGATTTCTTTTTCAACTATGATGGTGGATAAACTGTATGATATCCCATATGGATAGAAATACTATGTAGTCTTGTGTGCTATAGAGAGCCCCACTTTTCTTCGTACAGAGCATATGCTAAGAAAAAATAGGACATATAGAATAAAGAGGATTGCAAAACTTGGTAAAGATTTGAAATGATATTTGTGGCTCACACTTGAGAAAGCTGAAAGAGGCACACATAGGATTGCCAACCATCGTGGATGGTCCAGCTGAAAAGGTGAACATAGATTTTTAGTAGTACTAGCTGCACATTTATGTGTTTCTTTTCCCTCAAATGTTATCATAGTCTGGGAGTAGGTTCTAAATTTAGACTTGGGATTTGCTCCATGGATACAAACAAGTGCTAACCGGAGGAGAGTCTAAACTGAACAGAACAGGGAGTTAAACTATATAAGGATGACAGACGGATTAAGAGTGAGGGGTTGAAAAACTGGAGGTTAAAAAAACGAACAGAAATAGTAGTTAGAGTGGGATTAAAGGAGCCCAAAACTCGGATGACGTGAAATTGTAGTCCCCCAAAAAATGGTATTGGGGAAGAGAAGACTCAGAACTGGGACAGACTTTCAAAAGAATGCCATTCAGAAAAAGTGCTGGTGGAAAAGATCACCAATAAATAATCAGGGCTCCTTGTGTAGAAGGAAAAAAAAGCAAATATAGTGCCTATGGAACATGGAGCTTTCCAGTTGTTTCAGTAAATTAGGCTGACTTAGAGCCTTTTTGCTGTATCATTACATCCTTGGGGATGACGTTTCTTGGGTGAATCAAACTTCCATCACATCAAATTATCTGTGGGTGATAAACCACCTACTATGAAGTTGGCCTTTTCCAAGTTTCTACCTTGGCACCAATTTTACACCTTAGTCCTTTCTAGCAAGGTTGTTTTTAATGTATGTTTTCGATTTCCTCTGCATTTCAGTGATAGTTTTCTTGGCACATAGACCCAGCTGCAGACAGCTTTTATTTTTAGGTTTCCCTATTCAGAAAGAGTAGTCCCTGTTTCGGGATTTCACTGTCATTCTAAGCTTTCCACTGAGCTACGACCCTGCAGCTTTCTTCAAATTCAAGTCGCTGGGGAGGCCTTTTGAAATGCTGAAAGACAAGACAACATTCTTTGCAAAGGAGAAAAAGAAACCAAAAAGAGAGTTCCAGAACCAAGTAGATACTACAAAAAGGACAGGAAAGTGAAGACAGTGACAGGAGCCAAAAGGACAAAAGACAATACATCAAATCTTTAATAAGCCAGCAAGATGCACCAAGACCACGGGCAGTAGTTAGAGGTTTGCAAACAGGGAAGGAAATTCTTGCTTCTATGATTCCCAAAGTACCACTCAAGGTCCTACAGGTCATAAAACACTTCCTATTGTTAAAATAAGGAAGTCATTTTCTGCTCCACAATATTAGTGAACTGATTAGTTTTTGAGGGTTCTCCTTGAAATGTATTCAGGTATAGGTTTTCAATAAGGTAAGTACATTATTTGAGAGAAACAACCTTATGTTGAACCTACCTTTTAAAAAAGGAATAATATAGTTAACTAATGTGCCTAGATATTGAAACTATATTTATCTAAGCATTGCCATCTTTTATAAAGGATGTTAGACTCCCTTTCCCAATCTTTAGCAGTCTTAGGTTTCATGCAAAATAGACTAATAGATATGCTGTAAAGTAATTGGAATGAAATATAAGGATGCGATTCAGGTCATACATAATGTGCCTTTGAACATGGATGTCATAACTTTAATCAGGATAACAATAATAATTCTTCTTTCCTTAGTCTTACTGTAGAACTTGGTACACAAAGTGCTCAATATGTATTAACTATGATGATGGTGGGTAAAAATGTGTAATGAATTGCCAAGATTTAGGTTGGTTTTAGAGGGACTTTCTTCAGCAGATGACTGGCTTGCCAAAGTCTCTCATGTCTACAGCATTTTTCTGTAACTCTATTCCAACATATCAGTATCCTTTCTTGACTGTGCTGTTCCCTAGAATTCTGCATCTACACTTCTGGCTTTATGGAAATAATGTCCTTTCACACAATCTGTGCCAACAAGTTCCACCTGGTGTGATAGTTCCTGTCTTGTCAGATGCTATCTTTCTTTCCTGTGACACACCTGCCAGAGGTATGTCTCTCAAAGTTCATCAGCTGACTTATGAACCACTTGGAAAGGTTCCCTCCTGAATATGACAACATCTCTGGCTGAGTCATTTATACTTCATTACCAGAGACCATCGGGAAACAAGGTCAGTAGGAAAATGGCACTCACCCTTTTATTATCTCTAGCTTTTCTTCCTCATAAAGAGCCTCATAATCCTTAGGTTAGGATGACTTCTGCGTCCTGGCCCTAAGAGTTCTTCCTTGGCTCTTAATAGCACTCGCCACTTGGGGTTGTAATTACAGCATGTCACCTTGTCAAAACTCTAAGCTTTATGAAAACAAAATGTATGTACCTCCTGATTATCACTTTATTCCCAGTTCCTAGCCAAGGATTGTCAGTAGCACGAAGTAGTTAAAAGCTTGTGATCTGGAGCTAGGCTGCTTCATTCAACTTATGACTCCAAACTGTTTGTGTGGATTTAGGCAAGTTATGTAAATTACTTGTACTTCAGTTTACTTGCCCCAAAATAGGGATTTTAATCTGAGTATTTACCTCGTAGGGAAAATTAAATAAGTTAATATGCATCAAGTACTTAGAATTGTGCTTGGCACAGAGCAAATAGCTATTAAAGTAGGTGCTCAATAAATGTTTGATGGATTAATAAATGCCACAGTAAGACCAGCTATCAGCATTCTGCAGACATCATTTAATCAATCTAACCAGTCCAGCTGCCGTGAGAGGCCCTTGATTTTTTTCACCCATGTTTTTCATTTACTGTGTCTGAAGCTTTATTGTATTTGTGTCAAATCCACTCGTCTAAACATTTAAAAAAGCAAAACAGTGTTACATAGTTTTAAAAATCATAGCAGTTTGGCTTGATGGGTTTCTAAACTTTATATACAAAGTGCTTAATTGCCTTATTTGAGGTTTTATAATGCTGACCAAATCCACTCATTTAATAGATACGTAGTAATGTGGTGTGTGATGTATAAAGGATGCTAGATTAATATGTGTATATGTTGGTCTATTTGTGTGTCTGTGTGCCTGTGTACACTTGGATGTGTGTGAGTGCTGGGAGTGGAGCTGACAATGCTAAAGAGGAATAAGGTAAAGTTTCTGCTCTATGCAATCTTGAAATGTAATAAAGGAGATAACCATGCAAACAACTAACTAAATCACAAGGCTCAGTGCTCTGGGAGCCTGTGAATATCTGCATCCTGCTCTGGGAAAGCACAATCTCTCTTTGTGTCTATAATTTTACCCAGGCTGGCATCTGAGTTAGAGTGTAGGCTCCTAATGTTTCACTTTATCAGCCTGTACAATGTCCCGCGTCTCTGTAGATCGAAATAAAGTGTTGCTATTAGCCCAATGTGAAAAGAATTTCATTCCCTGGAAGGAAGAAAAGTGGTGCCATGAAGCTATAGCAAAAGGGAAGTCTCTCAGAAAAAAAAAAAAAAAAAAGACTTTTCTTAAAAGGACTTCCTAAGGAACATTTTAAACTATTTAAAAACAAATAAAATATGACAAATGAGTACAGTTTAAGCCTGTGCCTCTTCCACATTCTCTCATCCTTGTTCTTTTAACCTTTAGTGAATCATTTCTTTGGGTTATTTATTTCCTTCCCCACTTGGTTGTAATCCTGAGAATTCTCAGAGGAGAGACTATAGAAGTCTGTCAGCAGTAGGGTCCATTCTGGCAGGAAAACTACTCTATAAAAGAAAAGAGAAATGAATTTCCTTTCCTTGTAGTTCAATATTTTCTTCCTCTACACATTGGCTCAATCCTTCCATCCACTTCCCCACAAATGTCAGGGTAAGGTTGCCCCACTCTTAGGCAGCTCTCTTCATTATGATTATCAGTGTTAATGCCATGTCATTAATCCTCATGGGTATATGGAGGCCTCACGTAGAATGAATGGGGAAGGTCACCATGGAAACATTTGTCTCCATAGCTGATTCATTGCAACCCCCATAACTGCTGAACCACATCCTGTTTGCCATCTGAATGGCACTGAATGAAGCCACAAATTTGGCATCTCCTACAGGACCATATTCTTTTTAAAAGCTATTAAAAATCTGTGCCAAAAAAATGTTCCTCAGACTCATAGTAATAATACTATTTGAGATACGTTAAGTGGGTGATGCTATGCGATTAGTTGTTAACACCTTTTCATAAACACACACAGGAAACATTATCTGTGGTTTTTCAGCTCCCTGTGACTGCATGGTCTTATGGTCTCTGGAGTATGCAAGGAAAAAAGTGCCCATGTAGAAAATAAGCAAAACACCTGCACTCTCTCACATTTTACAAAGGATCCTCCTCAGGGGTTAGTATGATCTATCAGCCTGTAGCACAGTGAGGTGGAGGGGAATAAAATGGTCTTTGCTGGCGTTATATTTTATTTTGTTTTATTTTGTGGCTGTTTCAGTATAAAAAGCAAGCGAGAGAACCCATGTAGAAAAATTACATTTGAGGACTGCAGACTTCTCACTTAGCCTTATCATGGGAAGGCATTTCCTACATTGGACATTAGGTCTATGCTGGGAGATATCAGGCTTAAATAAAATCACCTGAGAACTCCAGCGTACATCCCAGCCGTCTGAGCACAGCTAAACACAGCAATCTGTCTAGGCTTGCTATGTTTGGCGCTGGCAGTAATTATACAAACCTAGACCCAGCAGGAAAAGCAAGCATGGGAATGAAAAAGGGAACAGATTATTTTCTAAGCTGGGCATGTTCACTGGATCTTCCGAGGCAGGGAGGTCGTCATTTCTTGTTTATACTTTGGATCCCACATAGAAGTCTTTAACTTGAGGATAATAATAGTAGGTATTTATCGTATAGTAAGTACGCGCTGAAACCTATGCCAAGCTGTACAGGTATTAGCTAATTTTAGTCTATACATTATCATATGTGGTAGGTGGTATTCTTTACTTTATTTGACAGATTATGAAACTAAGGCATGGGGGGGTGGCCAGATGGCTCAGTTGGTTAGAGCGCGAGCTCTTAACAGCAAGGTTGCCAGTTAGAGTCCCACGTGGGCCAGTGAGCTGCACCCCCCACAACTAGGTTGAAAATATGATGACCTGGAAAAACTCACTGTTCACCAATATGCCCCAATAATAATAATAAAAAAAATTGGAAAAAAAAAACCTTAAAAAAAAAGAAATTGAGCCATAGAGCAATTTAGTGATTTCCCCATGTTCACCTATCTCTTAAGTGACTCAACTGGAACATAAACCCAGATAGTCAGCCTCCAGAGTTCATTTACTTAAACATTAAGTAACATATTTGCCTCTTGTGAAGTCATATTTATTTTTTCTCTTCCTGCTTCCTCTCTCTCTCTCTCTCTCTCTCTCT